>NC_064753.1:10417375-10728599 GCF_011397635.1 Epinephelus fuscoguttatus
CCCCATACAGAAAACTTACAGTATACCTGCAGGAATTTTCAACACCAGCAATGCATGCCTTCCCAGCAGTGGCACTTGGCATTGAAACTGGCTAATTTGCAAGGCTTCTCAGGTTGAGAACAATGAGTTTGACAGCTCGAACAGGCACTGTGGAGCACATCTGCATTTTTCCGCAGGAATAAGCCCCAAAGAATGGCTTTGGCACTTCATGTCTTCCAATTATGGAAATATGTGCATGTCTATATATACTATATATATATGAAATGCTTTTTGGGGAAAAAAAGGCTGGTTGTAATGCAAAGAAAATCAGAATAATGACTCTTACTCCCTGCAGGTTTGTTCACTAATTTATATATAATCATTATTATTATAAAGTTTAATTTATCCCAGATTCACAGTAGATTATACAATCCATAGTCTTACATACGCTACAGTACGTACATAATTCAGCAAGAAATGTGCTGCTTTACTTTTACTTATTTTACTTTGTAAAACAGAGGCAGATCTGTCGTCTTCTGCAGATCACCTTTCGGAGCCGTGGCACAGGTGAAACTTGTCATTTTGGTCTATTTATATACTGCATTGAAAGGCTGGAGGAAGATAGATAAAAGATACATTCAGGAAGAGAAATAAAAAATAATGGACCCTCCAATACTACCTTAAAAAGTCAGACTAACCAACCCTCAATCAAAAGAAAATGACAACATGCTCCCTCCTTTCTAACCTTCTCTCCCACCAGCCTGGTCTTATAGAAAGTCATGAAATGTACATGGAGTCTTGACAAAGCATTATGTGGTGGTGGGCACAGAATTACATGCTCGCAACACTAAAACAATGCCAGAGCAAGAAAATCTGTGTAGTGTGAGTGGGAAGGGCGGTGGATGGGTCAAAGGTGGACTTACAACCAGGATGCCGCTGTCCATGTCCCCGTGTGAAACCAAAAGCCAACTTAGTTATGCGACATTACGGATTTCGTGTAACCACACAAAGTACTTTATGTAGGTACTTATGTACTAGTATGCAAAGTAAGTTTAAGTCATTTACGTCTCGTACAAAATGATTTACATTTGATATTTTTTGTTTTCTAACCAAACCAAGTGTTTTTTTGATTTTCCTTAACCTAACCACACACCACGACCACTTCACAACTAAACTGTGACCGTTCATAATAGACTTTTGCTTTGGCATTGTTTTAGTGTTGCCACCACGTGATGCGTTGTTAGGACGTCAGGTCCATTTCATGTTTTTCTGTAAGACTGTTCTGCTCCAACCATCATTTTTGTGCTCTCCCTTACACTGTATGCTGTGCCGGTCAAGTATCTCCTTCTCAGCTCTATTATCCAACACATGAGCTCCAACACTCCCACCATGAAACTCATCAGTCGGCATGTGTTGTTTGTGACATTTAACAAGATCACAGGATCACATGTTTGACAGATGAGTTTGTGATACTTCCACATCCACACTCATTTACTCAGTGGTTAAACTATGAACCAAAAAAAAGGGGTGGGGGTAGGGGGTTATGAGAGAAAGAAGGCGAGAGGAAAGGAAGGAGGGAGGGGAGGCGGGGGGTAAAATGTTGAAATATGAATTACAAACCCGAGCAGCACCATCTGGACCGAGAAAACACGCATCATAGTGGAGAGCCGGCACATTGAATTAGACTTGCTACGGGATCCATCTGCACCTCGTGAAATCAATCTCATTCCTTGATTTGATTAGGTCAGCCACGCTGAAGAAAGAGAAAACTGTTGTGCTCCTTGATTAAGCTTGTTTTGTTTTGCACCCCTCCACACCCACCCACCCCCAGCATGCCGATGAGTTTTGGGCCCACAGGTAGGGTAATGACAGTAGTCGAGGTTAATGCTAAAAAATCTCCCTCTATTTAACACTCAGCGTGTGCGCCACAGCCTCCGCAGCCGAGCTCATTTACACTTTTTCACGGCTCTTTATTGTTTTGAACATTTCTTTCTCTCGTTTTTTTTTTGTTTGTTTGGTTTGCTCAAATCACAGTTTTTTTTTCCTTTGGAGGCTTAATTCTGGCAGCAGAGCTCTTCACAGGACACATGTGGAGCTGCTATAAATTGGACAAATGCTTTACACCAGAAGTTGTGTTTCTTTTTACCTTTTTTCTCTGGTGTTATATCAGGCACACACCAATGAACAGACTGATTGTCTAATGCTATCTTGTTGTAACAACAGGCTGTAATGAGCAGGCGGTAAAAAATCTATACCGAAGATTGCTTGCATACAACAGGCCATTCTTGAAGTGAGAGCGGGTACAGCCGACAGCCTGGATGCATTATGCAGAGTTGGTTTTATTTTCTTTTTTCCCATTCTCTCTGGTAGTGACACTGTACCCTCCTATGATTAAAATGCATCCTCCCAAGCATCCGAACTCACAAACAAAAGGCTTTTCATGGGTGGCTAAATCTAATTGTTTTGCCCTCTTGTACTAAAGGTAGCTGCTTTGACTTTGACTTATTTTCCAGAAGCAATAATGTGCCGGTGGTGGTGGTTACAACACATGTGCCATTGCTCAAAGTGCAGGCATGGACATGGAGCACATTAGCCCTGATTGACTTTGGTCGGGATTGCACACAAATCCAGTACAAATTGTCTCTTTTTTTGTCTCAATAATTCATGATTGCCCAAGAAGAAAATAAAACAGCATGAAAGTGGAAAGCAAAAGCTTGCCGATGATTCAGTTCTCTGTCCAGTACAAAAAAAAAAAAAAAGAGAGAAAGAGAGAGTATAATACTGGGAGTCTCTGTGCTGATTGTAATTACTGTACCTTTTCTGAGTGGAGCTGGCTTCAATTACAAAGCGTCACCTTTGCTTGTATGCGGGTCACGACACCATCTCTTTCCCATTGTCTCAATAAAGGAAGAGTGTCTGCAGTGATAATAAATAAACAGAAAAAAAACATGCAAGGTGCTCTTTCCTCTCTTGGCCTCCATAAATACTGTGTTTGACCTCTCAGAAGAGCAATATTGATTATTGCTCACTTGTAGATGCCCACAGATCCCCACGGAATTAATTCCTTTGTGGCCAGTGCAGGAGAACAACAATAGATGACCTAGCATTTACAGAGTTTTATTCTGAGCTCGGAGAAAAATCTTTGTTTGTTTAGAAGTAAACAGAAGTAAAAAATAATCAGTATTATAGCTACTGGGCCATTCTTTAACCTTGGCCAATTTTGGTCTGGATTTTTTTTTTCTTTTTTTGAAAATCTAACACATATTTAGATAAACGTAGTACAATATTTTCAGTGAAAAGATACTAGCATTTCCATTACCATATGGCTTTTCCATCAGCCCATACACTTAAAATAATGGATGTAGCTACCATGACGACACCATGGATGTGTTCAGAGACCTGGATGCAGCATTAGGCCTCATTCATTCCTATGAAAGTTGCTCAGTGGTGCATGAAGCAAAAAAACCCAACTGTATTCCCACTGTATGAAATTACCCGGATGATTAGTGCTGCTTCTGCATCATTGGACCTATAGAGCAGGCGTACTAGAGACTTGCATTCGCCAGTCATGGCTTGGTGCACTCAAGCACACCCCAGCTGCCAACCTCCGTCAGCTGAGCAGTTGACCTCTGGTTTTGCTCTCCACTGACTTGAATGGGGATAAAATAATTTAATCTTGTGGCTATGCAAATGGATTCAGTCTTGATAGTGAAATAAGTCATTTCATAGGAGTTGTGACACTCAAAAAAATGTATCCACTCATTTTTAGATGTCTCTTTCACAACATGAGTCTATGGAAAAATGTCTTTTGGGCCCAGTGGCATCAGGTGATTGATCCCGAAAATCCGAAAATTGCAGTACCACTGTTTGCCCACTATGAAAATTGGCTTCAAAGCCCAGGACACTTCTTGGAGGCCTGAATGACACCTATTGGTTTATGCACCCCCGCTTTGAGGCCTTGAGTTCAACATTTTGGTAGTCGCCATCTTAGTTTTTGGAGCCAGAAGTGACCGTATTTGGACGAGAGGTTGGCGCGGTGGAGGAGCGAGGGATGGATCTCACTGAGAAGCCAAAGACACTATTGGCAGACAGCCTGTCACTCAAAGTGGCCCACCCTGTGATTTTAAGTCTTAATAAAAAGGAAACAGGTCAGTTATATAAAAATCACCCCTGGCAGTTTATATGGAGGGGGACATGAGCTGTACAGACCAAAACGATATTTTGTACCAGGCTGAAAACATGTTTATTTTTGCTGTAAAGTTGGGCATTTTAACATGGGGGTCTATGGGGATTGACTGGCTTCTGGACCCAGCCTCAAGTGGTCATTCAAGGAACTGCAGTTTTTAGCACTTCTGTGTTTTCAGCCCCGGAGGTTGCCGCTTGCTCCAGCCATGTGCTCTGCTGTCACATTACTTTTGCTGTGGTCACCAAGTATACAAACTCTAAGAAAAAAAAAAAGGCAAAAAAAAACAAAACAAAACCCAAAGAAACCTCCCTGAAGTTGCATTTTATACTGTATGGTTGACATGACCATAAAGGACAGGTATTCTTATTATGAGAAAAGATTGAGAATAATAATATATTTTATGACACATACATTTTATTAAAATGTGTATTTATGTGTCATTTGTATCTAAAAAAAAAATATATATATATATATATATATATATGTTAGATCAATATTAAGTTCAAAATTAAGTGAGGTTAAATGTCCAAAGTCTGCCTCAGGGACAAAGACAACATAGGAAAAACCACACATTAAAGGCCACTTTTTATATAATAAAATTAATAATGGATCTATCTTTTTTTTGTGTGTGTGTTACTGTTAGTGTGAAGTAAGTGTGACAAAAAAAAAAAAAAAAAAAAAATAAGAATGTGTTTTTGTTTTTCTTATTTCCGGCCTAAATTTGTCCTTGTTTGTTAGGAAAAATTGAGGAGCCTAGAATATTTCTGAATGAAGCATTTCATTTTCAAAGTTCCAGCACAATGGATGCTCACTACATGCTTTCCTCCAATAAAGTCTGTTGTGGTTCACACCAGAAGGGAACTTTTCTGTCCAACTTGATAAAACACTACGTGCCATGAGACAGACTGCAGGGAAAATGTTCCCAAGAATAGCTAAGTGTATCATATATCATGCATTGCGCCATCTGTTCCGTACATTCAAAATGTTATTGCAATATTTAGAATTACAGATTATTCATGTAGGTGTAATTAACATAGTCAAAATCCAACAAATGGGATGAAGCTACAATTAATTTCCAGCCATGTTTGAGCAGAATCTATCTGGAGTAACTATTTAGGCTACAGTTGCCTAAGGGTGTACAGATGGAAAAAAAATGGTAGCTCTAATTTTACCACTTTTGGCAATGAATTAGCCCTGTTGATCCCTCATTGCAGTATGAAGCCCTCATGAATGAATTGCTTGGATTTGTACTGTGAGACTGGGTCGCAATGACCAGATGAGGAGAAATGGGTCATAATAAGTGACTGAACTGAATACAAAAAGGTCAACATCTGGCTGTTAGAAAAGGTGCTATGTAAACTAGTCCACACAGCGCATGGCCTTGGGCTTCCCATACATTTTACATAACAACATGCAATCTATTACATATTTAATGGGTAACATGACATTTTCCAGTACAATTGCCTGGTCTGGTCATGCAATCTTGTCTACACCCCGTCACGATCTCACCAAACATGACATTTAGTGTCAACACACTGATGCATTATAGCACGTTTTCATGCTGCTCCATGTCTTTGCCAGTTTTTATCACTTGCTACATTAAATAGCATCAAATGCTTCATATTAAAATAGGCAGAAAGTGACTAAGATGGCGTTAGGAATCACATGCAGATGTATTGCTTACTACATGCTCTCTGTATGTACTGCGTGGTGCCTTCTAAATGAACAATTAGGTATGCCATTACCAACACAGTTCACACTGAAGCGTACTCAAGCAGCTTGACTGTATCACAACTGATGCCTGCTCTGACCTGGCCAGCAGCTCTCACATCTCTGAAAACGTTGCAGCAAATCAAACAAATCAAAACAAGTGTTACTTGGATAAAGTGGCTACATATAGGGAATCTAAATAGGTACTTTATTTCTCACATATACAAAATCCAAATATGCGGGGTGAATGCACGACAATTTTATGCCATGTTTAGTAGGAACAGTATGTCAGTAGGCTTGTGTGATTTTGAGCACAACCTAAATCCTCCAGTACTTAAGTATAAATTCGAGGTACTTGTACAGTACTTTACTTGAGTATTTTTTAAATTGTTATGTTATTTTATACTTTTAATTTATTATATTTTAGAGAGCCATATTGTACTTTTTATTAGACAGCCACCTTTTAGATCAAGATTAAGGAATATAAAAAAACCCCCCAAAAAACAAAAAAACAACAACATGTATTTACTGCATTATAGATTAAATTAGTTGCTTGCAAGGTCAGTGTGTAATTATGGGCCATTTTTCTTCTACTAACAAAAGATCTAGTTTCAATTAGTTGCTGATACTTATGTGCTTTTATTTAAATATAATTTTCAGTGCAATGCCAGAGTATTTTTACATTAGTGTAGTAGTAACTTTACTCATGTAAATGATCTAAGTACTTCCTCCACCACTGATAAACGGTACCCACATATATGTGTGTAACTGTGTTTTTCCAGATTTATTTCAGCAAAAAGTAGTGACTGACCCTTACTGAGGACTAACTGAGGTAGAATTTGGGGAAGGCAGTGCGACGTACTATGTGCAGTCTGTTCTAGCAGACAGTAGCTGACAAGCTGCATCACAGTGACAGCATCTCCTCCCTCTCGCTCCTCGCTTCAGTCTCCCTGCAGTCCTACTGGTACATACATAGGAGGAGCACATGTCCTATCTAAGATTTGCCCTGACAAGGAGCAAAATCATTAGTTCCCTCTGTAGGGCTACGCTAGAGCATGTGGGAACCCAGGCCCGAGGCAGGGGCGTGGGTGGGAGGTGGGGGGGGGGGGGGGGCTGGGTGCTGGGAGTAGAATCTTCCTCATTAGGACACAGTGATTGTTCAAGTGATTGCCGTAAAAGCTCATCTTCAGCAGGGACTGACATATTTCCTCCTCTGCTGACAGGATAAGCAGTCCCATGCAGGCCCTGATTGGGAGCTGCGGTTGGCAAATGGAGGTGTGCACGTGAGTGTGTATGTGTCTGTGCACAGCAGTACTGGCATGAAGGACAGAGTATTGTAAAGTTTCTTTTTTTCCTTATCATTCTGAATTGTGGCTTCAAATATATGGATGTCTGTCTTTTCAGCAGCCAGAGCACAGCGGCTAAGGCGGGAGTCATAATAACTTTCACAGTCTGTATACACACGCTGCACTCGCTAATGGCATTATTTCCTCTTTATGATGGATTCTGTTTACATTCATACAATAAAGCAATCACACTGTTTACTTTGGTTATAAGTATGATGAAACTACACAACAGCTGCAGTACATTTTCAGTATTATTCAAGGAATCGAAGGGTTTTCTCAGACTTTACAGCAAGTGAAGACAGGTTACAGGTTCATTGCCACTTTTCCTAGTAAATATAAAATAAACATAGGCAGAACAATGATCTATGTGTGTGCTCAGAATACTGTATCGCTGCTTTGGGACTCCAGTCTGCATTGTAGCACATAATCATCATGACCACAGTATGTTGTTATCCATTATCTGCTTGTTTCCTGAATGCCACAGTCAATGTCACTGATTCCTGGTGCTGTTTTAGTTGCCCAGGCAACTCAGTTAATGACAGGGACCTGTGACAGAGTTTTACCCCCCCTCCCCATCAGTAATTGTACACTTTGATGACCATTTGTGCACTCCAGTGTGAAGGCTGTCGAAGAAGTGGGCGACCAGGGCATTTAGAGGAGACATGAGCGCTGAGAACCACAGCTGGTTGCAGCCAGCTCGGCTCAACTTTCAGAGAATGCAGTGTTAAAGTGGCAGTTTCTCGCAAAGTGATGATTGATTGCATGACTACTTCTTTTTCTTTTTCTTAAAAGAAAGCACACCCTGTGCCATTTTTGTAAAGTAGAGGATTTAGTCATCCATCCGTAATTTTTGTTAACTTGTCAGCCAAAATGCACCATGGCTGGTGCTACCTAGACAGCTAGACAAAGTGGTAACTCAATTTAAATGTTACAGTGGTTCACAAGCAGAGGAATCAATCCTCTAAATAAATCAAGGCAGTAGACCTGTTGTGTGGTGGCTATGCACTGATGTTTTCAGTCATGTAGCCACATTGCTTTGACGGTACCCTTCATAGCTGTATAAGGCACAGCCCTCAAATGACCCAAACCATGCTGCGTGGATATCAGTTTATACCAGTGTGAGTGCTCAGTTCATCTTGCACAAGTCTTTAAGCTGTTCGAAAGTGCAGGACAAAAAGTTTTGTTGAAATCAGCCTTCTGAGAGCAGCTAAAGTCTAAAGTCTAAAGTCTAAAATCTATATCTTACTACATAACTTACTTCTTTAACCATTTTTTAAATCATTTCTTAAATATTTCTTATTGTCTTCAATCTGTTTGATTTGTTTCATTACTCAGCTTTTATCATCTCTATTTGATTTTTGATCATGAGAAGGCAAAACGGTCTAACAACCTAATAACTAACAACTTGTAACCATGGTAATATATTGTAATTTCAAGCTGGCAGTCATTAACTTTTTTAAGCACATGCTCAAAAGATAGTAAGTCAACCCTGAGTTTACAATACTTTTTTTCATTAAATCTTTTTTGCTTTTATTTGATAGTTGAAAGAGAGACATGACAGGAAATGACATAAGAGAGAGATGCAGGGGAAGATATGCAACAAAGGCTCAAACCCCTACGCCACCAGGTCACCCCAAGGTTATAATATTTTACCAAAGGTTTGTGTTTGCAAAGGCAAGAATGAATCTTGTTGCTAAAAAAGATGATATTAGGAATACGATGCCAAAAAAATCTGCTAAAGCAGCAGACGCAAACCTACATTTTATTTCAACTTAAAAAGTGCACCCTCAGTTTCATGGATTTATATTGTCATGCATCTGGATCAAAATTATTGTGCTTGACGCTGAAAATTGCAGCTGACAAAACAAAGATCTGCTTAATTGCCTGTGTTGAACTTTTGACCGAGTCACATGGTCTCCATCAATGGATTGAGTTTGCACAGTCGTCATGGTACTTTAAGCATTTGGACTTAACCTGACTCAAAAGTTAAGCTTTACAGTTTTGACCTTGAAAGGTTAGTTCACCCCAGAATCAAAAATAGATCTTTTTTTCAATTACCTACAGTACTATCTATCACTCTAACACTGTTTTGGTGTGAGATGCTGTGTGTTGGAGATATCGGCTGGAGAGATGTCTGCCCTTTCTCCAGTATAAGGGAACAAGATGGCACTTACCCGTATCACTCTGGTGGAAGAAACCATGCATCTGCTATTAGCTTACCTAGCACCACTGAGCTAACAAACATTACAGCTCAAGACGCCATTCATGTTTACATCTCATGCTGTCACGACCACAAGCCTCTCATCCATGAGTAGATACTCTCTTTCTGTGGTGTAGGGATACGGTTGGCTGGTGCAGTTCAGTGGAAAGAAAATAGTTCCTACATGAAACTGCTCATAACAAGCTCTGTGGTTTATCTTGAATAACTGGATCATGATTTCTGGAAAGAGACATTGCTGTTGAGTTTTTCAAATGTAATTTTTTGGCTCTTTGAGCACCACAAGCCCAAGTGCCATCTAGTTCCATTATACTGGATGGAAGGCAGATATGTTTATGGCCAATATTTCCAAAACTTGGCAACTCACAACAAAAAAATCCAGACTGATAACCGGCAGTACAGATAAGACTAAAAATGTGTGTTTTTGATTTTGGAATGAACTGCCCCTTTAAAACAAGTCTGGAATGAACACCTATTTCTACATTATTGTGCATATGTTTGTGCAAGCGTGACCTCACAGTATTAGTGCCAAGTTAAGAACTGGAGTGTAAGTGCCAACAGCACTAGGATTAAATCGTTAATGGGCTGCTAAAAACATTTATGATATATGGCTAAACCAAAACCAATATCCAAGCTTAAATGTCATTTGCACCCCTATGAGAGAAACATGCAGCCATATATGCTGAGCTGCAGGCATACCACTACACACAAGAAGTCACACATAGGATAAAAAAAAAAACAATGACAGACCATCATTAATTTGAGCTCATTTAAAGAGTTTCTCAGTGTGCAGGATGTTGCGAGGCATTTGTGTTAATGAGCTACATCATTCATGTGAAATGATGGCACAATTAGGAAAACAAAAGTGCAAGGTGTGACAATTTAAGTGAATGTGCTTTGTCAGTGTCTGCAAACAACACCTCCGAGACAGTATATGCATAAAAACTGGCTTATAAAAACATTGCAGGGGGTTTGGAGGTCGGGATTTTCACCGCCAGATTTTTACCTTGCTATTCTGCACCCTAACCACGCTCCCACAGGAGTCTCTGTGGAAACACTGTGGCAGGAAATGAAATTAAAGCTGCTGAATACAGATGTTTTGATGCATGCCTGTGCGCTCAGTTGTGTGTGTGCATGTGTGTGTGTGCGGCTGTGTGTTTTTCTGATGTATGTATATTGACAAAAATACAAACTGAAAAGAAGAGGGCTGCCAGCCGTGTCACAACAACACTGCAACATTGCTGGATTTGTAAATGTTCTACTCAGTGCCTCTCTCCTCCCCCTCTGAAAGTCACTCACCTTGGGGATCAGGAGGCTTATATGAAAGGTGACTTACAGTAAAAGAAGTGCTCTCTCTGTTTATGTGAATAAAAGCAAAGTTCTTTTCTTCCCTCGTGTCAAAGCCTGGTGTTTCTCTTTTTCTCTGACCTCTTTCATCCCACATCGTTGTTTCTTCTGCCCTTCCAATTTACCTTTTGAACGTGTGGAAGGTTTTGCATGTTCTTCTGTCCACAGATGTTTCAAAAGCCTTATGTAGCATTGTCAGACTCATTAGTTATACTCAGCTCAATGCGGCGAGTGGGAGCCAACCACTCAGCCTAGCGCGTAATGCAGCTTTAGTGAACTAATGAAACTGTAATTACAAAAATAATGAGGAACATGCAGTATCGTCCAGTAACTTAGGGCTAGTTATTTGTGAGCATGAATCATCATGTGCAGAGTTTCCTCTTTAATTTTTTATGGCTTCTGATGCTTTTCTGTTCTTGCCGTGTTATGGAATGCACATTCAAAGCACTTCTAGCTTCTTCGTTGTGTGATTTTCAGACTGCAGGGAGCAATATCCCCCACAATGTGTGTTTGTATGATGTATTTGCGATGTATAATGAGGAACAATGTAGGCTAAGGTCCATTTCCTGTGCTACTTATAAAGTTATTGCCCCCAATGGGCCTCATTTAGCAAAGTGTAGGCTATGTTGAGCCACGTTTAGTATCCCTGCTACACTAGTTGCCGCAAAGCACAGCAGCAAAAACAAAACATTACAGTCATACTGTACACTTATCTGCATTTACATGGTGACAACTTCTGGAATCTGCTGAGCTTATCAACTTGCATTCATTAAACTCCTCCTTTGTCTCTGTTTACACAGCGGGATCAAACTATGGACTCTCCTCCACCTTTTCACTTCATCTATTGTTTTTCTGTTCCATTTAATTGCAGCTACACACAGACTTGGATGTGGGTGGCAAGAACATCAAGTACGTCCTAGCAGGTGAAGGTGCAGGCACCATCTTCGCCATCAACGAATTAACAGGCGACATCCATGCCATGAAGAGGCTGGACCGTGAGGAGAAAGCCGAGTACACGCTAACAGCCCAGGTCGTTAATGCCGACACAGACGAGCCCTTGGAGCCGCCGTCCGAGTTCATCATCAAAGTCCAGGACATTAACGACAATCCGCCGCAGTTCAACGAAGGGCCTTACCGAGCCTCTGTTCCAGAAATGTCTGCTGTTGGTGAGTCACAATAGACAGACTTCCTCTCTGGTCTTGCGCCGCACACAGCAGCCTAATCAGTGTGTGAGATTTCCGACACTGCCGATCTCTAATGGGCTATCGCATAAAAATAATGAGTGAATAGCAACAGGAGGAAATGAGGACGCCTATTTACATGCTTGCTATGAGTATCGTGGCAAATGAAAATACAAGAATGATAAATCAAATCACTAGAACTTCACCCATATCTCAGTGCTGCAACAGTGTCAGTGTCAACACACACTTAGCCAATGCTAATGTTAAATCCCCTACAAATACAGTGCACTCACAAAGAAGCCCAACTAACAACACGTGAAACATAACACATCCCCACATCAGGAAAGCAGGAAACGCCACACTAAAACTCTTTCATGCACAACTTGAATTCTACAGACACTGAAAAAGCACCATGAGCACATTTAAGGCATGCTACAGCACCATCAGCATATGCAGATGGAGCACTCGCCCTTCTGGCAAGCATAATAAAGATGTTATTCTCTGCATAGGTCAAGGGCCATGCTCACTTATGATGCGGAGCATTTGGGAAATTTGGTTTTTATTGCATTCTTTAACATTTTCAAACGTGCAGTCAGTTATGTGGTATGAGCTGGTGGTCACTACTACATTTATGCAAAGACTGGAAAGTTCAGAACGTTTTACAGATGACAAAAACTTAAGAAAAGGGACAAGGAGCAAAAACCACCATGGAGTACTTCATTTGGTGTCACAAGCATTTAGAATTCAACCTCTTTTTCCTTCAGAACAGCAGTGAGCCTGAACAAACCTCGCTGTAGAAAAGTCTGTGCATGGACAGTTTTTAATTCAGGATTCAAGCATTTTAAGATAATCATAGATGAAACAGAAGAGCCGTACAAAAGCATAAAAGGTTTGCATTCACACTCACAAACTATTAGCACTGTGCTGTCACTTAGCTTGTACACGCTGACGGATGCTAATGGCTAAGAGCTACCTTTCTTCAGTCCCCCACATACTTGTACACAAACCACTGAAAACACTTTCCATTTTGCTGTATGCTAATATATTCATATATTCACATTCGTATTCCGTCCATGCATTTAAATGACCACTGCATGATGATCACATAATTCAAATGTATAACTCATCTAGGACTGGCAGAAGCCTGTAAGTGGATCAGTACACTGTGGTTTTTTTTATTTTTTATTTTTCCCTTCAGGGGAGCGTCACCACTGACCCCAGAGCAGCAGGAGTCTTGTAGAAAATGTTTCCATCAGTAGCAGGAAGGAGATCAGAGTGTGTCTTTATGCCGTTTTGACACTGGAGGAGTTCAGCGAGGGTGCTGAGGTCTGTTGTTGGGCGGTATGCGCTTGTTATTGTGTTTTCTCATCGAGCTTCCTCTTGTTACCTGTCACAAAGCTGACATAACATGCTAGGGCAGATGGTGCTAGGTACGCAGTGGAATCTGTTTGGTGAATCCCATCTGTAGGTTGCAGCCTTTACGTCGGTTCTTTGAGGTAACGGTGATTTAGCATCAGCTTCTCATGATCATTGTGAATGACTTTTATTAGCTGCTGCTGCCACTGCTGTTGCTGCTGCTGTGGTGGAAGCAAAAGGGAACAAAACACAGTGCAAAAGAATCCATGTAAACACAGAATAACAGTGAACTCTTGTTGTCTGAACTCTGTAACTTGATCCCTGCTGCTCATTGTTTTGGATCTCAGTTGAAATGTACTGTAGCTCTCCAAGGGTTTTTGTCGGTGCAGTGCAGGGACAGCCATAGTGACAGGGTAGAGAGCAAAGTGGTAGTTGACAGCACTCTGTGATTTGCCAGTGGGAATAATGCATAAGAAATGGAAATCGGCGTCTCTTTGTTGATTGTTGTTCCCTTTTGTCACTACTGATTAATTAAACATTCACGAATGCTCAGTTGTTTGCTTGAAAGGCTTTTTCTTTCCGTGACTAGTTTTCCTCTTGTTAAGTTTTCATGTGCTGTGGCATTATGGGAAGAATGTGACGCTCCGGACAAACAAACAATAAGTCATTCATCCCTCTCGCCTAATATTCATAAATCACTGGTTTCTTTACTGTGGTGTTTCATCTTTATCGCGTTAAAATGAGAATTTGAGCAGGCCTCAGTGGATTACTGGAAGTATGCTGTGCAGTGGATAACTAATAAAGTCCACAGGAAAGGGAACAGAAAAAACAAGGAAGTGGGTGAAGCCTGCTGCATATGAGCAAATCTCCCCCACTACGAGAAACTGGGAAGCATTACAATGTAATTATGGCACATGCTAAGAGATGCTGCATTACGTCGGGTATTGAGTTCAGACAATGCTGAGTGTGCTGATGTGTTTCTGCTTAGCAAGAGCCCACCTGTGTGGAATAATCAAAAATCTAATCCAGACCATAACAGGCTGGTTCTCTTGACGATGTTATCCATTTACAGAGCTTGTCAGTTCCACTCCAGACTTCATCAATGTCTTACCAGTTCCTCGCTTATCACGAGTGTGTCCACGGCATATCAGTGAGACCAGGGACAAATATCAACACCCACCTTTTATCTGTCAAGGACTACAGCTAGATAGAAAACCCGCTCATTGAATGTCACCATCCCCCATAGGAAGCGGTCCCCACAGCCGGATGAGATATGTGACATGGGCCACTGAGGTCGCCATGTTTCCTGTGTGTGGAGGAGCATAGAGGTTAATGGGAAATGAAGGAGAAAGACCTTTTGTTCTTCCTTTAAAAGAGCCAGTCGGATAAGATGTGTGGCTTTCGGTGACTTTTCTCTGACTTTCATTTTCCTGAATGGCTGAGAATGGATGTGACTACCGTTTTAATTGTTTAGAGGATCGTCTCTCAAAGTACAGTGCAACAATGAGAGGAAGGGGAGAGCAAAGGTGGTGTCTGTGCCGGAGGAGAGACAGCCAGTCAGAGTAGAGTAAGTGTAAGGAGCCAGGGTAAGCGTGTTGTCAGTGGAGATTTTGTGACCGCTGTGCTTGGCTGGGTGTTACTATACCATGCTGTTTGACAAGAGGGTAAAAAAAAAATACATCTCCAAAATGTCAACTTTTTAGTAACGAGGGAAAACAGCTGTATTTTTAAAGGCCCATTCATTGATTTTTTTTTTGTCCACTTTAATGAGAGGCAGTGGGACAACATCTTTTATACTATTTTTGCTCATTCAGCAGACACAGAGCAAGATTAGAATTCATTTGGAGTTGTGCTTCTGACCACCTGACAAATAGGAGTCCAATTTTCACCCTTAGTTTAGGTCTGTTTTCTCTACACATAACGTCTTGAAAAACAAGCTTCCATGCTGCTAAATCTGAATTTATTTTATTTGTTTATTTGGCAGAGACAATGCACAGCTTATGAGCAGCACCAGACTTAGCTAAAAGTTAATGTACAGCTGTAGTCCCTGGGCAAGAAAAGAGAAAGAAGAAGAAGAAGAAGAAGAAGAAACAAACAAACAAACATATAAGATACAAGGGCTCATTTATGCTCAGCGTTAGATACAAAGATGGAGACAGACGGAGCCTCCTGTCCATACTCTGCATTCATTTCATCTGTATTTGTGCATGTTCTCTGAAAGCTTATGAATACGGACAAAAAGAAGCAGTGCCACTGGAGCTCATGGAGGAAGTGTAGCTTAGTTCAAGTGAAATATACCCATAGGAGATGTCTCTGTTTAAAGATACAATATTAGGACCTCCTCCACTGTCACCTTGTTTGTTGTTGGGTGAAACTATTGGCTGTATTAATACTAACATAAAGGGCACATGAAAGTATGAGAGCAGTGTCGTTTACAGTGTTTCAAATGGACATATCTATTGTCGTGCGTAAAAGGAGTGTAAATGAGGCTTAAGACATGTTTGCATATATGCGTCATAGGTACATGATTGAGTTGAGGACTGATCCGCCAAACTCAATAGATGTGTGTGACCTCTGTTGGCCATCCTAGTTATCCCCCCATTACTTGAGTGCAGTGATATGAACTCTTTTAAAAATGGGGGAGGAGCCATTATTGATTTTTGATCAATTTGTACTCTAATCTAGCATCGGCAAGACACACAATGTGGTCAAAGGTCGGACGATTACACTATACTATGTTCACTAGCTTGTAGCTAAAGTTGTATATCTGCTATTTTGAAAACAGCTGCGTGCCATGGCTGGAAATGATCGAAGTTGTGGTCTAAACAACCAAGACAATGATTGAACAGAAGCGCGAGGCGGCTTTAGAAAACATACATGGCATAAAGAGCTGTGCTGCAGGTACAGACATTCTGCAAGTCACACACAATGGAACTGTATGGAGGGCACTAAAAACTGATAACCACACTGACTACTTGTCAGTAATGTCAAAAAAAGCAAACTATGATTTTTTTCTCAGTTGTCACATTGTGATTATGTGTTATTAGCATTACAATTAGTGTTAGTATTACACCATGACCAGAGGCCCCACGATAAGATGTTATCATGATACTTTATTTACTTTACGATACATAATACAATATTATTGCAATTTTAAACATGTTGCAATATTTTGAGTACTGTGATAACAAATATTGCAATATATTACAATTTATTACCTTTTTTCCAAAGGAAAACTTTGTCAACATCTGTATTATCTAATAAGATAAAGTTTTCAGTTTTTCATCTCGCTTCAGTTGTTTCTATTGGAACAAACTGTATCTAGTGGACTAAATAAAACAAAACAAAAACAAGCAAACAAACAAAAAAATAAGTGATTTTATTATTCTATTAGGCCACCAAAAGTTTTCTTTGTATTTCTAAAAAAAATCGATAATCAGTGTTCTTGTATAGAATATTGCCAAGCGAAATATCGTAACGCCATGCAGTATCCATTTCCTCCTCCAACCTATAATGTGTTCCCTGGAAACTTTGTTTTGTTGTTTGCAACTTCCAGCATTTTTGTAGAATGAGTTTCCTGGTGTTTGTATTTAGAGCATTCGTTAAGTAATTCATTTGTTTTATCTATATTTGCTTATGTTTTCTTGAGTTGAAATCTGCTGTCTTCGGCTAACACAGCAAACTTGTATCCCAGAAATTATATAATTATATCCTATGAATTTGCTTCCCAATTAAGTTCTGATGAGAAACATAATCAATGTCCGTATTAAGTTCACAGGGAAGGTTTTTTCGAGTGAATGTGTGAGCAGGATTAGACAACAAAGCTCTTTGGTGAAGGTTAGGAAGAGATTGTGGTGGTTTTAGTTCAATTTTATTAAACACAGAGTTTTTCTGTAGCCTTTAAGCAAGACAGCAATCTTTCCCTAACCTTGGCCAAATGTTGCAAGTGCCTAAACATAAGTATAAAAAAAGAGGTTTAGTTAAAGGCAGATGTTGTATCACAAGAACTCATATTCACTAATAAAAGAAAGACGTTATCAGTGAACATTATACAGAAATGTTGAGTATCAACACTTGCTAAATATGTTAATTAACAGCATCTCTTTTTTTAGTAAAATCCATCTTTCGAGCAGAATTTCATTCCCTCCTAAGTGTATTTGCTGTTGTAAATTAGTAGTATATAAATGTAATTCTTGGGAGATGGAGGGGAACTGCCGTGAGATTTCTGCAGGTTCATCACTATGAATACCTTCTTTACATTACATACTCATTTGATCCACTGTTAATATAAAGACATTAATTACAGCAGCTTTAACCACATATTTTTTTTGATGATTTTAATTGATTTCTATTCATGTGTTTTACAAATCCACGGATTGTGTAATTTTCTCTGCTTCTAATCTTCAGGCAAGTAAAGGATCATGTGATTTTTTTTCTTTTAATTGAAAGATAAAAACGATCAATTCCTTGAATCAATTTAATATTTGATGTACTCTGATGTACCTCTCTTTTATTCTTGGTTTCATACATATATTCATTACAGATAATTATGTTTCACCGTCACTTCAGTTAAAGGGGAGTTTGTTTCTTATTTGTGAAGCCTGGCCGTGATTGGAATGGTAATTCATTTGCACGGATTGCTCAGATCTCACAGGATTAGTAGATCCAGTTTTCCTGTTAATGGGGTCTTTGACTTTAAGGCCACTACAAGCCGACAAATTCCCCTGTATGTCTGTCGACCATATGCTGGAATTATGAGGCTCTGCTACCCTTCTGCAGCTAACAAGGGGGTTGTGATGTAGTTGGAAATTACAAAGTCTGCTTGAAGTGACGCTTCAGGTAATTAGGAGGAGGTCGCTAGACCATCCTCCCTGCGCTAAGGGGGGTGCGAATGACAATAATTGCTACACTGCGAAACAAACTTGCTGAAAGTTGTTTTGCCGGATGGAACTCATGCGAGAGATGCCCCAGGAGTGTTAGGCTGTGAGTGTGCTTCATTATCAGGGCGATTAATAAACGGGCGCGTAGACAGATGGCCCGTCTCCTCTTCGCATGGGCCGTGCTCTCTGAAACCCCAGCAAAATGAGTACCTGTATGGAAGCACGGATCCTCGCCAAATGTGTCAAGATCTGCTAAATTGGAGCGCAGACATAAAATTGAAGTGACATTAATAGATTACCTGGAGTTGATTTGCATTTTCAGAGTTATTATGGGTGTGGGTAACAGGACTAACAGGCACAACCGTCTATGTGGGGCCTTAATGATGTTTCTGATTACGCTCTCATCACCACCGGCAGCTGGGAAAATAAGTAAAGGCTTGTCATCACAGATTTGGACGTTAAATGAGCAGACTTGATCAAGGGGAGACGTATGGAAATGAGCACGATGCAGACCTTTATCAGAGCTGATCGTCTCATGCTTCCAACATACAGCAGAAAGCGTACTGTGATCACAGACGATTTAATACCCACACACTTGTGTAAGCGATACACTGATACATAATCCTACATGAGGGATGATATTGTTAAATGCTGCTGTATGTTTTATCAAAACATCTGTCTCTATCTATCTATCTATCTATCTATCTATCTATCTATCTATCTATCTATGATTCGTTTTTCTCTTCACTTTTTCCCTACACATTGGCATCTTTCAGATCAATACAGGGAAAGCAGAGCTATTTTCAGAGCATTTCATGCTCCACTTGGACCAGATGTTCTATAAAAATCCCGTTCCTTGATATACCTAAAAATATTATCGTGCTATGCTGATCTTGCAGTAAATCTTGAACATATCTTGGTCTTAGAAAGTCTGAGTCTGAATGCATTAAATGCAGTTTAACTTGAATAAACCCTAGCAGTATTTCAGGGTCACAGCAACCCACATAAGCAAAAGAAGCACATTTATAGTGCATCTTTTATCTGGCATTTCTCTGTTGAGCTTTGAGCAGAGAGCTAAGAGCGAGGGTGTCTGGTGTTTGTGCCTCTCTCTTCTCTGATCCTAGACTCTGGTTTGCAGCTTGGCAGATGGACTGAGTGGCAGGGGGCCCCTGGCCCTTTAACATAGTGGGCAGCTGGGCCAGGGCTGGGCCAGTGCTGGGCCGGGGCACATCTGACGCGCGGGCTCCTGGGCTGGGCAGGGACGTGGCAGACCAGGGCCGTGGTGATGGTAGTGGGCGGCTCACAGGCTGAGCTGGGGTGAGAGGGGGTCAGAGCAGTGAACCTGGCCAAGCCTGTGACTCTCTCAGGCCTGT
Source organism: Epinephelus fuscoguttatus (assembly GCF_011397635.1). Classification (NCBI taxonomy): domain Eukaryota; kingdom Metazoa; phylum Chordata; class Actinopteri; order Perciformes; family Serranidae; genus Epinephelus; species Epinephelus fuscoguttatus. Next base: position 10,436,952 of record NC_064753.1, read on the forward strand.
CTAACTGCCAGGCAGCATGCATGCCAGCCTGCCCTTTTCTGCAGCCATGCTAAATGGGGATAGGACAGGCCTCGGAGGCAGAAAGGATTTAACTGACATGCTGGAGTTTCTCTGTAAATAACCTGCTACTCCTATCTATCTCACCTCATTTGGCAACAGCATCTGCACTTGTGCATCTGTGTGTGTGTGTGTGTGTGTGTGTGTGTGTGTGTGTGCATGTTCCTGTGTATGTGGGTTTATTTGTAAGCTTGTTACACATCCGTTTTGTCTGTGATACTTGTCACCTGTCAGTAACCTACTGACTCCTTTTTTCTGTGTATATCTATTCTTCTTCACTGCTCTTCTTGTCTGCGACACCCAGCAGCTGATAGAGAGTCATTGCTAATTCAGTATGTCTTTGTTTCACACTTAGCCACTACATAGCACACCGTATATAAGCGAAAATGGAAAATCACATATTCCCCAGCTAACACATGTTCAGTGGTAAAAAAACAACAACAAAAAAACCCCATACACATGCACAGTCACAGCTGCTCAATCACACACACGTACAAATGTGTATTACTTATTCATCATATGTTATTTATTATCCAATGTACCTCTGAATTATGTATGTAACATCATCAGTCACTGGTCCAGATACAGTAATATAAGCCCTTTAGAGCCTCCTGGGGCATGATTTTGTTTCTTCAGCGTGCAGGCAGGCATACGTGCACATGCTCTGTACATGTACACACATGCAGATCACACGTTCTCAAGTGCATGTAAGTGCACATGAGCACTAAAACACATACAGTCTCCATGTTAGCATAAAGCCGCTCTGCACCGTCGTAAAGATGCTGTTGTTCAGGTGTAATTTGTCCCCGCTCCCCCGTGTAGCCCGCAGAGACGCACTCTCTTTGTAACTCACTCCCTCTCTTTCGCTCATGCACACACTTTTTTTCTCCTCCTCTGTACTTCTCTCTCCCTCCCTCCCTCCCTTTTGCTCGCCATCGCTCTCTTTTGCTAAGCTAATGCTCTCTCTCGGTCTTCCCTTGAGGGAGAACAAAAAGTAGCTGGCTTCTAGGTAATGAAGCCCTTCAATGTGATCTGCATAAGATTGCCTCCCTTGCTGGCCTGGCTGCCTTGCCCCTATGAATAGCAAAAGACTCTCAATTAGACTAAGGACAAAAAGCAGCTTTCTCCTTATCCACAGTGTCGTTTCTCAAACAAAGTCGCCTCTTTTTTTTTTGCTTTTTTTTTTTGTGCCGTGTCCATGAAGTAGAATGAGACGAAAAATGAAAAGGAAAGGAGGTGAATAACAAACAAAGTTCATGAAAGGGAAGGTAAATGAGAGTGTGCCATGTGTCAGAGCATGTATACAAGCTGCTGTGTGTCTGTTTCTGTAATGATGAGGAGAAGGATGCGAATAGCCGGGGCTGTCACAAAGGCCACCCTCAGCTTTGTCGCACTGAGGGGATGTGATTAAATGGATTTCATGCAACAGGGTCAACAGTGGTACAATGGAGCATGAGGGAAACAAAGGTCAAAAATGAAAATCATTTGGCTGAATGCAAAAACATTTACAAGGCTGCAGTGTCAGAACATCTGAAAAGATCTTTTTTTTTTCACAAACACAACCTGTCATGTCCCGGGTTACTGTCCTGTTTAATTAAGTGTTTGTAATGAAAGTTTTTGCAGCCTTGAAATCCGTGTAAGACTCATCTTTCCCTGTCATGCTGTCACACACTGCTGATCATTGTATCAAGGTCAGTTAATCAATCTGAGAGTGAAAACAAGGACACAGCATCCTCCCTTCAGCCGTACTGCAGGGGAGGAGTGGGACTGATCCTTGTTCACTGTGTCATCTGAAGACATTGTAGTGCCTTCTAATGGCCACTGGTGGGCAGATCCCCTTACTGTGAGTTAGTAAGTGAATGAATGAATATTTGAGGTTTGAGTTACTCTCTCAAAACATGTCAATACCTGAATGGTCTTGCAGTCAGACTGTCTCAGGCTGTCTCTGGATGTGGGATAGACTTAGACAGAATAATAAATAGTCGGTTGACAGAAAATGATTCAGCAACTAACTGTTTTAGTTGTTTTCAAGCAAATGTTCCCTATTTCCAAGGGTGCAGTTTAGCATCAAACACATTTTTATACATCATGTGCACCTTTACAGTAGCAATTTATGATGGAGATGTATTTAATTTTATCAAATTAAAAGTACTTTGCTACTTTGTTTTATTTGAGAGGTTGGCAAATGCAAGTTCTAAATATGAAAAAGGGCATGTCCCCTGCATCCAGGGGCGTTGTAGTGGCAGGAAAAGTGGGACTGATTATCCAGGGCCCCAGTGGGTGGGGGATTAAACACAGCTAGAGGTGGGGACCGCTTTAGCATGGCCCAATGCTACACCCCTACCTGTATCCCCCCAGAAATCTACACCTATGCCTATTTCCTGCCGCTGGGGTTGTGTTGCTTTTCTTTGCTTGTTTTGTTGTTGTTAAATGTGTCACATCCCAGCCCTGTCTCCTAGAAATAACAAAATGTGCAACTAATTTGAAATAGCAAATATGTTTTGGTGAAAAAAAAGGATAAATTATGTTTTTTTTTTTTGTTTTTTTTTTAACATAATGACAAAATGTGGCTAAGGTATCTAGCAAGTTGCAAAAATGTTGATACTGAACTTGTCTTGACTACAGCATTACATTTTTAACACTACTTCACCATCTATCCCTTACTTTAATCAAAGTACCTTTGTTACCAAAACCTACACCAGAAGTTTGGACATGAACAAGTACATTGTACATGTACAAGTATTTTGTTACCTGACAGAACATTCAACAATCCAGGCAGCAATTACATTGCCACAACAACTAAATTAAGACGGCAGTTTAATAACATACAAATACAATTTAGGAGACAGGGTTGCATATTATGTTTAAGGAAATATTAATGGGCATTTTTCATTATTTTCTGACCTTTATTGACCAAATGCTGAATAAATTAATGGATAATTTGAGAGAATAAACAGATTTAGCAATAATCAAAATATTGTAACCATCACTGGCCCTCTGTTGGGCCAAAATGGGTAGTAAAGCCTTTGTTATTTATCCATCCATTTATCAGCTGTTAAAGGAACATTTATTTTGATGAGTGCCTTTCATTTTAAAACACTGGGGACTTGTAAGAGACAGATTAAAAAAAAGAAGCAACGATGATCAATTCAGAGGAGACAGAGATATCCTAGTTTTTAGTCCCTAGCTCCAAAATGCACTGGATCCTACAGTTCCCATGATGGAACCCGACTTCTGAGTCTTTTGTTACACACACTTGGCTGGTAAATGCCCACATCATTTGAACCTCACACTCTTCAAAATGCAGAGCTAGTCTCCAAGCATATTTTTCTTCCTGCAGAGCCACAGAGGACATTATTGAACTGTTTTCACAAGCTGTGTAGCCTAATTCTCACCATGACGTGTAATATGACTTTTTCTGTCACATTAATGTAAAAATTTTCCTTTTTATGTAACATTTCAGAGCAGCCATACTGTTAATGGAATGCTATTCAATTGATACTTTGGTTAATGATTTCAGTCTCCTTCCTTTTTCACCTCTAAAGTGAGTCAGTTGTCAAAGCACTGTGCGCAGTGACCAACTCATATTGTAGTCAGCCTCTATTCAGGGCACTTCAGATTCTGTGTTGGAAGTAAGAGTGGGGGTGAGCAGGAATGTACAAAGAGCAGAAGCAACAAAGAGTGACCAGGGTATGACGGAACTTTTTTTTTTTGTTCCACCTTTTAGAAATGTAACTTATTTGATATACTTCTTTGGATGTAAAGCATTAATTAGGTGTTATACACTTATTTCTCAAAGTCTCTCAAATGTAAACCTGGTGAATCACTGCAAACCTTTACCACACAGTACAGCATGACCTTGGGTATATTATTGCTTTATACAATATACAATTCACAGCCAGCTTAAAGCAAAGATGAATATGTGGGGGCCTAATGAGTTTTTCATGCCACATTTCTAATTATAATTAGGTGTCTGCAGAAGGAGCTGATATGAAAAGCTAACTAAAAGTTAGCAGCTAACTCACTAGCACAGTAACATACACACCTTTCAAGCTCAAGAACAAGCTGCAGCGTAGCAACAGACCCTCGTTTGCTGCTAACCCAGTAGCACAGTAACATACACAACCCCCGAGCCAAAGAGCAAATGCTGCTTCACAGTAAGAGACTCTAGTTCGCAGCTAACCCAGTTATACAATAATATACACACCTTTCGAGCTGAAAAACAAGCCACTGTTAAACGACAGACCCTTGTTTGCAGCTAACACAGTAGCACATAGACTCCCCACCAGCTGAAGAACGAACCCTGACAGACTCTCATCAACTAACCCAGTAGCACAGTAACATACACGAACAGACTCTCGTTAGCTAACCAAGTAGCACACACAGTCTGTGGTAGAACAGCATAAACCACCACTGGGTGGCGACAGTCTCTTGTTCAGCAGCTACCGGCAATTAACATAAGCACGTAGCTCATACTCACAGAATTGAGCAGACAGCATGCCGGGTATCCAATTTAGGCTGAAAGACTAAAAGGTATGTTAGCAACAGCTATTTTGCTTGTGTTTTTTATGATTTTTGCGTTTACCAGATATGTTTGTAGAGGTATTTATCAGACTGAAAGAGCTAGACAGCTTGTGGAATGTGGCAAACTTCTCGGGGGGGCACATGACATGACACTGATGCTAACGTTAGTAGTAACATAGTTTTTATATCGTAAAGGATGGGTTATGTTAAAGATGGCACCAGTAGCTATGTTTCCATCCAAAAGTGATTTGAATCATTGGGAAATGCGCATTAAAAGCAATACGAATCCTGTGTGTTTCCATTAAATGTACAGACTTTGGTGAAAACTACAAACTCGCACGAGTTTTCCGCAGAACAGGAAACAAAACAAGTATCGCATTCTTCTTCTTCTACGTTTTCTGGCGGTTGGCAACCAGCATATAAATGCATTACCGCCTTCCCTACCCAGAGTGTGGATATCACCATGGAGAGAGGTGCGCTACGTCAGACTTAAAGGGAAATTTTGGTTTATTTCAACTCGTCTCCTATTGTCCTAAATTTGTTTCAAGTCACTAGTGACATAGAAATAATAGTTAGCATGTTAGCCGTTAGCCTAGATACAGCCATAGCATCAGACCTGTTAAAACATAATTGAACGGGCATCCTTTCAAGTGCAAAGTTAGTCCACTAAACAAGCTTCTTCTCCACAAAGACCGCCTCATATCGTTAGGATAAATGTCAGAGAACATATAGAAAACGACATGTAAATGTGTTGTCTTACCTTACCGGTGTGGTGCCATGTTTGTTGTTTACCATTTAGCTAAGGCTGCAACCGGTCTCATTCCTTACAACAGAGGTATTCCTCTTCTGTGGGCACTGGGGTACAGCATTCACAGGTAACGTTATACCACCAATCTCCAGAGCTAAAGCCTTCCAGCAGCCATTCCTCCTTTGTCGTCCTCTAACGTTACCTGTTGTGCCTCTCTCTCTCTCCTCCTCCGTTCTTCAGTTTCACAAAGCTCTTCGTCAGTGTATTCTGGCTCAAATAAATAAGGGCTAAACTGACGTCAGCCCTGGCACACTCTATTGGGCCATGATTTCAGGCCTGCTGAAAAAATCCTGTAGGCCTATCTTGAAATGGTAAAAACAGTTAAAAGGTCTAACTTCTCACATTTTCAACAAGTATTTTCCAACATGTATAATGTGTTTAGAAAGAAATCATCGATTTTGTTTTACACAGACTTAAGTAAAAGTTGCACATATTTTGATTGCGAAAAAAAAATGGTTATGCCTGTGATGATAATGTCATTTTTTTTTAACATATAGATGACAACCTCACCCGTACGTGAGATCAGTGAAGTTTGCTGTGAATGCCTGCAGTCATTAGGTCGGGTACATATCACATCTCAGTGGAGACAGATCTGGTGTAGCTCGGCTGCATTTTGTCATCTTCTCACTCACTCAGTCATACACTTACTAATTGCCCATCGGCCCCCTATTCTAGAGACGATACGCTGGGATCATTCACCACACATTCTCTCTGCTATATTGCTGAACTGTACAACGTGTAGAAAATGTTAGACAGAGGAGTTTTTGTAAATTTTGTGGTTGTCATTTTTTAATGTATTTATGCATACACAAAACAGCTCTGTAATTTTAACTTTAATCTTTAGTTAATAATGTCTGAGGGAACTCATTTCTGATGATTAAGATGGAACACATTTTTTGGATTTCATGTAATTTTGTTAGTGAATCCTTCGATATTGCAGAAAAGTTTCATTTCAAAGGTTTGCGGAAGTAACTAACTTTCCAGTGTGTGGGTCTGCATGGTGTCCTTATTAGCTGTGTTACATATCAGCCACAAGTAACAAGGGACTGTTTGAAGTCACTGGTGAGTGGGAGGTCCTCTCTGCGTCGTCGCTGTAACAGGCAAACTGAGGAGGTTCTCAAGTTCGCACCTCCGACTTGGCAAATGCTTACTCATATCTGCTCAGATGCCAGGATGCTTTCTCATACGCATTCTTCAACACACAGCTGTGTGGTTCACCTATTAATTATTGAAGAAGAGAGTTGTGGATATTTAATGTTGTGTTGTAGGGCCTTTTTTCCGTGCACTTTTCCCGCTCTGCATTCATCCCTCTTTGCTCCTTGGTGTCTCCCTCCTGCTGGATCTTGTATTGTGTGGTACGTCATCCCCACTTACTCTTCGCTTTTTTCAAAAAAAAAAAAAAAAAAAAGTAAGAACTTTTGCTCCGTGGCTCTACAGCCAAAAGTCGACATGAATGCGTGTGTGTTGGAGGCTGTGCTCCCTTTTCATGCTTCAGGTGATTTTAGTGTTGAGCAGCAAGAACAGGATCCCCTGTACTCTCATCCCTCCACGTCTGCATTATTAATTGTCTAAGGTACCAAGCATAGCTATTTGGACCCTGCAGGCACCCAGCACTCCGTACCTAAAATTAAAAGCAGCGATTGCATCCAATTGAAAGACAAAATACCACTATTTAAAGTTACATTTTGCTCCCACAAAAGACAGTGAAGGCTTGATTTAACATCCTGCGACCCCTGCACCCTCATATGAGGACATTACAGGTTGGGTTTGCTGCAACTTATGCTGCTTAACTTAGACACTTTTATATTCCATCTAGTGGTAGCAAGAGCGCATACATTAATTTATGTAAAAACAAGAGAGCAGCCATCTCTGTCAAATCAGTCTACAGCCGATCTCGACAAAAAGAAGGCAAGCCTAAGCAAATGTTATGGTTGAAACATGTCGATTTAGCCTATGTTTCATAAAATTTGTAGTTTGATACGGCATACAAAGTTGATGAATTTTAACATTAGTAACAAGCTAAGACCCTGTTAATTATAAAGTACTCATTTGAGGAGAGTGGACATTATTGTATTATGGCAGCATTTTACGCAGGTCGATTAGGTGTGACACCTGTAGAAACAAATGACATTCCTAGCTTGGAATATGAAACACGGAGGATTTATACAGAAATGAACAAATCATAAGGCTTTAAGATATGTTGTGTTATTGGCCCCTGTCTTTCCTCTCTTGATCCATGTCCCTCTTACCAGCTTTTGAATTTTCCTTTTTCACAATTTGTTTTCTTTCCCTCTACTTTCCTTCCTTGGAACCCTGATTTCCCTCCCGGGGAACGACTCGACATTTTGTGCTTTTGAGGGGTGAGTGGGGCCGCAGACAGCTTCCACTATCTTTTTACATAAAGTTCAGTCTTTCAACTAAATTCATTAAGACAATTTTAATTTAGTTATGACACTGATTATTTAGAATTAAAATATTGCAAACAAAGCCATACTTTTCATTCCAGGCTTTTTGAGGCCCCCACTCCCATTGGGGCCCTGGGTAATGTCCCACGTTTCCCCCCACTGCAACGCCCCTGCCTCTAACCCATAGAGTTACAAAACACTGAACAAATGTTGCATGGAGTGTACTTTTGTTTATGCACAATGATTTTCAGGCATTGAAATAAAAAGTTTTATTCTTCATTACCCACTTGTGACTATTAAAAATTAACTCATTGTCCCAATATGAGGATATAACTGTTTTCAAAAACTACTTACTGTTCAAAGACGATGCTTAGATCATTATAGTCATCAGGTCCTTCTTATTCCAAATAGCTAGGAGAAATTAAAAATGTATATCAAATAAAAGCTCAGGTCTCAGGAGGTTGAGCGCAAGAAAAACAAAGCAAAGAAAAAAATGACATAAAGAGAGACAAGAAAGGAGCTTTGCAAATATTTTTACTAGCTGTTTCTTTGTAAGCAGTTGCATGTCTGTGATCTTTAAGTGGCCACAGCCGAGATTCATGTGCCATACTGTAGCTGGTAGTGGGGGGGATTGGTCAATGCAACATAAATCGGGCTGGAACACATTCATCAAGGTAGCAGAGATTTGAGACTAGAGAGGCCCATCCAATCACCGGCAGAGAATAAAGGGGAGAGGCATAAAAGTCCGTACAGCAAGGTCATTTGAAAAAGAAGCTGATAAGACGAAAGGATCAAATCTCCAGTACGGGCGAGGCCCTCCTCTTGATGTCTGTCCCCATTAACTAAAGCCCTCGCCTGGCTCGCACAGTCACTGCCACGCCTCAGCTGTCTGATACAATGAAGGGGCAAAGTAGGAAAAAAAAAAGAGGGTGACTCCTCTGCCATGCCGTGCTTTCACTGCTTTTATTTTGTCATCAAAATTTATGGCTCCGCTTGTAATTTCGTTTTTCAACCTTTTCTTTTTTTTTTCCTTGTTCAGGTATTACTTTAAAGGTTCTGTTTTTATTGTGTTTTATAGGGGAGCGATACCATATTCAGGCAGGTCTGGTTACTGTTTGTTTCGCCCTCCTGTCCTGCTGTCATGCAGACGGGCTGATTTGTGGCATCACACAGCCTTCTTTTGCTCTGGCTGTTTGTGTATTGGAGCATTGGCAGCTGTATTGCTCTCAACGCTGCAGTATGGATTTAGTCAGTTTGTGGTTTTACCACAGTCACAGTCTGGTGTCCACACACACACACACACACACACACACACACGCATAAAGCCACACGCACAAACCACACACACAGTCAATCCTACAGCAGGTTTACTGTGTCACACTGGGGGCTGCTGTGTAATTGGGTGAATCTGCTCTCCAGCACGCTACAGAGATAGCCCTTTAAAATTTCACTTCACTTCTGGGAGTGTAAACAAACCTTGGGATTACTAGGGGTGTAAATCCACATTCCACCATTCCACTATTTCTGTCGCTCTCCTCTCATTTTTCTCTCTCTTTTTTTTCTGTCGGCCACCTGCTTTGAGAGTTTATTGGCAGGTTAGGTGTTTGCTCAGTTTTTGGAGTGTGTTTGTGCCTCTGTCTGTCTTCCTGTATTTTATGGCTGTCAGCATGTTAACAAGTGCATGAATGTGTGTCCATCTCTGTCGCCGATATACGTGCATGTGCAGTAGGTGCGCGCCGTGGGCGTGTGTTTTAGCATGTCTGTCGTGCGGACACTTTATGTGGCGGCATGCAGCTTTCTGTCTGTGTGTTCTCTGTGATGGATTGCTTGTCAGACGGCAGCATAGCACCGCTCTCACCGGCTGACGAAGACATTAAGTCACCAGTCACGTAGACGTAGTACGTTTCAACATTCCTCTGGGAAAACGCTTTAACCCTTCTCACTCCAGGACGGCTGTCAGATGACAGAGTGTATTACTTAGGAGGTGCTTGGCGCTAGAACCCACAGTATGACTGGATTCAGTGGAGTTCAGCCTCTTAATGCAGTTGTGTGGGAGGTGGAGGACCTCTGTCACATGTTTCTTTTAGATGGGCCAATTGCTGGGGTTATTGGCTACATGCTGTGTGCCACAACTGACGCTGTGAGTCTTGATTGTTTTTGTATTTTTTTTACTTTTTATTCTTTTATTTTACCCTAGCTGTAAGAATGCAGACAATATGTAATTGAAGGAGCACATCTTCTTGCACTGCAGCAGCCTGGGGGAGTCGTTGCTGAGGAAGGGATGACAATGCTTCCCTCCAGCTCTGTCCTTTGTTTTTAATGCAACGTCATCCTCAGTGCTGCTGCCCCCAGAATATGAAAATAGCACAACAGCAGCATAACTCTCAAAGAATGTGAATGTTCATGCTAGCACCTAAAGAAAATGTAGTCTCTCTGTTACAGACAGCAGGAAAATCACCCCTGAGTGTTACCTATACACTCAGTCAACACATTTTCCAAAAGACTGTGAATTCTTATAGTGTTAATTTTTGCAAAAATTTTCATTTTGAGACAAGTTGTAATGCATTAGTGTATCTTAAAATGTAACAACTAGGTTCTAGTTTACATTTTGTCATTTTCTTATGTCTTACTTGAAATTTTAGTCATATTTTTATGCACATACAGGCCATGCTACTCAAATCTGAGATCACCTTGTCTACATTGTATTAGTAGTCTTGCGTCGCCAGATCTAAATCACACTGTGCCAGAGCTAGAGAAATGTCTTACTAAACCCATCATGATTCCACATTAAGGAAAAAAAATTGTTTGTGGTTGTTTGTATTTTTAACCAATCACAGTTGTCATGGGCGGCACTAAGCCAAGGATGCAGCAATGGTGCTCTGGCAAAGTAATGTCAGGAGGGAACTTGCTGTGGCAGAACATTTGCATTAAAAGGGCTACACCCACCCCACACAAAAGAAAAAGGCCAAAAAAATGTAGGTTGCTACCTTAGATGTCGTTGTTGTTTCACCCACAGCTCTGATTGTGGTTGTCGGTATGGTTATGTGAGACTTAATTCCTGTAGCAGCGAGGATTCTGAAAGGGTACATGCAGATAATGGAAGTGGAGGAGAACTCTGTCTGAAATAGGACTGTAATGGCAGGCTTACATCCTGTGAGTCAGATAATGACAGTAGTGATCCAGTATTAAAGTTTTTTCTCAACAGCATGAAATAATTTTGTCAGAATGAGCAGTAATTGAGGTTAGTTTTGAAATAAAAACCATCCTTATTATTCATTCAGAATTGACTTGATCAGATTTGATTAACAGTTGCCTGGTAACATGAGCAAACAACTCAGCATCAGTCATTAGAATCAGATTCAAATATTTTGGAAATCTGATAGGTGAATGAAAATGAGACATCACATTTTTGTAATTGAGCCCCATTTACTTAAAACCAGTGATAGGACAGGCGAAGTTCAGGGGTTTTTGTGTGTTTGTGTTCTATAGGACCTCAGAACTCATACTGAGATGCATTTGGGAAAAAAAACCTAAAGAAAAAACATGTTTTTCATGGTCCTTAAAAATAACCACAAGCTAAGTTGACTCACTGTGACAGAAATATCTCTTTGTAGATTTTCTGTAATTTGGCAGTGTTCCTCCCCCATCTTGAATCGGAAGGGAGTTTTTCATGTCTGCACAGTTTTGTCTGTCAAGTCAAGTTTTTTGCCACCCACAGACACATTTGTACATTTATTTCTTTACATTTCACTTTTCAATTTTAGATTGTGACTAGGCTTTGGTTACGGTGTGATTACATTTAGGCACAAGAATAACTTGGTTAGGTTTAGGAAAACAAAATGTTTTGGCTGAAAATACCCAGCTAGGTGACTACAAACATGGCTGGTCCAGAACTCATTTAAAAAGCCCTGTTTGTCTCTATAAACACAGCTGTTCCAAAGCTGTCGTTAAAATATTATCACTTAGGTTGCTTCAAACAAAGCTGAAAATTGTCATTAAAAATATCCACTTTTGTTGTTACAGACATGAATGGAAATGCCCCCACTTGTCATTAAAAATACCAACTTTGATTGCCACAAACACAGCTGGAAATGTCCTTACCTGTCATTAACAATACCCACTTTGGTAGCTACAAACAAAGCTGCATATGTCTCGAAATCTTGCTGTTGTTGCTACAAACATGGTTAGAAATGTCCTAAACTCATTAAAATACTTTGGTCATTACAAACATGATTGTAAATGTCCCAAACCCATTAAAAATACCCAAATACTTTGGTCACTACAAAAACAGCTAGAAATGTCCAGAGTTCAATAAAAATAACTCCTTTTGGTGCTATAAACATAGCTGGAAATGTCCCAAACTCTCATTCAAAGTACCTACTTCAGATGCTACATACTCAGCTGTTCATGAACTGTCATTAAAAATATCCGTATTTGTCACTACAAACAGGGCTGGAAATGTCCCAAACTGTTGTTAAAAGTTCTGGTTTTTGTTGCTACAAACATGACTGGAAATGTTTCTACCTGTCATTAAAAATAACAACTTTGATTGCTACAAACAGGGCTGGAAATACCCCAAACTGTTGTTAAAAGTTCTGGTTTTTGTTGCTACAAACATGGCTTGAAATGTACAGAGCTTGTTAAAAAAATACCGGCTTTGATCGCTATCAATACCGCTGGAAATGTCCCAAACTCTTGTTAAAAATTATGGCTTTGTTGCTACAAACACAAGTGGAAATGTCCCTACCTGTCGTTAAAAATACCCACATTGGTCACTACAAACACGGTTGGAAATGTCCAGAGCTTGTTAAAAATACCAGCTTTGGTCACAGCAAACATGACTTGAAATGTCCCAAACTCTTGTTGAAATACTGTCTCTTGTTGCTACAAAAGAGGCTGGAAATGTCCCTACCTGTCATTAAAAATACCCTCTTTGGTAGTAACAAACATGGCTAAGTGTCATGAACTTGTTAAAAATATCCACTTTGGTGGACACAAACATGGCTGGAAATGTCCCAAACTCTGCTTCAAAAAATCCCTACATTTCGGGGCGTCAGTGGCTCAGTGGTAGAGAAGGCGCCCCATGTACAAGGCTGTTGCCGCAGCAGCCCGGGTTCGAATCCAGCCTGTGGCCCTTTGCTGCATGTCCTTCCCTCTCTCTCTCTCTCCCCCCTTCACACTTGTCTGTCCTATCAATTAAAGGCTTAAAAATGCCCAAAAAATATCTTTAAAAAAAAAAAAAAAAAATCCCTACATCTGTTGCTACAATCACGGCTGGAAATGTCCCAACCCATCAGTAAAGAAATATCTGCTTTGTTGGTCTCAAGCAGTTGTCTTCTGCTTGGCAGCCGTTTTGCCTATAGTTATCAACATTTTATTCTGCCGGGCTGCAAAAAAGGGTGCTTTATTATTTTTATCTAGCTGTGTTATTCCATTGTGCACAGTGGCTCTGCATGTACACAGAAATATATAAGCACCCACACTAGGAGTTGTCTACTGTTGACCACTGAGCAGCTCAGCTGGAACAATTTGGCTACATGCCTCGTTAAGGGCATTTTGACAACGGTGTATACATAAGTAATTTATTTCTGGATATTAAGTAATAACTTTGATCTCTGGTTTACCGCTCTCAGGAGCTAGTGCTGATGTAGTGCGGCAAATATATTAACCGCAAGTTCATTTCCTACCAGTTTTGCATTATGCTGAAACTTGTTTTTTTTACTTCTACTTTTTTCCTTTTTTCATTGAGGAAGCATAATTCACATTAAACACTCTTGCCCCTGTGGCAGAGTTCTCAAATTAAGCAACATTTTGTTCATTTACCCATGATAAAGTTGTTCATTAGACAATACACTTTGCCTTATTCTTTGTTATTACCTCGCCATTGTAAATGCCTTGGGAGCAATTAAACATGTGAAGTGCCCAATTTTCCGTCCTCGACTTCCAGTCCTGAACTCTATCTGGATGTTGCACACATTTCCTATGAACTAATTAAAGTGAATCAATGACACAACCCTTTAAAATGGCGGCATATGTCACGGCCATCAGTGGGGAACAAAGGACCCTCTTAATTATTTTGTTCCTGCCGCTCCTGTAAACGGCTTGTCAAGGCAGCAGACTCAGTCGCCGACTCCTTGAAATAGGGATGTCATGTACTCACACAGACATGTATTACACATACACAACATAGGCAAGCACAAAAGCACACACACACAAACACTGTCCCCACTTTCTCTGTGATGGCTCCCTCTCTGTCTTATAAAAGACTAGTAATTGTACTACAACAATGACAATGTAAGTGCTTAAGTGTGACGGTCCTCTTACTCTTCAAAAGTGCAGCATCCCTTATCCATCATTGGCTCTTGGGAACAATGTCTTGGATGCTGACAACCATATCTTATCTTCAAGATGTTATTTTTCCTGTTGCAAGCCCACCTCTGGCCCATGTTGTATTTGGACGAGTCTAATTTTGAAAAGTGTGTTACAGTCTGATATAAACACATTTATCCTGATCTTTTCAGCCTCTGTAGGGTTTTCCTTATTCATTCACCCTGTTCCTCAGCTGTGTTCTGCGGCCCTGCTGAAACACACACTTTAGCATGAGTATGCATTAGTCCTGTTATGAAGACCGATGGGCTGAGAGAGACCATGTTTTTTCCTGCCTTGCAATTATTTACTGTGCCCCCCTGTAATCTAAAATACTTTCATCTTTCAGGTATAAATATAAAACATCAGAGGAGAGCCACCACTTTTAGTCACAGCCTGGGCTGTAGATCATGAGAGTGTTGGTGGAAATGGTGACAAATAAAGGGGTGGAAGGTTTGTGGCTGCGTTGGAAAATGAGAAAAAGTTCACACATGTCAGTTGTTTATGAGCATGCTTATTTGTTTAAGGGTTTCCCTCAATGCCCATCTGCAGTGTTGCAATAAATGCCCATCTGCAGCCCAGGAATCTAAAACTGGCTTTGTAGAAAATCAACTGGCGGTGCTCCAAGTATGTCATCTTCTCCTCTGAGAGAATAGACGGACGGGGATGGATGGATGGATGAAAGGATGCCTCGACACGCTTGTTTTCTCCACCTCGTTACAACCGTTTCTGTGTTATCAAGAGCTTTGGCCTGCCACACTACAGCACAGCGCTACACTTTGTATTTGACAATACTCTGCCTCGCGGAGCTAATCGCCTCTTAATTCTTGCGTTATTCCCCATCCGTGCGCATGCATTTCAATCAAATAGGTGGTACTGTCCAAAAATAGTGCTGGCGGCACTGCCTGGAGAGATGGGCTGTCAGTCTCCCTGTCTGATCATGAGCTATTATCCTCTCTGCCCACAGACAGGAGAGAGAGCTACACCAGTGTCTATGTGATCATGATCAATACATAATCACTTTCCTGTCACCGCAATGGCGCTATCAGGGGACAGTCCAGCCCCACAGACCAGCCATTTTAGAGAAAGGGTTTGGCACACCATCATTCTGACCTAGAAAAGCAGGAGGGGGGGTGAGCAGTGGCTAAGTGAAGGCTGGACTCATTTAAACAGTCATTGCCATGGGATGCATTATTACATTTTCACTATGCTTGGGTTCATTACATTAGTTTGCACTGTGCTGTCGTAAGAAAAGTGACTGTTATGAGACCAGACAAATATTTACTGACCAACAGACTGACTACTGTCTAATAGTGAATGACAAGGAAGTAGCTACACTAAGCATGCAGTTTACATCATTCATGACATGGATTTGTTGAGCAATTGTCTAACTGGCCAATGAATACATTTTGAGGTTTACAATTTATGCATGATAGAGAGCTTTCTCAAATTTAATCCCCTCACTCCACGGTCAAGAAATCTGTGAATGGTTGATGGTATTAAAATCATTGCTGGCATCACAGAAAAAAAAAATATGTAATTGAATACTTTAATCAATCACTCAGTTTTATTTGTCACGAAATTATATAAGGTACACATCCAGTGAAAAGTAATCCTTCCAGTTTGTGAATAAAACCAGTGTAAATAGAACAGGAATAACGAAAATGAATGTGTTTGGGAGGTACTGAGCTCACGACGAAATAAATGAGACTTGGATTGTACTGCACGAGTTATGTGAGAATTTGTAAACGGTTGTTTTGATACACTTTTGTTGTTGTTAATCTTGGCTTGTATGACTTCAATTCATCAAGAATGTTTGCATTTTTTGGATTCTTTGTTCACTGTGGAGGCAGGCAAGGAAACATTTCTGAATTCATTGTATCACAGGGTGAGTAATTGACATAAGGGATCATTTGCGGGATGAAGTATTTTTTTCATGACTTCCCTGGCCTTATTCTTGCAGTGTAAACATCCTTTAGGCAGGGTAAATCAATTATTGTAAGCGGGAGCGTATCTATGTTTCCCGGGTTCTATGTTCCCCACTTAACCCTGCAAAAAAGGTTCTCTGTTCCCCGCTTACACAAAAAAGGTTCCATGTTTCCCGGGTTCTATGTTGCTCGCTCAACCAAGTGGGAAACACAGAACCCTTTTTATGTAAGTGGGGAACATAGAACCCGGGAAACATAGAACCCTGGAAACATAGGGATGACCCCTTGTAAGCAGGCCTTGTGGTCTTGTTCAGTGCTGTTTCTGTACTAGGCAGTGATGTTCCCCCTTCGGGATGCTCTCGATGGTGCAGGAGTAAAAATTCCTCCTAATTTAGGAGGGTACCTTGTCTTTCCTCAAGTGTCTGAGGTGAGTCTCTGCCTTTTCTTTCTTACCACTGAGTCAGTATGCAGCGCCCTGGTCAGGCTCTCAATAATGTGGACGCCAACGTACTAGCCTGCTGTCCTGACACCAACAGGTCAGGTCCTGTACTTTCTGCTACACTTCAGGTAGGCCATTTTATTACCTCCGCCAAGGAGGTATGTTTTCGCTGGCATTTGTCTGTTTGTCTGCAAAATAACTCAAAAAGTTCTGAACAGATTTTGATGAAATTTTCAGGAAAGGTTGATAATGGGAACAGATGATAAAATTTTGGTGGTGATCGGTTGAAGCAAAGTGGATAAAATAATAAAACGGCGGGAAATCCAAGCTGCTCAGCAGAGGTACGCGCTCTCCGAGTGCTCTAGTTGTTGTCTGTGATCAGATGCATCACAGCTGAGTCGTCAGCAAACCTGATGATACTGTTGGAGCCAAAAGTGGTTACACAGTTGTAAAACAGAAGTCAGAATTTTCTAAAAAGGTCAAAAACCAATCCAGTTGCCAGAGTAAATGTTGGCATTCTAGGTTTCTGCAAACCCTGGATATGTTGCATTTGTACATTATCATGTAGCAGATACATTGAATCCAAGTGGCAACATCTGCAACTGAAAAAGTAAGCCAATGGGCAAGTGCCAAAAACTGCAGTTCATTGAATGACCAGTAGAGGCTGGCTCAGGAAGCCAGTCAATCCCCACAGATCCAACTTTACAGCAGAAATAAACACGTTTAAGGCCTACTAAAGCCTACATTTCCTTACATTTCAACATCCCTATGGTAAATTATGTTCAGGCACAAAAAAGCACCTGGTTGTGTTTAGAAAAACATCACGTTTTGGCTTAAAACACCCGCTTGTTGTGACACAAAAGCTGCTTGAAATGCAGCAGTGTCTCACTGAAAAACAACCAATTTTTTTTGTTTGTTGTTCTGGAGCCGCGGTCATCACCATGTCGCCTAGGTGTCATGCCGTCCACCATCTCCTCCACCTCCTGATGACAATGTCAGCTCATATATGTAATCAGAAGCCTCAGAGCTAGTGTTGACTGAGAGCTTCAGACCTCCAAAATGGCCACTAAAAGGGGTTGGTGTGTTCCCTGAAAACTCCATCTTCCTTTTTTTTTTATTTCAAGACCATTCTTTAATATCTAATATTTGCTCTGTGCATACTGTTGTAATAAACCACCAAGAATACTATTCTGTCAAGCACGCTACTGCCCCTCTGCCCCTCTCTCTGTGTCTCCCTTTCTCTTTTTCGACCCCTGCAGTGTAAAGCCAGTCAGACATAAACAGTATTGTTTTACCCGGGTAGGGCTCACAGCAGGGCACTGTTAGCCCCACGCCTCATGCAGCCCACAGCTCTCCCCATGCCTCAGTGATATCCCTTCTCTATGGCTCAGTGCCTGCATACATATGAATGCCCCCTGTCTTCTACCCTTCACGCTTCTGAGCTGGTCCAAGCTGAGCAGAGCTGAGATGTTACACAGCTGCCATGCTTGTTGGACGTGGGGATGTGGAGAAGTCTGGCATTCCAGCAATAGTAAATGAACTGTAATGTCACATTCTACTGAGTGATTATAGGTATGATGGTACTTGAGCTGAGAGTGCTTCCCTGTGGTGCGGTTTGCTGAGTTGTGCTAAGCATGCTGAGGGTGAATTCTGGGCGATGGGGGGAAAAAGCAGCTCATGTTCTTGTTAGATCAACTGGAAAATAGAACCTCTGTGTATATAAACATAATAATGAAGACTTTGTAGTACTGTTGTGCAATGCAGTGGTTTTTGCCTTTGCAGAATATCTCACACAGTGAGCCATGTCTTTGCTGTATATTGTTTGTACTGTAGATTAATGTGTTATTTCATCCAGTATTTCTAGACACTTAATTGTCTCGGAGCTTATCACACAGTTTGAAACAATGGTGTTAATTTGACCAAAAAAAAAAAAATCCTCATTTTTATTTCATCATCCAGCAGCATTTTGATGCCAGTAGCTGGGGTAAATGAGCATCTTGAATTTTAACATATCGGGCACTTAATCATGCTTATTCATATTTGTACATAAAGCTGCAGACAAGCGTACTGTTTAATTTTCAAATTCATTTCCTTTTTCCTGCCACCCTGCAGTGTACAGTAAGCGTTTGCAAATGAGCATCTTGTGATAGCTCAAAGCTACATCTTTACGACCTTCCACTGTTTGATTATGCTTGCAATACTTCTAAGGAAATAAGCAGGCTATACAGATGAAGCTGTGCTGAGGGATAATGTGTTACAGAAATAAGCTGCAATGTCCTTCCACAGCCATTGTGTGTCACATCGGGCTGCATCCCCCAATTTATCCCCACTCTGGTTCAAGGAAGATTCCTATTGATTTCCTATCACTGAGCCAGTGTACAGAGTAAATAGGAAGTGTGCGCCCTATTATTTCTGTCGGTTGATAAAACATGAGGCTAGACCCCCATGTCTTTATTCTGGGGCTCCTTTAGAAAACCACAGGCCTTTCAATCAAAAAAGAAAAGAAAACAGTTGTAAATATGATGTAAATGCCTCATATATGGTAATGGCATCTTTAGAAAATGATGTGTGTTTAAACTAATGGTTTGGTGTTAAATCCAGGACGTGATTAATGAGATTACACTTAGCGTGGGAAAACAACCGTAAACGCAGGCTGTATTTTCATACATGCTTAATGCGTGTCACTTTGTGGGCTACTGCCCAAACCAACAGAGGGAGATTTGCTCTCCCAGGAAATGCTCATATGTAATCTTGCAGTGTCTGGGCATTTGCTTGACAGCGGGAGAAAAGTGAGACAAATCCATTTAGACAGGAAATAGCATGATTGCACCTACTTCCATATCTCTAACAGGTTTGACTGAGAGTAGTGTGTAAGTAACACTTTTCAGGTAAAAACAGATGCCAGAGCAGTGGACATCAGTTGCATTCTGGGTGAGCATTTTCCATCACAGGCTTTTTACATGCCTAATTCCTTCTTGCGTGGTTTTGTTTATAGCAGCCATTTTTTTCATCCCTGGAAGTTTGTAGGTGTTGCTATTATTGTAATCGCCACAATGCTACAGGCTTCAAATAAAAGCCAGAGACAATATTCCTCCTACAATTGAGTTTCTGTGCCCAGTGCCTGGCCTACAGCTGCATCTGTTTCTGCAGTGTCCCTGAAATTTCTGAGCATTATCAAGGGGAAGGACGAGCTAATCTGCACTGATTTGAAACAGGACCAAAACACTGGCTTTCCTAATCCCTCATTTTTTTATCAGGGGTGGTGAGGAGCATTTTACCCCTGTGGGAGGGAAAGAAAGAGGGAGCTATTTCATGCTTCACCGGTTCCACTGTTTTTATGAAGATTTTTTCCTACCCTCTACTTCCCCCCACTTCAATCCATAGTGTAACTGAATTTATAAAGCCCTGTTTGCAATAGTCAGACACCTTTTAGAAGTATGAAGGTACTTTTCATAATTAGGGATGTGTAGATGGCCGCCTTCTCCCTCTGTAGTGGTAGTAATTTAACTTTAAGGCAGATAAGACTCTGTATCTCTGAAAAAAAGGAGGTGCAATTTCTTTAGCTGTCTCTCATTTTGTTCATTTGACAATTGGCAAACACCTATGGCACCCGGGATGTAATTTGCTTCTGCATGAGCACACCAATTTGGATTATTGCAAACATTTGTGGGATAAAATTCATATAATTATGTTTCTTTACATTCTGTCAACCAATTTATTTGATACTGTGTTTACCTATCTAACACCTTTGTGGGAAACGTCTGCAAAATGGCAGTTTTTCAAGGTAGAATTGTTCATAGCAGACATGGGAAACCCCGTATTGGGGTATTATCCTATATGATGTGTCAAGCTGTTCTCATGCACATTTTCCTATGAAAAGTAACACAAAATTCCTACATATCTCACATAATCATGAGCCAGTTATTTGTGTATAACCCACATATTTGGGAAAGCTGCGATAGCATGACCAACGCACTGATTGGAATATAGAAGGAAGTTTTCCCTGTAAGGAGGTAGGTTGGGATGGTGGATGATTCACAACACTCAGGACTTTCCCTAGGAGACTAGTGTTCAGAACAGTCTGTTAAGGTATGTTTTCACCATGTCTCTTTTCCTAAACATGACTACAGTAACGTTACTTTCCTGACCCTAAAGATGCACAAAGATGTTTCTTTCGGTAAACCTAACCTCTGTAATTTTATGTTAAGGATGTAACATCATTTGCGGAGCACTAATTCATAGGATATCATACTAACCATTGTATGAGAATACGTTTGGTGTGTAAGCAGTGTCCACATACAATGTGTCATATGATATCTAGTCTCGCTCACCAGACCTTTCTCAAAAAAAGAAAGGTCTGTCTGCGCCGACTCTCACTTTAAGATAGGAGGAGAAAAATGCCCCGGCTTTTTTTTAATTCTTTCAACCAATCACAATCGTTCTGGGCGGTGCCAGCAACGGTGCACTTGCAAAAATATTGCCGGGGGGAAACAGGTTTTGGTGTAACATGCCCACAAAAATATCGCCTACAGGACGCGAACCATGACAGAAAAATGGCTACATCCCCGCAAGATCAAACACTGCAAAAGTTAGTAAAGGACGTGTTGAAAACTGCAACCGGAGGTGGTAGGGCGGGACTTCAGCGGGTGGTTCATTCCGCCAAATGAGAGGCTGGTCTATGCAGCGAACTTCCGCCCACTTAGACTGTATGATACCTAACAAAGTAGCGCCCCACGAATGGCATTAATGATACTTAACTTACTTAAGTACACAAACCATGGCAGAAAAATGGCTACATCCCCGCAAGATCAAACACTGCAAAAGTTAGTAAAGGATGTGTTGAAAACTGCAACCGGAGGTGGTAGGGCGGGACTTCAGCGGGTGTCTTGTTCCGCCAAATGAGAGGCTGATCTATGCAGCGAACTTCCGCCCACTCAGACTATATGATATCTAACAAAGTAGCGTCCCATGAATGGCATTAATGATACTTAACTTACTTCACAGTACTTAACCTAAATTACAGTATATACTTAATGTAAAGTTACATAAGTTAGCGTTAGGCAAGTAAAGTTATGCAGGTTAGGTCTAGGGGAAGAAACATAGTGACAACATACCTTAAAATATCTCAAACTTGACTTGGTTTTAAGCAGCCATGACCGCCAATCTCCTGGGGGAAAGTCCTGTGTATATTTGACCCATCCACCACACAAACCAACAATGTATCCTCATACAAGGGTTTGTATGATGTATGTATGAATGTACACACAACAGTTTGTATGATATCTAATTAATTAGTGCCCCACAAATGTTTTGTCCTGAAGTAATTTAATAACATAACATTATGGAGGTTAGATTTAGGCAAGTGAATTTACTATGGTTAGGTTTAGGAAAAGAAACATAATGAGGACATACCTTAAAATGCCTCAAAATTTACATGGTTCCGAACACTGGTCTTATGGGAAAGTCCCGTCCTGTGTTTGTAACCCATCCACCAACCCCAACCTGCCTCCTAACAGGACCACTCAGGACTGCTTCCCTTTTTAGTCCCATCAGTGTATTGGTCACGTATTCAAAACGTTTAAAATATGACAGTTATGCACAAATTATTGGCTCTTCATTATGTGGGATATGTACACATTTTGATGCATTACTTTTCATAGAATAATTTACGAATAGGGCATGAGAGCAGTATATAACCTGTCTTCTCACACAGACTTTTGGTCTTTGTACTTTTTCTGTCTTTATGCTCATCAGCACATAGGTCATGTGATTGCAGCCTTCTGATACAATGGGTTATATTTTGGGACATTACTTTTCATAGGTGAAAGTACGAGCAGTGCATGAGAGCAGCGTGTTTTTAAGGCATGTGAGACACATGCAGCTTATGATGAGTATAGTCAATGCAATGGTTGGCGTTTACTTCATGAAAATTGAGAGTAAGTTATCTGAGTGGCAGGTTAGTGGATTCAAGTAAAGAAAATTCCAAGTCTATCAGCAGCTGACATCAAGTTATAACATGCTGTTTTTTTCGTCAGTGTTATCACAGCAAGCCGAAACACAGGAAGAAAGGGAGCTCATTGATCTGCTGTCATCTTAACACCGCAAAAGGCATGGGGTGTAAGAAGCGGTATGAAATTTACAAGGTAAGCTTTGGCAACACAACAGCATGGGTCATCATAAGACTATGAATTACAAGAACACCTCTGTCTCTGAGGACCACTTGAGGCTCCCTTACTGTGAAATAATTGGGTTGCAACAGTGAAACTGCTACTCCAGTTAGAGTGCAAAGGTGGCTTTTGCTTTGTTTTGCTGTTACAAGACCACAGAGGCGGTTGTGACTATTAATCAATAGTTGACACATGTAGCTGACGTCACAAAGAGGAGATAACTGAAAAACATCTTTGGTGTAGTGCTGTTTGTGAAAGGTCCTTTGTGTTTTGTAGAGGTTACCCTGGAATGCTTTGCTTTGGTGAATTTAATGTGTATTCTGAGAGTTTGTTTTTTAACTTCTTGCAGATTAGATGTATCTTAAATCATCACTGTGCTGCACATTGGTCAGCAGGTCAGTTGGAGGTTGTTTCGGTGCTTGTAAAGGCAGCAAATGACAGCAAGCCGAGATGTCTGATTTGTGGGTCACACACTGTGCAGAGATTGTGTTTCCGTCGCATCTGGCATCTTTTATTTTTTTTATTTTCATGTTTTAATTCATGACTGAAACCTCTGAATCGCAATGTCGGAGCTAAACTCAGCAAAGGTCTTTACTACAAGCCTTTTCATCTGCAGTGGACAGACTTAGGCGCCTGTGGCAGGACCTGTGCCGTCTGCGACGAGGGACGTCTCCCTTTGTTGTCAGAACACCTCTAAACATCTTTCACAGAAACAATTACCATACCATCTGTAGCTTCCTGCCAGCGTGTTGCTCACTGTCAGCATGTCAGTTTCTTTTCTCTCCTTCTTTCTTTTTCCCTCTCACACACACTCCATCACACTGAGACTGATGAGGAGCTAGGTCACTGTGAATTAAAATGGATGAGTTTAATTGCGTTAATAGTCCCTTTATATTCAGTTTTTCAATGCATTTTTCCCTGATACCTTATAATGGAGCTGTGAATGGTGGATTGAATTGTCGCTAATCTATTTTGTGATTTGCCTTGAGCGTTTGGCAGAGCTGGTATATTGATGAAGGTCCTTGCGTACATTTCCTCCAAAGCTCATACAGCTGGTTTAATAAAGGACCTCATTTCTGATACATTGCGTATTGTTGACATGAAGGTAATGGCTAATTGCTCCAGTGTTAAAGAAATAGCGATATCCGATTTGCACTTTGAGAATACATGTGCCAACACTTACATTAACATAAACAAAACTTTTAATTGGGCAAACTCTTTTAAGAGAGCAAAGTGTTTTCTTTGTGTGTTAAGACTGTAAGTTTGCTTCAAGTGATATGGCACAAAAACATACATTAGATTATCTTATAACCTTCAACAGTGTTGCAGCACTCCTTTTAGTGTGAACACAGTTGTGAAAGCAGAACTTGGCCATCAGTTTAATCGGTTACTTTCCATGCTGTGCTACAAGAAGTATGTGACACATCCTTCACTGTCATGTTGATTTGCACACTAGCTAACATATTCAGCAAAGGCTAACATTAAGAGGCTAAATGACAAATCAACACTGACATGACTGGTTTGTTCAGTTAGGCCAGACACCCATTATAACATATTTCATCTGAAGGCATGTCAAGTAATTGACACTTTGATGCCGGAACTGAACACATACCATCGGAAGATGGATTAAGGGCACAAGATACAGTTTGTTTGTGGGTGGGTGCACGTGCTTCTTCAAATAACATGTTGTTTTCAGTTCAGACTGAAGAAGACTCAAACCCTAAATTCATTTTAAATTATTTCTATTTAAGTTATTAGGAGGAGGGAGGGGCTCAAAAAGTTTAAGTGTTGAAGTGAGGATGGTGTAACAATTTTGGAAGAGCTGGGGAGAGTGTTTTAAATTTATCTCACATCAACGTCAGTAGCTGCAATGATTGGGATGCGCTGTTCTGTATTTGTCATAATTTATAATGTGAAATTTGGTGGATATTATGAAAGCTATTCTTTCATTTACATAATCTATTAACTTTAAAAAAAAAAAAAAAAGCACACTGCGTTACATTTTCTATGGATTTAAACAAGGGTGATGGCTTCATTTCAACACTGGGGGAGACACATATGTTATGTGGGGTTTGGTGGTCCTGCCGTAGTATCCGTCCACCGGATCATATGTTGGTATTTTTGCTTATTGGAGTATTTGCAAATGCTCCAACCTAAACTAAAATGTTATGTAAGTCAATAAACCATAATAATTGATACAGTATTGAAGTTATGTCATAAATTAAAAATAAAATAAAAATCTGACATGTTTTTTCACTGAATTTGATACACACAAAACACATTGATCCATATTGATCTTAATGTAGAAACATGATTAAAATACTTATTCACACTTCATGCATTATTTTAACTATGTACATCTCATGTTTAGTTTTTTTTTAGTCATGTTTAGTTTTTGAGATGTGCTAATTTTTTTGAGCAACATTTAAAGCCATTTTATAGTTTCATCTGCAGTAGAAATATTTCTCCAGTGCCTATGTTGGTATTTTTTGATATTTCATATCCCCAAAATCTGTATAACCTAAAGGTTGCTATAGGTTATATAAGTCAGTACACCATAGTAATTGATGAAAGTATTGAAACTGTGTCACAAATAAAACAACATTACAACTGATAATCATACTGACCTGCTTCTCAGCTCCTCTGGTGCCACCACATGTTTTTAACCATCATTTGGATCACTTGTAACATAAAGTAGTGACGTCATTGCAAGCAGATAACATGACGGCAAAAAAGACACAACTCTGCTGCTGCTGCGACAGAAAAAACAATGATGTCACGTGCACATGTTATAAAAATGGAGGGGGATGTGTCCCCTGCGTCCCCCCACCCCTCTAAAATCTACAGCTATGCATCTGTTGGTTTTATAATAATATGGGTTGTTTGTCCAACACTGGTAGTATTCTGATTAAGAGGGGTAATGTTACATTCTTTTGACATCAAGATTCTATTGAAATTGCTGATCAAACGATGGAGAGCCATGCTATTTTAAGAAAAACACAAAAAACAAACATAACGGCCGGGCTCCACCAGGCACGTCAGCGGTGCGACACGTCTGCAGCGCGACCCCTGTAGCAACTAGCCCCCCTGTTAATCAATTACAGCAGCTCCACCAGCAACGGGAGCGGCGCGACAACCCCCTGTTTTACGCGGCTCTTCTATTTTTGTCACGCTATGCTCCCGTACGCGACCCTCCAGCAGATAAAAACTACATGAAATAGTGTGCTAAACGAGCACAATGTGTTTTTAAATGAATAAACCATTATCAGAGGTGATATGTGATGATTTTTTTCATGCATTTCCCCATGTTTATCCGTGATCCTACCATTTAAATTATGTATTTTAATACAGTTGAAACTGTTTATCGTATATTGTATTGTAAATATATGTAATAACTTAGGTGGAAAATGCTTTAACTTACCCATTTCATGCAGCCTCTCGGCTCAGAAAACAGTAAACAACCCCTCTGGCTTCTCTATGTGTCGCTTCCGTACGCCATCAGTGGAGCCCAAATGAATACATCGCGACGCTACGCTGACGTGACACTTACGTTTGCAGCCGGTGGAGCCCGGCCGTAAGGTTTAGCTGCCCTGTACTTTTACATATCTAATTTTATACTTTTTAAAAATATTTTTATTTTCCTTATCTTTAGCCTGTAAAGCCTTTGATTGACCTCTGTGTATGATAAGGTGCTCTATTACTAAACTTTCCTTGCCTTGCCTTCCCCATGATGGTAATTTTGATTTGTCCTTGACGTATTAAATTAAAAATACACAGATACAAAAAGCTCAGATGTCATGCACACTGCTGGTATTTCAGAGCAACACAATTGCCAGTGCTGTGCAGATATCAAGCCTGTCTGATACAGATGGGACTGGGTTTTTTGAACAAATCAACCCCACATAGGGATGAATACTCTCACTGTGATTGGCAAAGCTATGTAGAGGTGATTGCCTATAGAGTTATAGTCTCTTACTCTGTCTTCCTGCCCTACAGGTACCCCAGTTACCCGGGTAACAGCCACAGATGCAGATGATCCAGTGTACGGGAACAGCGCTAAACTAGTCTACAGCATTCTGGAGGGACAACCGTATTTCTCTGTCGACCCCAACTCAGGTAAGTCCTTCTGTACTTGTAGGTGTTTTGAAATTAGTAGATGAATCTATTCTGTGGGCAAGTTGTGAAGGTTTTTGTTGTTCACCTTGACTTTAATTAAGCAGCACACACTGGAGGCCATTTCAGAACATGTTTCACACACAAGAGTCACCTGTGCAGGATGGCTGTGTGAGGTTGTGCACTGCATCCAGCTAAAATATTACAAAAAAAACATGCTTAATACTACAAGCAATAATACAGAAGTCCAGTGTAAGTGCCCTGACTCTAAAGGAAGGAAGCACAAAAGGAGGACACCTCTGCGGGGCAGGCAAAGCTCTTTGTGCTGTTATTCATTGTTTGCCTGACAAAGCCTGATGAAGATCTCTACGAGATCGAAACCGTGCTTCATTAAATTTAATGGGAGCTAGTAATACAGTGTGCAAAGCCTTTGTCTGTTTCTAACCAATGGAGAGCATAATGTATTACAAAATGCAATGAATGAACGCCACGCCCATAATGGGACAAAAAGGAAAGAAATAGGCTTAACAGTGAGACAGTGATTACATCTAAGGATTATTTCAGTAGTCTTTTTCTACCAGACAGGGGCCAGGCACATCAGGCCAGAACCCTTCAGTATTTAAACATTGTCCTTTTTTTATTACCTGCTTCAACTTAGATAAATGAGCTTACAAAGTCACCTCAGGTCAAATAGAGGGCTATCACTGTTTGACCAAGTCTGTAGGTAAGACCATCCAACTCGCCGGTGGAAATAACTTCACCTCAGAAGGGTCTAATTTACTGTACTGTATATAGATGCAAGAATATACTATTACCTTAACTGTGAGATCTCCTTTAAGCTTTCAGGATCCAGCTGTGTATCAGACCCCCAACAGACTATTCTGTGTATACACTTTTAAGCAATCAGTATGCAGTGGAACATTTTAATGCATGTTTTGCATTACCAGAATGAACATCACACCCCATTTGTGTCCAAGATTGTCCCAGTTACCTGCAGGCAACAAGGTTTTCTGAAAAGTACAGAATGTCATTCATTATTAGATCGTGACCAATCCTTGAAGGGATAATTAATAATCATAATTAATGCGGTTACCTCTGCTGTGCTACGTGCGTAAAAATGCCCATTTTTAATTTGGAGACGCTGGTATCGTCCCTGCTGCTGTGTGACGGCTGCAGGTATTTAATGATACGTGTAAATAAACAGATTATTCAGTAAAGTGAACATAATCAGTAAAATTTATCAAGCTAATGCATTTCAGACTGAATTTGAAGGGCAAAATTAGGACAGAAAAGTTGAACTTAAAATATATGAAAGGTATTTAATAGTTTAGGGAGAGATGGCCTTGGAGTGTGCTCCATCATCAACTCAAGCCACAATGTGGACGACAACAACAAAAAAAAATTCTTACATTTTCCTTTGTGTTGAGGCAGCAAAATTTTTTTACAGCTTTTGTATATTTTCTATGAAGGAATGGCTTTGTGGATTTGTTTGGGTGGTGAGAGACAGACCTTGAAAGCAGCTGTATCGTGTCAAAAACAAATTAAACTGAAAGCACGCATTAAAGGGACAGTTAACCCCAAAAAACTCATAGCTTTCCTCTTACCTGTAGAGTTTTTTTAGTCTAGTTTGTTTTGGTGTCAGTTGCTGAGTGTTGGAGATATTGGCCATAAAGATATCTGCTTTCTCTCCAGTATAATGGAGCTAGATGGCACTCCATTTGTGGTGCTCAGAGTGCTAAAAAAAATTCACTTGAAAAGCTCAACAGCAATGTCTCCTTCCAAGATAATTTTACAGACCTTATTGTGAGCATGTTGGAACCATTTTCTTTTTACCAAACTCCACCCGCCAACCACATCACCACGCAGACGGAGGAGTGCATCTACTGCTAGCAACACTTAGCAAGCTAACATTTTAGCTCAGCCAAGGGTTGCATACATTTTTACATCGTGCACTGTCACAAACACAAGCCTCTCTTCCATGAGTAGATGCACGCTCCCTCCTGCTCAGAGATACAGTTGGCTGGTGAAGTTCGGTAGAAAGAAAATAGTTCCTACATGAAACTGATCACAACAAGCTCTGTGGATTATGTTGGGTAACAGCATTGTGATTTCTGGAAAGAGATGTTGCTAATGAGTTTTTCAAAAAAAAAAATTGGCACTTTGAGCACCACAAGCCTAGAGCACCATCCAGTTCTATTATATTGGAGGGAAGGCAGACATCTCTATGGCAGATGTATCCAATACTTGGCAAGTCACACCAAAACAAGCTGGACTGATACATGGCACTGCAGGTAAAAAGAAAAATAAGTCTTTCAATTTTGAGATGAACTTTCCCTTTATGTAACCCAAAGACGTTATTAAATCGTGAGCAAGGAATGGTAATATGAGAGTGCAAATTATTAAATAGACAGCACAATTTATAAATGTTCTCTCTCAGTAACATCTCCTGGACTCCAAAGGGGGAAAAATGCCAACTGAATGAGAAAAGAAAAATGCAGAGACTGAGAGTTATTCGGATGAAAAAATGCATTTATTAGAGATCGCCGGATAACACAAAAGAAATATTTGAATATTTAAATCAGTTCTGAAGGTTACTTGGTAAACTATGACATCTAAACATGAGGTCAAGCAAGACATCTACATCCTGAATATATGCACATACAGCTGTGCATCAACAGAAGATGGCACATAAGCCAGAGGATCATACGTTCTGTAGTATCTAAGGGAAGTATAGGGGATCCAACCAAACATTTATTATAATTAATTCATATTTTAGTGATATTTATAGTTTGCTTATACACCAGTGTCTATAATGCAGCCTGAGTTCTGGCAGTAGAGCTCTCTGTGCTGCGTGGATTGAAACGAAAAAGAAAGACAGATGTGACTGCAGTGAGAGAGAGAGAGAGAGGGAGAGAGAGAGAGAGGGTAGCTTATTAATGTACATGTGCACTGCCCACAGCTGCAACAGGTTGTGCAGGTTCCAGCAGGTGGAGATGCAACAGCTTCCCCACCTGCTGGTCCACCTGAGCTGATCTCAGGTGCTGTGCATTAGGGGGGGAATGCATACATTTTCTGAAGGGACATAAAGGGATTTATATTTTAAAAAAACACTTATCAAGAGCCCACATGGCAGCTGTGAGTTAACGAGCTTGTTGTTCACCACCATGTCTACATAACCTCTTTTCGGCAAGCCTGCGAGGGACAACATCAGCGAATGCACGCTAAAAGAGAGCTGACAATGTTGGTTATGGCTTAAAAAGTTGTGTAATGACAACAGGACTGCAGGTAACTCAGCCCATCTGTTTTTTGAAATGCTTGTAGATTATCGCTGCATGAGGCTGCTGTTAACTCAGGCTCCCCGGGCTCGCTCTCTTTCTCTACACCTTCTCTCTACAGCTGCACACTTTCTTTTCAAAACATGAACAGTACGCTGGGGCAAAAATATGCATCAGTGGGGGCGCTGTAACTGAAATGTGGAGTGTAAAGCTTTAAATTAAACATTGAAAATCAGTGACAAAATGTATAAGTGGGTAAATGAGAAAAAAAGCAGCTGATATGTGGAGTGAAACAGAAATACGATCTGCATACTGTGTGTGTAGCTTCTTATAAATGTCATAATTTTGATCTCACAGATCTTTGTCAGGCTTGCCAGGCAACTGTTACTGACATCACTAATGGACAGTGTTACATACATACAATATTACTCACACATGATTGCAATCTGCATAATAAAATCACCTTGGCCCTGCTGAACAAGACACGCTTAGGCTTTCACAACAGGAAGTATAAGCTACGCGTGCAGGTGGGAGAGGACAAAAGTATGCCTCTATCAGTGTGGAACATCAAGATAAATGCAACGGCTTCTCTATTATGTTCGTCCTGGTTAGCTCGGTCAACTGATCATCAGTGACGTGCTGTATGGTTCAACAATGGGTTGCATGAAATTCATTATGAAACTACTAAATTATAAGATTCATATGGGCATCACTGAGCTGCACGTTTCCATTAACTGATTGGTCGTCCTAAATGCTAAATGGGGCAGTACTCATATGCTTGCTGTGCAACATTATTGCGTTATGAAGTCAAAGGAATAATAATAATTACTTCTTCCTTTCACGAGGCAAACTCCTCAACAGCGTCATCATGCATAAAGTTATCTCAAAACAGACTCCAGATTGGATCTTTAATTGCTTTTGCAGCTGACTTTTTAACATGTGTGTCTGTAAGCAATATGATTAAATAATGGTGAAATTACATTAATAAGAAATGAGATGGAAATCGACTGCTCACAATTTGGAAAACAGCACACAATAAACAAGCTTCAAGAAAGGGAGTCTTGAAATTTATGTACATAATTAGGACGAACGCTCGGTTCAACTCGTAGAAATCGGGCTCGTCCTCACGGCTATAGGCGTCACAGTCTCCAAGCATCTGCAAGCCGGGAC
The DNA here is from genome assembly GCF_011397635.1 of Epinephelus fuscoguttatus. NCBI lineage: Eukaryota > Metazoa > Chordata > Actinopteri > Perciformes > Serranidae > Epinephelus > Epinephelus fuscoguttatus. The sequence goes on from NC_064753.1 coordinate 10,468,204, forward strand.
GTGGCTTTAGAAAACGCACTGAACGGACAATTTAAGGATTAGCATTCATGCTTTGTGTGACTGCGGAGCACACGCAGATGGCTCATTCAAGTGAGCCAGATGTTTTAATGAATGTTAATGAAAAATAAAAGGTAAGGGGAAAACAACCATTAGAATGTGTTTGACACTTACAACGCCACATTGGAAATGAAAAGCATTCAATAAATAAATAAACATCATGCCCCAATTCATCACTTGGTTAATGGTCGGTGAAAAAAAAAAAGTTGAGGCAAATATCTATGGAAATGAGTGTTTGTCTATCCTCCCTTTTCAGTGATTAGGAATTAATTTGAATAATTAACGATGATCAACAGAGATGAGAGTGTTGCTTCTAGCATGATGACTGAAGTATGTTTGTGTGTGTGTGTGTGTGTGTGTGAGTGTGTGTGTGTGTTTGTATGCGTGTAAGAGGGAGTACCATGCACTTGTTTGTGTTGCTTTTTGTTATTATTGGTTCATTTGTTTGCTTGACGAGAGGAGAGGTGGGCCCACCTTGTTGATCCCAGTCAAAGCTAATTTCTAACCCTCACACCAGTGACATGATACAGCACGTGAAGTTAAAATGTTGCTTTTGCACACCACACATACACACCTCTGAGCTGATCATTCCTATAAGTAAAGCAAATATTACAATAAGGTGAAATCCCTTTACATAATTGCACATGTCCATGGTTTAAAAAATGGCAACTGGACTCTTGTGACAAATGTATGTCCACTCACTGTGTCCTCCAGATGTCTCTTTGTTTGTGTCCCATGCATATTTAGAAGGACAAGTGAGACATTACTACATACTGTTTGTGATGTTTCAGTTTAAGAGCACTTGAAAAGCCTGTTTTTTTCTGTCATCAGTTTTATTTTTATCCTTAAGAGCACCTTAAGCTTATCTGGACTGCATGTGAAGTGGAGCACTTGGCCTTTGCATTGACTATTGCAGTGCTCTGTTGAATGAAATCATTATGATTTATTATTTATATTCATATTATTTATGGTTTATTATAATGTGTGAACCCTTTTAACACTTCATTGGCTTTTGAGAAAAGTTAACAAATAGATTAATTTACTCATTCTTTTGAATAAAATGATTCAGTGTCATGTGAATGTTATATTGCTGCATTCACAATTTCATGCTGCTAGTTCCAGAGTCTTACCTAATATCAGACAGAGCTGTCAGCTAGTTCCACTCTCTTTCCATCTTCAGTCTGACATTGTGTTTACTCTGCCTGACATCATGTAAAGTCCACGCTGATGCATAAGCATGCCAACATACCTGTTTTGCCAGGTTTTTAAAGAGCGAAGGGGAGTGAAGTAAAAACGAACAAAGATGTTGGCCGATATTGAGAAGACATGTTGCTTTATAACAGCCTCGATAGCAGCGTCTATCTTACCCAAAGCGCTCGCCATTGTTGTTATTACTTGCCTTACCTGCTTGACACCAGCCTGACATTGGTGTTAGTTCCACCTGTGGCACTGATTGGCTAATTGAGTCCCACTGCGGCGCTCATTGGCTTTTTTGATTCTAACTGAGAAACGGTTGTTTCATGTAAGGATACCAGACTAATCAGTTAACTTTAACTGGAGTGTGCAGATTCAAACATTTAGCCCCAGGCAACCCAGCATCTACAAATGTACATAACATTCAAAAATATTTTTTGTATAAAAATTGAGCATCTTGTAATTGAACAGTCTCTGAAAAGAAAGAAAGAAAGAAACAAAGAAAGAAACAAAGAAAAAAAGGACCATCAGCTAAAGAACACACTGAAAGTCCTCGACCCTACAGCTGCCTGCTGTGGGTTGACTGATGAATGAGCAGTGCGCATCACCATGCCTAGCATTAGTGTTAGAGGGAACATGGGAGAGATTCAGTCAAACATGTTTGAACCTCTGTCAAACCCCGACTCAGATAAGAATTCTGTGGGCACCAAAATTGGCGACGAGTAGACGTATCAGAATAGTAAGTGCAATTAGTATCTTTGTATCTTTGTTTGTTTGTTAGATTGTTAGCTTTTAACTGGCTGACACATGTTAATTGTTGTCCATATATACAATCATTTCTGCTTTTAAGAGGTTTTTGGTAGATAGAGGAAGAAAGCTCCAGGGTCTGGTTTACATCCAAAAACTGCACACTCTACCATGATTGCTGTCAAAACTTTCACTATACTAATGCAAACTCTGATTTCTATACTGAGTCCCGTCACAATACCAGACGAATCAGGTTCACTTTTTTTGCCGATGTCTTGTTGTCTTTTCCCCATCAGCCAATTTTTTCCCCTAGGATGGCGAAGGCATGACCCACCCTCTAATAATAGGTTCTTGTTGCCTTTGTTGGTTGGATTGGTTAGGTTTAGGCATGAGGGCTGAGGTTGTTTAGGATTAGGGTAAGAATATCAGAGTAAGCCTACCAGAGGTAGAAAAAGCCAGAAAGACAGGTCATGCCTTTGCCAAACCTCGCCCCCCACAATATGTGTTTCTTGTATCAGACAATGATTTGCTTTTGTACTGATGACGTACCTAATCTAGCTGCCCGCTGTACGTTTGATGCTCAGTTTTTAGGGAAGTGCACAGACGTCGCCACCTTCAGTAGAGGAATATAAAGAACACCTCTTTATTGACAAACTTTGCACAGATACAAGTCAATTTAGTCAAGGTTGAACATTTCAGGGGACCTAAACATAAGAAAAACATGTTTTTGAGTGACGGGCACTTTAAGATTATCTCACCGTGATATTAAATGAATAAAATGGATGGTATTAAACTCTTCCGAAATGTGACAGTTGCCTGAAAAAACCTGATTTTGAACTGATGCCATGTTTTGGAATCATTGCAGAAAATGGTGTGTTAGTTCTGTTTGGGGTGTAAAAGACCTAAGAATATGGTTGAATTCATTGATTGGTCTCTCCTAAATCGCAAATAGCTATATTTCTGTTACAGGAGACTGACACAAAATTAAACCTCTCCGGCATCCAATTAGCTCAGAACATAAGTAGCATTTCTAGGAAGGATAACATGCTTTGCATTTCTTTCTCAGTGAATAACTATTTGGCAAATCAAAGAATATATATTTGTACATGCATACCCCATATAGCATTAAAAACTGAAAAATCAGTACAAGCCAAAATTGTGGCAAATTGAAGAGGTCACCACTTGAATACCTTTCCACATATTGGGATCTAATAAGTTCAGAAGGAAGGTAAAAGAGATGTATTTTAAAGACAAAAAGATAATAACTGTTATTTCTACATATTCTGTGTAACAATGAGAACCAAACAATGAAGAAGTAAATCCAATGTCCAATGCCAACAAAAAAAACAAGACCAAATCAAGACATCACAATGAACAGGACAGTCTATACAATACAGTATGACCAACTGGTCCAAATACACCACATTTTTGTCAAGAATGTTGCTTGTTCAGTCACTACTGTGGAGATGTTAATAATTTATAGGGCTAAGGGAATGGTGGTAAAACAACAATGACCCCAGTGTTTTTCTGTTTCTTTTTTTTTTGTTTGTTTGCTTGTTTGTTTTTAAAGCTTGTTTTATATGGTAGCATACCTATCTATTAAATTATCTAAACAAGGCTGTTGCTCCCTCCTCCACTGTAGTCTTGCTGATGAGGTGAGGTAGCTATTTTGTTTAAAATATCCGACTCTTCTCCTTCACATTCTGTAGTTGTCTAGATCATCAGTGTTGTGTGTGACCTCCAAAAGCAAAACTGACCCTGAAATTGTGCTAAATCTCCAAGGAAAATCTATCACAAGAATTGAAAATGCAGGCACAGACAACATCCCAACCCCTCCCACGTTTTTCATCATAGCCAAGCATATTCTCATTGTCTGAGGCAGCTCAGGACCAAGGCAGGGTGTCATGCCAAAGCCTGGCTTTTATGAGGGGTTTTATATTCATTTGATGATCCTGCGGGCCTCTGTTTCCTGAGTGGATTATCCGTATATGCCGGTGCTGAGCCCTTTTTATATTCAGCGCCGTGGCAGAGTCAATAAGGTCCATTCTGCATACAATATTCAAGATTATACAAGACAGACAGCATAATTCACACTCAATCAGAATACAAATGACTGCAGACGGCGGAACAACACATTTGAAAATAAACACAGCTGATTCTCGGTGCGGGGACTGGCTCAGTCATGACCACCTTGCCATGCTCACACAGACTGTGAATAAACCTGCTGGGATTTTTCTTTTACCTTTGCTTTGTATGGAGTCCTTGTATTGTAAAGTCATGGTCTCAAATAATGTATGTTACAAACCAGGTAGGCCATGGAGGACGTGAAGGTTACAGTATGCCTTTCTTGTGGGCGATTGTGCATACTTGCATGAGCATCATTAAAATGATGTGCACAGTATATCAGTCATGTTTATAATTGCATTAATGTGTAATGAACTGTTTCCACCTTCAGCGACCATAAAAATCGCTCTCCATGGGATGGATCGGGAGATGAGAGAGGAGTACCTGGTGGTCATTCAGGCTAAGGACATGGGAGGTCACATGGGAGGCTTGTCTGGAACAACGACTGTCACCGTCACGCTAACGGATATCAACGACAATCCGCCAAAGTTCTCTAAAAGTACGTAACTTCATGACCTTAAACATCCCAAATCGAATTAAGAGCAGAAAGAAATTACTGCTGCTCTAAATGAGTATATCACTGATTGGTCATAATTGGGAAAAATAAATTTTATTTTGTAAATTTCATCAAACTGGCTCCTCAGAAACTAATTCTATCTGCAGTAAAGTCTAATTATGATGCAGTGCTGTAATATACTTCGGTAATTTTGTTTAATATAATCAACATTTCTCGAAACCAAAGAGCTATGTCTGGTCTTCCCTAGGTCTTTATGAATTCGTGATCCCTGAAGACCTACCGATAGGAAAAATGGGCGGCAAGGTGAAAGCAAATGACAGAGACATCGGTGAGAATGCCAAGTCAACATATAGCATCATCGAGGGAGATGACCAAGGCATGTTTGAGATTATTACGGACGCGCAGACACAAGAAGGGATTCTTCGACTGAAAAAGGTAAGACCTTGAAATTGGGCTGGTAATGGCAACTCCTAGTTCTCTCTCTGTCTCTGTGACTCAGTGACCATGACCAACAGGGCCATGGACTGTGTAATACCACAGTACTTTCAGCAAACTTTACCTTGACTGTTTAACGTGTGGTATTTTTTTGTACTTAACCTAACCCATAGGAACCCAGGTGTTTTAAATGAAATGGTCAGAGACAAGAGTGATGGACACGGAAAACAGAGTCACTTCTCTCCCCTGGACAGACTTTTGGCTCAGCCCTTGTCAGTTAGTACATTTACATGACATCAGAGAAAATCAGTTTATTGTGTTTTTCAGACTAAAACCAGACTTTTAAAAGATACATTAACATGTTGGTCTGACTGAAATCGTACCAAATTGAATTTCTCAAAGTTGGACTGACACACCCAGCTAATGCGACTGGGAGTCAAATTACTCCTGCATGTATACAATCAGTTGGACCCAAACTGGCCCAAGTGCTCTGCGCATGCTCCACAGTTTCCGCCCCTGGCTTTGACCTGGAAGTCGAATAGCATTAAATGCGTGACGGAGGAAGAGCAGAAAAAGACGTAAAGCATAGAGCATTTATAAAATCTACAGAGCTGTGAAGTTGTCTACCATGGTACCAGTTAGCTAAATTGTTTGTTGATTGTTCTGTCTGTGACGTAATAGGTCAATGGGAAAAAGGTGCAATACTGACAAGCTGAAAGGGGGCATATCGCCACCTATCATAGCAGAGTCGGACTTTGACTTCAGTCAATAAATCGACTCCCCTCCAGTGCTTGTATACCGGGACGAAGACAATAATTCAAGTAAATTGTTGGTCTCGAGCAGTGAACTAAAACTTGGCAGGCATCTCTGCTTGGTGACAGTGCCGCAACAATGACGTAAATAAAGTACACACAACTGTGACAGCTAGGTTTACTCAGAACTAAGTTGTAGAAGTGTTTACACAAATTGGTGACTTCACCATGGTATTTCAGTTGACAGCACTTTTTGTGTGTACATGCATTAAGTGTTTACATGAATGTGCAGACTAATTAAAATAAGAAAACAAGTACTGGACATTAAAATGTCCCAGAAAGCTGAACAACATAACAGACCTGCCTTGACCCTCAAGTATAATCTTTCATTTATAAGGTAAACACAACGTGGCTGAAATGTTTGTTTTAAACTGGATGAAGTGTTTAGTCAGGTGTTTTGCATGTTTTGCCCACCCCATTTTGAGGGGGAAGAATATTAGGAACACATTCCAGTATAACACCACCACTAACTATGACCTCACTAATACACATATAGTTAGAATAACACCTCTCTGAAATCTAAGATAATAAACATTATAAACTTTCTAAATGAAGAATTTGTGGCAGATTAGTTGTCCTGCATTGCATTCAGTTATTTCAATAATATTAATATTAATAATAATTTATTTAGTTATATAGCAGGGATTTATATTGCAATAATTATTAATCAGTGCATGACCCCAGATATCAGGGCTAGCTCCAGATCTTCACTGATCATTATGTCCCTACATCAACCTGCTACAGCTAATTTCTTAAAGACATAAAACCGTATAAAACATGTCTGTTTAAATTCTAAATGGTGAACTAACATGAGGCCAGATGGCTCCTCCTCCTCTGTACCACCTCTAGTGAAATTCTCTGCATTAGTTTTTGAAAGACGGCTTCACTTGAAAGTATACCATTAAATATTAAGACGCTGGGCCCTGCACAGTGAGTGTCTTGGGGGCTAAAGGAACATTTTACTTTTTTTTCTTCCATTAAAAGAAAAAAAAATCCCCAAAAAATAGTACCAATAAATTCGACATCTGAATTGCTTTTTCAGACAAGATTATCTCATTTTCACATTACAGTCTTGCCTGGAGCTATAGCTGTAGCTGTCTTAGCTCAAAGCAGCCTCTTACATATTGTAAATTGGTTCAGCCCTTGTTCCAACTTTGGTTAAATTTGCTTGCGACTCCTGCATTACCATCACCATGAGAGCAGATGGACTGAATCTAAAGTTGCAGTTGTAGTTCTTTGTGATGCCAACCAATCCACATGTGAGAGCTGCCGTCCTCTTCCGCTGGCCCCAGAGCAGCTTCGGTGAAGCAGTTGCTGGTTAATTGCCTTGCTTAAGGGAACATTAGCAGTTGTTGAGCGAAGACAAGACAATGCTCATTAAATTTGTTCAAGTTCAAGTTTTTGTTCATTTTTGTTCAAATTCTTTATTCTTATCATATGTGGAACAATTACAGAGGAGTAGTCATTGGCAATGAAAATCTTAGGCCCCAGGCTTCCTCCAACAGTGCTCATTAAATATCATGATATCCCCATGTGTGTGGACCTGAGGAAAGCAAACTAGTGACATTCCTGTCACAAAACCTGAATCTTTAACCTAGAGGCAAACACATCTGTGTATAGACACTGCGATTGTGTGATTTTCACACAGTGTGAGAGTTTCTAGATATGTGGTACAAATGTAGTGTGAATATTTCCTCCAGGATAAAAGCTGTGAAGGTTTGAGCCTGCATACCATCATTTGCCTGTAGACATTTAAAGCACCCAACCACATATTTTTCTCAATACGGAAGTGTTTGGAATTTACATTTGAAAAACTGCAATGCATATTAATAACACTGTGACCCACAAGCAAGTTCAGACACAGTTGTATCTCAAGGACATCTATGGAAAATCAAACCAAGGTTTGAACACATGGTATCAAAGGTACCAAAGCTATTTATACATGTATGCATTCTATATTCTAAGTCTATATATGCACTGCTCGGTCGAAGATGTTTGCATATATTGAATCATACATGTGATTGATGGATGGGCGTTCTTAAGTCTTGAGTCATGGTTGGTTCAGTGTCGGGAGAGAAAAGCTATACATCACTCAAATGTGGAATGCCATTGTGTTGTGATGTAAAATGACATTACCCCAAGGACATGTGGTGTGACTTTGTCAAAGTGTGAACAATGAACTGTGTGGGAGGTGGAATGTATAAGAGCTAAGGCGATCTGCCGGGACTACAATTCACTGCCACTAAAGAAAACATCAGTGCTGGAGAACAAACTCGACACAAAGTCATAAAATCTCTAACTGTTGACAAAGCAAATGTCAAATGTGTTAGTCTTTTAGGCAACCTCCACTTCCATGTCCCGTGGAGAGAGCCTCGCACTTCCCTCGTCTGCTCGGCTTTCTTTCTGCGGCCTTGAGTTGGTTGCCTACATCACTGAAGCAAGATAGATGATAATGTGTTGGGAAAAGTAGCAAGGCGTTTGCACACTTAGTGTTTCTGCATCCCTCCAGACGGCAGCGTCTCAAGTTGAGATGAGTTAAAAGAAAGCAGTTTTGCTCTTTGTTCTGTACCCTCACCAGTGTTATCCTCCAACCAGGGTGACACAAGAAAAGATTCAGTGTAACTCTTTCCCCGACACACCCTGTCCCCGTCAACAGCTGTATGAGTCTATAAACTGCCATCTAACGTAGAATTCAAATTATTACAGATCCTTTGCGGCAAGGTTAAAACATATTGATCTAACTGAGGCTGGAGAGGCACAAACCAGGCGAGAGATTCTTTGCTGTTTGGGTTTTAAGCTTTTTATCTGCCAGCCCCCAGGCCTGTCGAGGGATGTTAGTGGGATGCTGAGCTTTCACCCCTGCAGCCAACGCTGAACTTTGAAGTCTCTAAATGGCCTGTGTGTACATACTGATTTGATGCTAACGCTTGAGAGAGACCGAAAAAGGACACAGTGGGGTTTGGGCTGGGACACGACGGTGAGTGGTTGTTAACACAGGAGAAACTAGAAAGTCTCTTTGTTGCTTAGTGTAAGTCTGCCGTCCCTCCACTTAGAAATTTAGCCTCATTCAGTTTAGCCATGTCTACCTGGACACCCTAAACTGGCTACCTTGACTCCAAACTATCTGGTACGTGGCTCTGTTTTCCTTTTGCACTCACGAATCTCTTAATAGTCAACAGTAGCTGTGCAACAGTACCACTATGCATACTAATAAAAATCAAAGTGGCTCTCCCTGGATTACTCATTCAAAGCGCTGTGTGTGATTATTGAATTAATAATTTGAAAGGGTCGAAATATGACTTGTATTGAGATTCCATGGGTAGGCTATCAGACAGTTTTTAAAAGAGCAGCTTTTTTTTTTATTTTGTAATTGATATTGGAAATAATTAATCAAACTTAACTAGGCTAATCAGAGAGGCTGTTTACTGCTGTGTTTTCCTTAAACCGTACAAGTAGATTTGGTGTAATTAAATATGCCAGCAGCAGTGAGAGTCCCCCCTCTCCCCTTTCCCCTCTCTATTAGGACACTGGAAACAAATATAATGAGTTGTTTCTACATGCTGTCAAGAGGGAATAATAATGACATAGTTTGATAAGAGAGAGGCCAGTGTTCCTGGAATTTAATGTGGAGTCGTTTGTTAAATTACTTACGTAAATGTGAAAACCAGCTCACTAAAAATACACAGTCTTAAAGCTGCATTTATCAATGTTATGATATTAACTTATCAACATACCATGTGTGATGTGATGGCCGCATATATTGACCAACCCACAGGGATTTAGCATTCTGAGCTCATTTTTACAGCCCACACCCTTTAATGTAGTAGCTCAAGAGGAGCTGGTAGAAAACAAAACCAAAAACAGGCGTGTGAGTGCTGGACTTGGTGGCCTCAGCACGACTTTAAACGGATGCCAATGTTGCTCTGTGTTGGCTGAATGCATAGGCAAATGTTTGCCAAGACATTCTCAATAACAACTTAATGTATTTCAATGTTGTATTTCAATGTTTTTCCATTGTCCCTGCAACCTAATTGCCAGAAAAAAAAGTTGGCATTGTACATTGTTGCAAAGCACGGATAGGATACATTTGTACGTTACTATGCAGCAGATTCGTTGAAACGTTACATTTCAATAGTGCTGTGGTTAACATGTGGTTAGGTCTGTGAATGTCTTTGCAAAAAACAAACATTTTTTTGTGGCACTATCTCGGCAAGAAACCAGAAATGTCTTGGTAAAAAACACCTGTTTTCATGGCATGTTTAGGGTAAAAAACAACCAGTTTCCATGGTACTATCTCGGCAAGAAACCAGGATTATCTTCACTTTTCTCAGCAGTTTCTCGTCAGGAAATGCAGCAACATTTTGGTAACAAACACAATCACTTTTTATGGCACTCTCTTTGGTGGAAACACAGCTACGAGTCATAAAAAAAACACCCATGTTTGATGGCAAAAATGCCCCTGGAAACGCAGCAATGACTTGCTAAATCACAAGTGGTTTTGTTGTTTGTTGGTGTGGAACAGTGGTCTGTAATTGTCTGCAGCTTGGAGGGCATCTCTCCCCTCCATCTTCTGATGACAGTATCAGCTTATGTACTGTCACTTTTGAAAAGTCAATATGATGCATATTGCACACACAAATGTAACATATTCATTGTTTTCAGAAACATGCAATTAAAAAATTTCCCTCTGGCAACTGGACTGGCCCCCCGAGTAGCAAAAAAAATGCAGCTTCAGAATGCCATGTGATGTATTATTTCATAAATTACCTGAGATGATGCGGCTTTAATTTTGAGAACAGATCGCTTGAATTTTGTGCAATTTCCAGTATCCCGTGCCCAGTGCTGGTTCCAATGGAATGGCTAGAATTACAAAATGACATTACAAACAAAAAAAAACAAAACAAAAACATCACATTACAGTAAACCAATATTTTAAGCCTACCAGTAAATGACTTTTAAATAATAATTCATATTAAAACTTGGGTCGTTTCCCCCTCTCAATTTCCATATAATCATTTTGACTGCACAGCCACAGTCTCGTACAGGCTCTTACTCCCCACTACCCTCTGAATTTAAGTGTAATCCATTGGCTCGAGGTCCAGCCACACTATGTACTTTCTCAGCACAGATGGCAGGATCAGAGAGAGAAAAGGAAGGAACGGATGGGGGGTGGGGGGTTGTGTGTCAGAAGTAAGGAGGAGAAGGGAAGGTTAATAATGAAAGTGTTCCAAATAGCTTCTGCGACCATGGAGGAGAGGGGCTTGGAGAGGCTTCAGGGGCTTGGTCTGTCTACTAGTGCCCCGAAGCCAAGAATGTAAGAGCATGGCAGTCAAAGCCCTGGGTCGCCTCCCCCGGCCCCCTGGCTGCTGCTACTGTCTCACAGCTGGACCCCCAGACACCCCTCCATCCACCTGCCCCCTCTACCCTCAGAGCTCTCAGCACAGGCCCTGCCTGACCTCAGAGACATTTCCTCTTGCTCTCTTTCTCTTTTTCTAACTGAATACATTTCTCGTTTTGTTCATCTTCCTCCTCTTATTCCACCTCTCTCCCCAAGCCAGCTCCTATCCCCTCAAGCGGCAAGGCCCAGTTTTGATTTCCCTATAAATCCCGGTTATGGAGCGTGGAAGTGACTTGATCCCATTATTCTCGTAGTATGAGAGCGACCAGAGGTGATTCAGAATGAAATTGTGACAGTCTGGGGTGTCCTCGGAAATGCCAAGAGACTAAAATTGTGACTCTCCTCTCTCTTTTAAATATTAATGATGAGCCATCTGTAAAGGAAATACTGCATAGCAATTGAAAATAGCGATTAAACAGATATGTCAGTCACACAATGACATGTCCTGTACAAAATGTTTTTATTTCTCTTTGGGAAATTACACCTTTTGTTGATAGTCTTGAATGAGCACCTGCTCTCATTTATTTTATGTGAGCTGGTTGTGAAAGCAGTATGAAAGCTGTAATAATCAGCTGTCACTGAGAGCATTAACAGGAAGATTTGTGTTCTTTCATGCCGATAAAGGTTCGGGAAATATTTTCAGGTTGTGCAACTCTGAAATTTACAATTATTGTGCCGCTTTGATTTAAATCAAAATGATGATCAAATAAATTCTGTTTGCTGTGATAGACGAAAACCATGGACATTATCACAGTCACTCAAAAACTTTATCTCTCAGGATTAAAGCCCCCTGTGTCGGTGTGTAATGGTTATGTTGTTACAACTTGTTTTCAACGATTATGATGGCATGATTCTTTTAGTAGAAAAACGGGGAAATACTTGACAGTATGGATGCTCACTGCACTCACAGCTCAGGGATGGGGTAGCAGCATGCACTGCTGTCTGCATAAGTGTCTTTTAGGATCTGCAATTGTTTAAAATAAAGTAGGAGAGTATTTGTTTTTTCTTTGAACATATACCTCAAGTATCAAACACAAATGTACTCATTATGCAGAATGGCCCTTTATTAGATTGTTGTATTGTTTGTAATGATGTAGGTGGTTGATATGGAGATAAACTGTTTTAAATTGTTGGGTAGTTTAAAGTGGTATGCCAGCCAAGAATTGCATTTTCAGAAAATAACAGGGCTCAAAAGACACATTTAAAAAAAAAAAAAAAGAAAAGATCAAAATCTAAGCAGCAAAACTTCACATTGTAATTACATACTTATAGTCCTAAGTATGAGTCAAGCTCCAGAAACATTGGATCCCAGTGAGTGTTGGAACTTGAGTTTTCTGAGTAAAATTTATGGAGTGCCCTTTGATTTATTAACATAAACATAAAAATGTAGTGCGTATAGTGAGTATTTGTGCATTATTTTCTCCATTCCTAAAATGTAGTGAAGTAGAAGGGAATGTACAATTTAATTATTAATATAAAAAAAAGAATGAAAGAAAACAATTTAGCTATACTACAAATACACCCACTGATCGCTGTCCGAAATAATAATTAACAAATGTAATCATAATCATAAATAAACTGAACAAATTGCAGTTATTATTGCATCTGGTTCTCGTATTATGTCATGCTGTAGTTCTACGTGTGGTTTGTGTAAGTCGTGTTGCCACACCCCAGTAGAAGCTGTTGCTCGACTGCTGTGTGTAGGTACATTCAATGTCAAACACTGTTTCTGTTTCATTACTCGCGAATGTCATAAAACATGGAAAATTAAAATACAATCTCAGAATATGATATTTCACCATTGATTGTGATAGAGGTGGTATAGTGGTGAAGTGGTTAGCATTGTCACCTCACAGCAAGAGGGCTCCTGGTGCGAATGCAGGTTAATTGGTGACTCGCCCGTAGGTGTGAATGTGAGTGTGAATGGTTGTCTGTCTCTATGTGTCAGGCTTTTTATAGTCTTGCCACCTATCCAGGGTGTACCCCACCTCTCACCCAATGTCTGCTGGATAAGCTCCAGCCCCCTGCAACCCCCAACAGGATAAGCAGTTATGGTTCATAAATGAATGAATGGATTGTAATACATATGGAAAGTCTTACTATGTCATAAAATTAATTATATTCTGGCTCCCTAAAAAGGCATTCAGTCATCAAAATTTTGAGAACCCCTAATTTAAGATTTTCTTAAATGGTCAGTTTTAGCAGTTCAGTTCCTAAACGGATGGTCTGTTTGTCCCCCCTACAGCCTATAGACTACGAGAGCAAGAGAGCCTACACCTTGAAAGTTGAAGCCACCAACATCCGCTCTGAGCCCAGCAGTGGTGGGCCCTTCAAGGACACAGCCACAGTAAAGATTGTGGTGGAAGACGCTGATGAACCTCCTGTTTTCTTCAAACCAGTGTACTTACTAGAAGTGAATGAGAACGCCCCTATCAACACAGTCATAGGGACAGTCACCGCCAGGGATCCAGACTCCACTGGGAGCCTTGTCAGGTAAGAGAGTGGGTGCCGTTTACAGTGAGCTCAACCTTTACTGCATAACCATTATGCTATTGACTGATCAGAGAGATACACTGGCAAAACTTGAGAAAAGAAAAAAGCTCTTCAGATTAATTTCAAAAAGTGATGGAGACTATAGGTTAACCATGAGTCTTTTCAGACTATAATGAGTTGTTTTAATGAAAGAGTTGACACAGAGGCATGCAATTAAATCTCTTCATGCCTGTGACCTTTGGAAACTATAGAAGTGTCTTTGGCAGTGAGGAAGCAACCCAATGATTGCTCTCATTTCCACAGATGTACAAAAAAAAGTCGATTATGAGTTGAAGGCAGCACAACTTTAACTTTCAATGTGTGGCCAGCCTCGCTATATTCTCCTCTTGTGTGACTTATTCTTGGAAATACCACAAGGGCACCTTGAGGATAGGTTATACAGGCAATTTCTCTCCCTCCATCTTGGCATTTCATTAATTCTCCAGCGACTTGCTGACCGCATTCCCGGGACAACAGTCAACAGGTTGTGTGTAATTGCATGGCGAGCAGAGAGCAGACTGGGTTTCATAGATTGGCTGGGGCTACAGAGCAGGGCCCGTTCATTCTACCTTTTCTCTTTTTTTTCTTTCCTGGTGGCATCCTCATGTTTAGTGATGAGATTGCCAGGAGGAATTGAACCCTGAGGTTGGATGATGTCCCTCCCCTGGTAAAAGGAGAAGTATATTTCATGTGTAGTGACATATTTTGCTTCTCTCTGTCCTTATTTCATGTCATGGTGCTCCTATGTTTGTTGAGCAAGTCTGTGTTAGTTAGAGGGAGATAGAAAAACAAGTTTATTAAACTGGCAAATGGAAAAGTAAAAAACTAAATGATTTATCAATTGTCGAAATAGATGCCAATTGACTAATTATTTAATTAACTCTGCTCTAAATGCATGAATAGTCTTTTGGTCTTTATTTACTTTTCTTTACATCTTAAATGACGAGTGTGTAGGATATGTTGCGGAACTGAAACTTCCAAGCATGTAGGACAACTGTAGTGGCCGATGCAAAGATGTAAATGGCTCTATCTAGAGCTGGTGTTTGATTTGTCTGTTCTGGGCTAAATGGAAGATGACCTGCTCTATATAGATATAAATGACTCTAAGCATGCACAGCATGTGTTATTTTCAGGGAATTTTGAACTAATGAAAGCATAGTTATGAATAACATATTCCATTTCCACCAGATGCCCTTAAATCCTACACACTGCACCTTTACGTGTTTAAATGTCCAGTGTATCATTAGATTTAAAGTAGCTGTATGCAACATTTGGAAAGTGATTCAGAACCTGAGTTGGGGTTGCCTGAACATGGGTCTCAACATGGAGGTGGCAGATCTGGAGGCTGGCAGCTGATGGTGCTAACAGTGTGAACAGTGCATATTAACCATGGTTGGAAATTAACTTTCTGTCTACTTGCCACTGTGGCTGGTGAATTCCAAGATCTAACAGCCACTCAACAGATTACTGCCTGGCAAGTGAAGCAAATCTAGCAGCTACTTATATATTTTACCAGCATTTGGCTGGTGGTTGGTGCCAATTTTGAACTCTTAACAGCAACAGCGCTGACAGAGCCAACAGTTTTTAACCTGAGAGCAATCTAAGGGTGGGCATTACGCTTTTTGGCTGCTGCCACCCACCACTGTGAGTCAAGAGAGCGTCATCAACAGTAAGCACCATATGTGTGCAGTGCAGATTAGGTCTGCCATCAGGGGTGGGGGTCAAAGGATACAGGTGATCTTGGCCCAAGGCCAAGGGGGGGCCCATGACAAGATCTATGGTTAACTCTTACATTGTATCAAGTACTTAAAGTACTAAATTTTACTCACTGAGTTATATCCCTGACAATACAAGGCATAGGTATTTACATGATAAACAAATGTAGATATAGAAATGTAGATATTATCATTACGACACATTTCAGGGTGCCACCACGGCAGATATTGCGGAATGGTGCAGTCCATCTGACAGCGGGGGTCAGATGGGCATCTATGTGCAGAACATACAAGTGAAGCTAATGTAAATGTGTGAGGTGCAGCCAGGGTACAAAGAGAAAATGAAAGTGAAAGGAGAAGAAAGGCAATGGCCAAATGTCTGGTGAAAAAAAATGTGCGGAAGTACCAGGTGTGACAGGTGAAGCTGAAGGTGAGAAATGAATAGAGAGAAATAAACAGCAAATAAAACCTGCTGTATCTGACTCAGTCTTAAAGCTACGATGAAGCCACATGTACCATATTAAACAATAGGACCTACGGCATCGATCTTATAATGTCTTGTTTTGTACAACCAACAGTCCAATTCTAAATATATCCTCCTGAGACCTCAGCTTCTGTTTGGTTATGCATTTGCAATGTCTCCTAGCTATTGTATTTAAAACTATAAAATAACTAAACATTCGTTTGTTTTGGAAAAAACAATAAAATAAAATACGTCCTCATATGGGGACGATGGGTTTTTCTTAAAAGTCACAGGTGTGTGATCAAGTTTAAAACTGTTCACATAAACGTTGTGGAAAAACTAAACTACAAATAATCCTGGACTTATGATTTGTTCATTTAGAAACTCTGCGTGAATTTTCCCTGATCAATATTCCAAGCTAGGAACATCTTTTTGTCCATGGGACGTCTGTCACACCTAATTGGTCCCAGCGTCTTCAAACAAGACCATAACAAAGTCCCAATGTCCAAGTGTTGAAATTATTTTGACAGATATTGCAATTGCGACACAAGACACAGGTTTAATAGAAATTGGTATATTTTTGCATTTTTTTCACTGAAATAAAAATAAAAAAAAACATAAAAATGATGATGATGTGATTTTTGCTGGGGTCTGTATAATCACACTCCCTAATGTCTCAAATATGATTTGTACGTTGGGGTCCCTCTGCGGTACCACAGTGTTTGATTTATAATGGTAGGTTGAAACATATTTTACCTAAAGAAATTAAAAGTAAAAGAAAAATTGCAGATCCTGCGATGTGAGTATCACACTAAGCCAGGCTGCAATTTTGATAATATTTCGATTAATTTCATAGCCCTACTTGAAATGCATTGCTTTTGCACTTTACTCAGGCTAAATAACGAAAAATGCTGAAAGAAACAGACAAGGATGCAGCAAGCATTGCAGATAGTTTTTTTTATTCTATTTTATTCTAAGTTCAGTGTATATTATATTTAACAATCTCAAAGAAGCATTTTCCTCTGAATTATCCGCCGTATTAATAATTATGTTTGCCTACTTTCTTGTTCACTACCTCCAGTGAACCATTACTGAAAGACAAAGTGACTAAATAATGAATGAGTGTTGATGCAGATGCCAGCACCCTGCTAACATGATCTCTTCACACATTTGCTGCAATGAGTCTAGATATCAACATCCTGTCCTCCAACTTAAATCTTTAGAGCATCAGTGAATTAAGTCATAGGCTGCCACCTATATGCACCAGGTCTATTGCTCTCTTTCTGTCTTTCTTATTTGCCTTGAAGCCATTCACTTACAGTATTCATTATGCTTATAATGACCAATTTTACAATTTTGTGGAGAAGTTGTTATTTTCACAGCGGATTGTTGCTCAAGGGCTTTGTGTGACTGTCAGGCCTCACAAAACTTCACTGCAGTCAAAGAGACAGAATAGAGCCTTTTGAAAAGAACTGTTAGATTTTTTAATACAGCTCATTCTCAAACTTTCCATTTTATTCTCCAAGACAAAGACGAGGAAGTTTATAAGTGGCTAATAGAATGCTGCATTAATCATCTGCCAACTCCTGTAAAGCCACTGATCAGCTGGGGGGAAATAGCTTCTCAAAGATTACACACACAACCAGGCATTTTCTTGCCAGTTTGCATTTTGTCACAACAAACTGTTTTGCCTCAACATGTGATTTTCTTTCAACACCAAACGTACATTTTTAACCCCCTTGCAAATGTTTCAAAACGAGCGTGATCTATCACAGATGTCAAGTGTTTTCTTTGTGGGGGATGAGATGAAGCAAGCTATTGAGAGAGAGGGCTTAATATGATGCATCACTCTTACTGAAGACATTTGATTTTACTTTGCATTTGTATTAGCCTGTAACTCTGAGCTTTGGGCTGATAAAATGATTACAGTCTGGAAGATTTTAATCCTTCCAGATATACTGGCTAACAGAAGGCTGTAGCCTCAATAATGCCTCTTACATGATCAGAAGGATGTTCTAAATAATAGAAAATCTGGACAAAGCCTCGATAGACAATAAGCCAAATAATTAGACTGTGAAACTTTGTTCGCTTTGCATACAGGGCTGCAATTAAAAAATAGCTTTATTGTTATGATTACTCCTGATTACACGATTGATAATTTGGTCTATAAAAGAACAGAAAACTGTGAAAAACATTTGGAGGTGGCATCTTCAAATGTCTTGTGTTGTCCGACCAGCAGTCCAAAGCTTCAACATGTTCAGTTTGCAGTGATATTAAATAGAGAAAAGCAGCAAATCCTCACACTGGAGAAGACAAACCCAGAGAATTGTTTGAGTTTTTAATTGAAAAATGACTTCAATGAAGAATCAGCTGTCCAAATAAATATTATTTATTTATTTATTTATTGTCCTGCTAATCGACAAATATAGAGCATCTTTCACCAACTGTTCCTCAGAAGAGTTTGACTTTCACCAATGTCCTCTTATTTGGGATTTGTAACTTATGCGCACTCAAAAACACACTTACACATATTTTTTGCTCAAATGTTTGTGCAAAAATAATTGGTAATTGCTTTTTTCCTCAGTTCTAACATCTAATAAAATTATAAGATTTAAATTACAATATTTTTTTATGATTTAAATTGTTATATTATAATTATTTATACAACTTTACAAACAACATAAAGGTATTTTAAACACTACACTGATACTTAAATACGCATCAGTTTTGTCAGTGGGAGCCAAGCCTTATAATAATTAGTAACTGAGCATGCTAGAAAATAACACATGGGACAAAAAGTGCAGCATTCATTCATCTTCTAACCGCTTCATCCTCTTGAGGGTCGCGGGGGGGCTGAAGCCTATCCCAGCTGACATCGGGCGAGAGGCAGGGTACACCCTGGACAGGTCGCCAGACTATCGCAGGGCTGACACATAGAGACAAACAACCATTCACGCTCACATTCACACCTACGGACAATTTAGAGTTATCAGTTAACCTAGTCCCCAATCTGCATGTCTTTGGACTGTGGGAGGAAGCCGGAGTGCCCAGAGAGAACCCACGCTGACACGGGGAGAACATGCAAACTCCACACAGAAGGGCTCCCACACCCGGGATTGAACCGGCAACCGGTTGTGAGGCGAGAGTGCTAACCACCACACCACCGTGCCGCCCAAGTGCAGCATTCTGGGGGTACCATTACAGTTTCTTTTAGGGGGTTTTAGGGTGCTCCAGCTGCGTAAGACTTTCATTTGAGCATTCCTTACTTAATTTTTTCAAACCCTCTTTTCTTCTTCTTCTTCTTCTTCAGTTTGTGTGTGCACATGGCCCCGTAGTCTCATGATCTTTTTCACAATTTCTCAATTGTGAGATCAATATCTTATGTGTATCTTATCTTATGGAGATCCATGGGGTGTTTACTTATGCTAAATAGGATCAACTGGAACACACTTTTAACCTAGGAGGACAGTGGGACAGTTGGTCATTACAAAAACACAGGTGGATCCAAACCTTCAGTTTGAGAGCACTTCATGAAACAGCTGTAGACATTTCTTATGAACCATTCTGATTCAGTAAATGAGGCCTACAGTCTTCAGGTATTTTATCAGTAACAAAAAAGGGTGAAGTAAACAGACACAGACAGGGCTGTTACTGTAGAAAATATTATTTCTTTGATTGTGAAGGTGATTTGAAGAATTTAATTAACCACAAACTTTGTATGTATTTCAAGGTTTGTCCAGAAAATGGGTGAGTCCCAAAGTATCTGTGTGAAACCAGCAGTGAATGTGTCAGTTAACATATCCATCATTCACAGAAAGCTTATGGCTGGCCCTGGCCTAGAATTGTATTCGTCTTTTTCTCTCCCCCTTAGTTTCTTTTTCTTTAACTTTCTGTTTTGAAAGTTGGTAAGAGAAGGAGCTCCTAAAAAGAAAGCTGTAAGGTACAAGAGTGGCAGCAGTAATGGCAAAATGAGTGTGGACTTTGTCCTGACCACCATCTGAACGAGCAGAATCACTCTGCGTCTCAATCCCCCCTCCAGCTGGACCAGACTGAACCAGTCTGAGTCTAAACCACTCGGGGCGAGTGCTCTGGTGGGCTGCCATGTCCTCTGCACTCAAGAGACAAACAACCCCTTAGCTGTACTTAATGCATCCAACCAACAACATTTCAGGTGCACTCCATGAAATACTCCCTCAGTATTGCTTCTCTCTGGAGCCTGTGCTCTGTCGTTTTCTACCTGACTGATCACAAATAAAAAGCAATGTGACATCTGGCAGTCACTATGGCTGTCTGACATGAACTGCTATTTCACAGAAAAGCTGTAACTATATTTTAGTACAAAATATTGATACTGTGAAAAGCATTGTCATATGGATTTTAAATACATTTGATTAACAGTTTTTGTTTGTTTGTTTTCATTCTCTAATTTTTCTTCTGTTGTTGGGGAAAATTGTAATGGAATTCTGTGAAACTTGTTTCTTACTGCAGGTTTTCTTATGTTGTTTTAGCACAGCTGGCAGCTAACATGCTGCATATTGTAATACAAGCAGTCATGTAAACTAGTTGGTTTTGAAATAAATGGAATTTTAATGTCAGGAAGGCCTATATTTATGATTTACTTTTGACTCTTATGGAAATCACCTTCCTGGTGAAAGGGCCAACCTGAATAAAATGTTGTGTTAAAACACAACTGGTCAGCATTCAGGGGACGGCAAAAATTAGTTCTACATCTGTGGTCTTCCCACTGGAATTACTGACCTAATAACAAGCAGGAATGTCACAGAGGCATTTTGTTCTCTGCAGACAGCAAGGAAAAAAAAAAAAGCATTTGTTCTCGATCTTTTCACCTCTTCTTCTCCCTCCAACTTGTACAGGCACTCAGTCACTCACACACATTCACACTCTAACAGAGCAAAGCAACACCTACTGGGCACACATACAGAGGTGTGAAAAAGCACAAACACACAGTTAAGCAGAAATCTTTTCTTGGCTGCTTAACCTTTAGGCCTTTAATTTTGTGATAATGCGCACCCTGTAGAGGTGCTAACTAGAGCCTGACCAATACAATGGCACGGCTTATATTGTATAGGTGTAGCTCTCATTTAGCTGATGACATATAGCGTTGATCAACATTTGAATACATGTTGACTGATAAGTAAGGAGAAATGGAAATGCAGCATGACAAAAATACTTTTGAGTTTATTCAGTTATTATTATTATTCAGTGAGTTTATAGGCAGTGTCTTTAGGTCCATCAGAGAGCACTGACAAGTTTATTTTTCAACTCTGATTTATTATGAGTGCTTAGACAGTCATAATTATCAAAATAAATGAAGCTATGTAATTTTGAACAAAGAAAAAAATACAAATTCATACAAATCACATTTTGAATTCACAAGCAATAAAACACCATTATCAATTAAATACACTCTCACCCGGTCTGGTATGATTAGTAGCTTTATTGTACCAAGAAATTGCTATATTACCGAGTTAATTTCCTAGTTTCATAACTCTTGTCTATGTATGGTGCCATTTAACTCATCTGCATACAATGGAATTAGTGCCCCCTACCAGCTAGTGTAGGTTAGGTTTAGGTGAAGAGTCATGGTTGGGAGTCGTCACGTTTGAGCTGTCCCAGACGAAAGACGACCAACATGAAAGAAAAGTGGTGAAATCTTTGGTTGTGGCTCTAAAACAGTGGTCCTATGTCATGCAGTGAAAGAGGTTCAAAGATGGCTGTTGTCATGGTCTTGTGTTCAAATGGAGGGGATAACATTCTGACAGTGTCAATATTTCTGTGTGACTGCTGTTACAACCTACGTCTACTGACCAACCAATAGAAATGCAGCATGTAATGACAAACTGGTACTTAACCCAAACAAACAGACGGATAACAGCTTGCCATGGAGGCAAAATGTGTTAAAAGAAATTTGTGGGATTCCAGCAAAGAGGAAAATCTTGTGGACTTGTGGCAGCAGAGGCTTTACCTGTTTGTCCTCCAGCTCTTACCATGATCGCATAAAGAAGGACGAAGCATGGAGGGAAATAGCGGTTGAGTTGCAGCTAGCAAACACATATACAGACATATCGCAGTATAAATTGCCCACAATACTTTAGGTTATTTAATAATGTGACCCTCTATATTGTGCTTCACTGGTGGAAAAGTAATAACCCGTGCAGCATCCTAACCCATCATAGGTCGTAGCCTGTGATTCAGTAGGCGCTGTCATCATGCAATCTCACAGTCCATAGAAGGCTTTACACACATGACTTAAAATAACTCAGCACTGACTCTTAGTTTCACATGGGACACAAACAGTGGTTTCCTGGGTCAAAGTTCTGTGTTTGTGTGACCCATCCATCCACCCTGACCGCCTCCCTTTGAAGAATGTATCACTCTTTATACTACGTAACCTGACTTGACAGCCTACAGTGCATAGGTCACATGATAACAGTCTCCTGGCACATGATTACATGGGTTATATATGAACTATAGTGCATACCTTTTCATAGGTGTAAGTATGAATGGTGAATGAGAGCCGTCTGCACTGCTGCACAAAGCATTTATAATGTCATGTAATTATCACTTGTGGCCAGAGGCTGATAGTAATCAAAAGTCCCTAGGTCTCACTTTAATTTATTGTAATGTATACATATATGTACAGTATATATATATATATATATATATATATATATATATATATTATCCTTCATTGCACACACATCCAAAAAAAAAAACTTTTGTACTTGATTTTTATTCCCTAATATGGTCAAGATTTGTGGAAAACACTAGATCCCACATTTCTCAAAATGCAACCTGATAGCATTTTCATTAGGCTTATAAATCTGATGTTGTCATGGGGCTTATTTTCTCAGACAGCTCCTTCCAGAGCCACAGAGGACAAGAAACATTTGTTTTCACAAGTTGAGTTATACTCCTCATGAATGTAAATCTGTGGAGTGCTCCTTTAATTTGGCTGACCCTTTGGTCCAAACTGCCTTACATGTATTGCCCTCACATATACAGTGCATATATCTGTGGGCCAACTTGATGCTAAATGTGCTAGCAATTGCAGTTGTTACTCTTTTCAGGAAACAAAAAGCCGTAGTGTCTCTGATTGACATGAATCCATAGAAGTAGAGGTCACAGGGAATTTCTCGGTTCAGTGTTTTTCTGTCAGATTTAATCATTGTCAGTTTGCACCTCATTGGGATACAGAACCCACCCTAAAGCAACATGATCAATGCTCAAGGTTCGATGGTAGCAGATGGTGTGGGTTGCCATGGTATGTTGTGATCCCATCTTGGTTTATCATATACCCCCACTGAGATCAGTCAAGAGAGAATTTTAAATTAGTATTTAATATTTTGCTCTCAATTTTAACATTACATTTAAGACAAATGTAATTAGAATTACATCAGTGTCTGGTACATCCAGACATCTAGAGTAAATCATTTGACACACATTATGTGATGAAAAAGAAAAATCACTGAGTAGTTAGCATGAGCAATGATAGCCGCCGTGGCTAAAGAGACAAAAGATTGCCACCCACAGAAACTCAAACAGGGAAGATGTCCCGGCCACACTGTTTGATTGACAGGCGATCTGTGAGAAATGCAGTGCAGAGACACCACATCAATGCACCAGAGAACCATAAATGAATAGGAAAAAAAGAATAATGATCTCACTGATTACAGCTTATGGTTATCTTTTTTCATGCACCGAACAGCTTCTGTCACACTGATGCATTCTGATGAGCGTATTATGTTTGTTTTATGTTGAGCTTGAGTATATTTCGATGTCTGTTGCATCAGTTGTAGGAATGCTTCACTGCTTTCTAATATTGTGCACAAACAGCCTTTCCGCGATGTTTAACTGTTAGACTGAGGTCAACTCAATGGCGTTTAAAGGCCTGTGAAAAGTGAAGCAAAGCCGAAACGAGACGACCCGCGCACCGAGGCACGCGCGCACACACTCGCACATCACACTCAGGAAAACCGCGCACGTATAACGCCGGATATCATTTTTTATTTGCTTTTAATTCTTTTCACATCACGTTGTCAGTTTGAGTGACAGGTGGCAGAACATTTCAGGGTCTGTCTCCTCGCTTCCACGTGAGGCTGTCAGAGTTTGACTGGGATCCACTCAGTCTGCAGGAGAGAGGCTGCTCCCAGGTGGTTTGCTGCTGTCTGCCTGTCTTGAAAGTGCTCTGCGTCTGCAGGGCAAGAGAGAAAGAGAGGGTGGGGGTAGAGGGGGGTGGGGCGGGGGGTGTAGGGGGGGTCCTTATGGACCTCTCCCAGCCCGGCGTCTAGAGGATTTTACACCATTTCATCTCAAAAATGGAAATGTCACGGCTCGGTACATCTCCCCAACAATTGGAATCTGGGCCAGTGGTTTATTTATTTCATTTCCTATCATTCTTGTATAAGCAGCACCCTGCTTCATATAAATTGTTGTTATTGTGACTTTGTCTTTGGCTTTCTCTGGTGCTCTTTCTCTATTTCTCTCTCCATCCCTCTGTATCACTCCCTGTCTCTTCTCTCTCATATAAAAACTGTAGGGTTCCTGCCAACAGGTCTGCACTGATAGGGATGAGCAGCTCCACTGCAAGATGCTACAAGACCCAGGGTTAGGATGGAAGGGAGACAGGGTGAGCAGGGCGCCTGGTGGTCGAGGGATGCCTGTGTGTGGAAGGGGCCTGCAAAGAATTGGATAGGGGGATTGGATTAGGAAAAGCTAGAGACCCAGCTGGATGGAATAGAAAATACTTTCTGACTGTTGAGTGAGTAAGAGGAGGGGGGAGATTCTGAGGGAAGATGTGAGAGTGGGACAGAGACAGTTTGTCCTGGAGGTATGGAAACAGTTGTGCGGTACACGGTGTAATTAGCTCACGTGACTCACCGCAGCCTAGTGTTTTAGGTGAGTAGGATGTTTATGACAGTCACACATAATGGCAAATGAAACGCGTGAAACCAAAGATGACCCATAATGACAGATTCTTTTTTAGTCCGTTTTGTGTGGGCTTGTCCCAAGAATTGGCTCTGCGGAAGGAGCGATTTCACAGCTTCAAGTGGCATCGGAAAATTCTCTTTTATGTGCATTCCAATTTCATACCCACTGCTGGAGTTTTTTTTCTTTTTTCTGTGGAGCTTCATGTCTTGCCACTGTATTCTTTTTTTATCACTGTACAAGTCTCAAAAAGTCAGTGTGTCACAGGCAGGGTCACAGCGACATAGGAGAACGCGTCATAAATAAATCCTTTGAAACAGTGTTTGGTTAGTTTTAAACGTGCGCTGCGTTATTGACAAGGACCTCAAAATGGCTAGTGGTTTGAAAAGCAAACAAAATCATTTGGATCAGACAAGGTCACACATAACAGGCCGGTCATTGGTTCATCTCCATTACATCCATTATCCCCTCCCACACCCCTCTCTGTTGTTAGAGCTCATGTGTGACACAATGCTGTCCTAACTCATTAATGAAAAGCCTTTGGGGGCCATTGAGTGTTGACAGATCCCAAACAGGGTTAACAACAGCCCATCTCTTACTCTGACATAACATGCACTAATGGTCTTTTTTTTGCAGGAGGGAGGTGTCACTGTGGTCAGGGGGAGGGCTTCTTGGACCTTTGTAGGTTTCAATGTCCCCGGCTGCTCATGTGAAGGCTGTAATTATTGCTAAGGCTACATCCACACTAATATGTTTTTGTTTTAAATCAAACTATTGCTGTTTAGCTTAGAGTCCACACTGCTCCAGCATTTTGGAAGCCATTAAACAGAGACCTTTAAAAACCCCGCTGACCCTATTGTAGCATAAAAATCCCAGGGTTTCATTTTAGTCTGGATAGACGGAAACAGATGCTTTTAAAAACGATGATGCAGACATCCACGTTTGCTTCCTAACAGGGACTTATGGGTCTGCACCATTACCAAGCCGGCGATGTAGGCATGTACTAGGTAGGTGGAGACACACCGGTGCATATATACCGGACCAGCCGCTAAATTTACGATATATTTAATTTGCAACAACTCACAATTTGTTTTCTACCACTTTGACCGCTTTGTATTCATGTTACTTTCATTCAACAGTTCCACCTTGTCGGTCTGAGCAACTTCTCGCCATCTCCATTGTATTTTCTGTAACTATGCAACCAGCCACAGAGTAGACAATCTGCTTCCTGTTGACACCAGTACTAAATGCCCAGTGTATGGGAATGGTCATGTGAAATGCAGTTCTGGACATGTTAGTATGGACAGAGATTATTTCTGAAACAGTGGTAAAACACTTGTGAGATCTAAGTGTGATATTAGTGACAATGTGGCCTTAGATAATTACTGATTCCTTGCTTGTTTTCACTGTGCATTGATCTACAGGTATGTCCTCATAAGGCACTGTTAGCCACAACACCCAGAGGATTGCAAAAGATGCTGCAGTGGTGGCTCGCTAGAGAGTTTTGGCTCAAATTTCTGATGACTGATTGTCTTTGCAGGTACTTCATCGATCGGCACACAGACCTGGAGAGGCAGTTCAACATCAACGTAGACGATGGGAAGATCACACTGGCCAAACCGCTGGACCGGGAGACAGACATGTGGCATAACATCACAGTAACTGCCACAGAAGTCAGTAAGTAACGTCTCCTGACTCTGCTCTCGCCCTCCTGTGAACACCATCCCTGTGAATTGTAATGTCCTATTTTTGAAAAATCAACACACTAATAGACATTCACTGGCACGCAGATTTTAAAACCTGAGAACTGGAGGGAAACACGCACAATATCTCCTTCTCCAGAGCCACTTCATGGGATCTCTCAGTCAAAGGAGTCACTGACCTGCTACACACAATCCACTGTTCAACAGTATAGCGCTTTGTAAACCAGCACTTTTAATCGCTCCCAGAGTATGGCACAAACAATTAGCATTTGAATCCACAGAGGCATTAAATACGTTAATTTGCTGAGTTTTGATTGAATTAAACAGCTCAGTAGTCAATTTGTGGAAGTGCAAGAACATTAAGACGTATCAAATAAACAGTTTTAAAGACATGCTCCAGAGTGGATTGCTCCAACGCCAGCATCCATTACAGATTAAAGAACATCTGCGAACCGCAAAACTCACTGACTACGTACAAAATCTTGCCGGCAGAGCTACAAACAGCTCAAACCATATGTAAGGCTTTATTTGCATACAGATTGTTTCAGGGGGGCTGTATGTTGTGATAAAGCTTAATGTACCCCTTAAAGCTATTGGAATAGAAATTTACACAGCTTGTAACTTTTTTTTTCTTGTCCTCTTCTGCTCTATCTCCCTCTCTCCCTGTCTCATCCTCTATCTGTCCCTTTCTTCCCTTAATCAAAGGAAACACACATTAATTGTCAGAATAAATGAAAGCCCAAACGCTGTCATAATGTTTTGGCCGTGCAGCACAGACAAATCCCACCATCGTAGCAGCCCGTTGGAGGAATTGAATGTGTCTCATTTGATAAGCCGGTTGCCTTGTCATTTCTTGCACCCATACATTTAAAGCGTGTGTTCATGCCTCTTGGCAAAGTAACTGTGGCTCGAGATAGTGGCATCTCTGAGAACACCTAATAGGAATTTGCCAAAATAAATATGGCAGTTTTGCTATTCTTCACGGATGGGAGGGAAGCCGGTGTCTTCTCTGGCGTGAAGAGGAATAGATGTGTTCCCAGTTCTATCCCGATGCCATTTGCCACCCAAACGGAGGCGCGTTCTGCCGCCTCGCACCAGTTGACATCTGACTAATCAGACTCTATTCCCTGTCTGCTGCTGAGGGAAAGTCACTTTTGGAGGGGGGTGGGGGTTCTGTTTTCTTCTCTCCCTCTGCCCTAATCCATCTATCACTGTCTATCAGACTGTCAATTTCCACTCTCCTCACTGCTTACCTCTATTTCAACTCATATTCTGGCCTGTCTGGTGGCCTTGATTTTCTTGGGCATCCTGTTCACTGCTCTGTGTTTCATTAAAAACAAATTAGTATAGACAAGGAACACAAATACAATTTGAAGCAAGAATGTGTAACTTTTTAAAGAAGAAATACCACAAATACTATTACAAATGGAAAGTTTAATATATGATGAATAAAAACCCACCCAGCTCATGTTATTACACTTAGGATTTTTGCTGCTACATCTTCACATGATCAGGTATGACCAATGGTTTATAAGCTAATGTTAGCAAACTTGTGATACTATAGACTAGTCCATACCCATTGAGTGCACAGTTGCCCATGTACAGTTTCACATGGTGTGTGTTTGGGATACAGGTGATAGGAAATTGCAGATTAAATAGTCAACTGAACCCATTAAGAAGAGCAATGTATTCAGACAGAGTTTTTGTGAATTTGACTGTACGATTGCTTTATTGAAAGTACAGTAGTACCATTGCCAATAGTGGGATAGTTAGTGGGCTAAAACTGTACATTAGTAGTTGAGGTAGCACGTTGAAAGGCACATAGTTAAAGTGTTTCTACAGTATGTTGTATTGACCTAAAAGTGGGGTGCACTGGTAGTTCACATGGGAGAGGTGCAGCTAGCCCTTGTTGCAGCAGTGGGGGTTGGAATCTGGCCTTCTTTCTTTGCTACATGTCTTCCTTGCTGTCTCTCTCTCCCATCCTTCCTGTCATGCTTCACTGTCCTGTCAAATATAGGCAAAATGCCCCCCCCGCCCCCCCCAAAAAAGAGGTGTCCTGTTCTACATATCTGCCAAGTTTAGTAAAAATCGATGTGGCGGTTAGGCCTAGATAAGAAATTAGCTCTCTAGCGCCCCCATTTTGTTTGATGGGGTCAATAATGGAGGGGTCCCCTCAGATTATGTGTTGTCATATGCCTACAAAGTTGCGTGGTGATCGGTGAAACCCTTGAGATGTTATACACCTTTATGTGATGAGCCACGCCCTCCGCAATATTCATTGCCTCATAGAAGCTCAGTTTTAAGTTTTTAAGTTTAAGTTTAAGTTTTTTAAGTTTTCCAACTTTTGCCAAGAGGGAACTTTAGATATTGGTCCCTAGATTATGTTCACCGAGTTTCATGCAGATCGGTCAAACTTCCTAGGAAGAGATCGATTTTAAGTGTTTTTCAAAAAATTCAAAATGGCGGAAAATCTATATAACCGGAAGTTGTGTGTTCTTGAGGCAAATTTGTTCCTCATGAGGAGAGGCATCTCTGTGCAAAGTTTCATGTCTCTATGACATACGGGGCATGAGATATGCCCATTCAAAGTTTGCAATTTCAATCTGTTGCTATAGCGTCCCCCTTTGGCCAATTGATGTAATATTGCTTCATTCGCATCCTCCCATGACCCTCTACCACTGTGCCAAATTTCACATGGATTGACCAAGTCAGTGAGGAGAAAAACGTGGAACAGACACACACACACACAGACAAACCCACAGGCAGACAGAGTTTTCATCATTATATAGTAAGATGCTCTCTTTCTGGCATGAATGAGTCCATTTGTTGACTTAATCACTCATTTTCGCCTTGTGTACACTACATTTAACAGCCCTGTCTCCTAGAAATTACGTTATATACGACTGATTTGAAACAGCAAATATGTTGGTTACATAATTTCGAGCAAATTATGCTTCTATTGCCATGACGAGGAAATATTGCAAATTAACATACCTGGTATGCCTTATACTGTAGTTGTTTCATGAAAAAAAGTAGGACATTTTGTAGGACAGTTTCCAGTCATAGTGACTACAGCACTATTTTTTCTTATTACCTTTTTTTTTTAATTCTTTTTTTTTTAATTAATGATAACTATCTTTTCCTAATCTTAACCAAGTTGCTTGTGTTGCCCAAACCAAAGACCAGAGTCTGGACACAAATCTGAAATTCTGGTGTCAAGGTCCTGCTCTTTGTACACCTGACATCCTCTTCACACCCCCTCCTTGTGTGGCATAAATGCAGTGCTTCTTTCCCTGACAGAAACTCTGATTATCTCTGATCATAATCTAGGCAATTACACTGCCACAACAAAGTATATGAGAAAGCAGTTTAGAAACATACAAATGTAGTGTGTAGGAGATGCTTTAAATAACTATGATGATGTCTTTTAAGCAGTTGGCCCAGGAGAATCTTGAGAAATTAGGGAGAGGGTTATCTTGTAATTACAATGGCTGCTGTTCAACAAAAGTTACATAGTCTTGTTTCAAAACCAATTTTTAACCAAACATGTTAACAGTTGGCACAGGTTATTATGATTTAAAAACATCTTTGATAAATGGAAAAATAAAATACTTAAGACTCTTAGAGAGAAGAGAAATCTTAGGTTTATACCCCAAACATCAAGAAAGTGCACCTGTTATTCACATGCTGTCATTCTTCTTATAAGGCGACAGTAGAGGCAAGCTTCATGGCCCCAAATAAATTAATGAATCAATAGCATATAAAATAGAAAATGCACCAGTGTCATTGGCCACAGTGACATGGCCCTCTTGGGGCCACATTAATACTGTTGCTTTAAAAGTTGGCATTTGCACTGCTGATTAATAAATACAACCGTTTATGGGGACTCTCGAAAGGGACTGTCAATTACCAGTGATGAATAATTCCAATCAAAATCTAATCTAATTAAACTGCCTTTTATTGTCTTTTTAGACTTCAGTTACCAATGACTCATTAATATGCATGTTTTAACCCTCATGTTTTAAACATTACAGTGTACAGGGGATTTTCAAAAGCACTTTGGATGGGATTTTTTTTTTCCATTCCTGTTGCCTAGAATCCTGTTTTGTGTGGCCAATACGAGCTGAAATGTAGACTGATGTGGCTTATCATCTGTCCTCCCATCAGCTCAGGAAATGAAGGGAGAAATAAAGATGGAAAATAAAGGAAATTAAAACTAGGTCACAGAATTTACCTGGGATTTCATGTGTAACCTTGTTTTAATTTATTAATTTGTTTTCTGTTATACTCATTGTCCTTTCTTGTTTATGTCCTCTTGTCTCTCTTCTTTTTTGATTTGCTCTATCTATCTATCTATCTATCTATCTATCTATCTATCTATCTATCTATCTATCTATCTATCTATCTATCAGGAAATCACAGTCAGATATCGAGGGCGATTGTGGCCATCAGAGTAATGGACATTAACGACAATGCCCCTGAATTTGCCACGGAATACGAGGCCTTTCTCTGTGAAAATGGAAAACCTGGACAGGTAAAGAAAGAAGCAGCTCATCCATCAAACCAGTGATCTATCTTTCTCTCTCTCTCTTTGTCCCTTTCTTTCTGTCTCTCACGCCTCCCCTGTAATGATTGGCCACAGTGAATTATAGCCTATTTATTTCACTGAGAAACTACAGAGGTGGGAGCACGGTCCCTTTTTCCCTGCGACAGTCCTCCCTTGACACAGTGTGCGTGGAGCAAAGGGGAAATGAGAGCAGTCAGGATTGATCAGAGCGGATCATAATTCAAGACTGTCTTTCATGTCCTTCTCCAGATGGCACAATGCTTCCCCCAGCCAAAAATTCTGGACAAGTACTTAGCATTCTCCTCCTCATCAATCGACCTCATTCAGGGGACCTGTGTACGCACAATAGGGAGCTTTATTGAAAGGAGGGGAAAAAAGGGAAAACTGTCCTGCAGGGCCCGAATTCTAATTTCCAATCAATCATAAAGACGTACAGCACGATAAGACCTATGATGACAGATTAACAGATAGAGCCAGGAGCCTGAAAGTGTGCCAGACTAGACAGGACCTCATTGATAATAATCTCAAACTCCAGGAATGAATAGGGCATATATTTCATCAGGTGTGATCCAGCCAGTATTAGACTGAGGCAATCTGCGGAAGGCAAAAACAGAGTAATGAATAGGCTGCCTCCTCTCATGACTTTGAGCCCTCCACTGTATATCTTCCTGTCTCTCTGTTTTCAACACAGGTGATCCAGACTGTCAGTGCGGTGGACAAAGACGACCCGATCCAGGGCCACTACTTTGACTATCGTCTCGTCCCGGAGATGCTCAACAACCCCAATTTCACCATCAAAAACAACCAAGGTGAGCAACAAAAGAAACTGCAGAGAAGAAACTCCTCTGTGGCAGAATGACTGAAGTTTCTGTAAATTTCTCCAATGGCTTTCCAGTCTTATCTCTAACCCGTGGCATGTTAGCCATACTCGAGATGAAATCTGGTGGATCAGTGTAGCTCACAATTAGCAGATGTGAAATTGTTTGGACACCAGCTTCTTTTTACTCCCCAGTGCATTTTGAGGGAAACTAAATGAATGGGATCCAAATGGCTTTTCCTGGTAGTCTTGCAGCTCAATGTAGGGTGACTTCCTAGGAGCTGCTGCAGTGTGGCAGATGGCACTAAATTTATTTGCTAAATACTCTGATTGGTTTATTTGCTGTTTTTTCTCTCTGTCTTTATCCCATTCCTCTTCTCCTGCCTCTCCTCCGTAACTGGCTCTGAACAGGCTGTGTTCATGATGACATTGTGTAATGCTTTCAGCTTGGGGCAAATAATCTTCATATGGTACTAGCCTTCTGTTTCAATGCAAGGGCTGCAGGCTAACTTACTGCAACCTCTCTCTGACGAAGGAAAGAGTCCATAAAAACCAGGTCATCAAACGGACTTGCCATTTTTTGAGAAATATAAAAACCTTCTTCTTTTGAAACAGGTACATTAGCAGGCAGAGGCATGAGACACCAGTGTGATAATCACAGGCAATGGGAAAATAGTCTTGGCTAAGTGTATTTATACCGCTTTTCACACATTGAGCAATAACTAAATGAACAAAATCATATTTTTCCCAATACAAAAAATGTAAAAATCCTGTCAGAAAATGGAAAGTCAAAAATGAAGGGCTGTTTAACAGGCACAGACTGCTGCAAAATACTCAGTCTTAACTGCGGATCAACCTCAAAGTGCATAAAACATGGAGGTTCCTGAACCCTGCCCTTTTGTTAAGAAGAGATTTAATAGTTTCTTAAGATGATGCAACAGATAAAACCGTCACTAGAAATCTTTCACCACTACAAGCACAGCTCCAATAACAGAACACCCTGCATTTTTCTCACTTGCCTGAAACCACACTAAATACTATGTGTTGTGGCTCTGCTTTATATATTACATACTGCACCAACCACTTGTCTATGGCATTGCTAATTCTGAACAGAGAAAAGAAACCCATCGTGCCACATCCCCCAGCACTTCAGTGACTATTTCTATCTGAATCGGCAGCTGTGGGAGACACTTGAGTGAAGAGCGCCAGGCTCCTGTGAGCCTCTGTGTGCTGCTTTTGTTTGTGATGATGAGTCTAATTGTAGGGATTGCACAGTGAAGAGGTTAGGGGCTGCCCACGCTGAGGAAGATGGCGAAGGTTCTGACCAGCTGTATAGAAGATATCGAGCACTCTGACAACTCTGTGTTCAGCAGGCGGAGCTGCAACAGAGCAGAGCATCCCATTCTCAGTAATTGAGACAACATACATTCAGCATGCTGCCAAGAATGAAATTCTGCTGAGAGAAACTCTTTTCTGACTCTTTTAAATTGTGTTAAGAAATTACACAGTCTTCTTTTTTTTCAAAAAGGTAAAGTTAAACTCATTGGCAATAAAATGCTCCCCCTGCTCATTTCAGAGCACTCAGAGGTTTTGCAGATACCGTCTAAATTGGCCTGGTATGACCAGTTCCTTGTGGTGGCTATTTTAGCAAACTTTTGATGGGTATTGCTTTAAAACTGAGTCAGTTCTGTGACTCTCTGACTCCTCTCCACTAATGCTAATGCAACACAATGTTTTAGCCTTTAGCATTATCCCATAACTGTCACCTGTGGCCACATTGGCTGCTGTTCAGTAAAAAGTCGAGGTGTTTATTGTTATATGTGTTGTTAAAAACAGGTTTCCCAGTACAATTAAATTCTTCTTTTACTTTATTCTCTAAATGCTGTTTGATAGTGAAACATGGTGTATAAAAAGAAAAAAATATAAATACAATAATATAAGAAAATAATAAGATAAAAGGATATCACAAGAGATCCAGGAAAAGAAAATAATGAATAAAGTATTCGATGAAGAATCATTTTAAAGTCCAGCTGAAATAAAAGTGTCTATATAGACAAAGATTTTTTTTTTTCAGTTATAGGCTGACAACACCACCGAGTAGAAGTCACTCATGGAATGTGACAAAGCACAAAAAAGCCACAGACACACGAAACCAGTTGTGGCTTTAGCTAATGTGTCCTCCTCCTACAATCATGGAGACGTGTCTTGTGTTTCACCTCCACCTCCTAAATGAGCTACCAGACAAACATCCATCAAGGGAAAAGTGCTTGCTAATGATTTGATGCTGATTTTGCAAGCTAATTAGCTTGTCAGCTAAAGAACACTGAACAGCGTAAAAACCAACCTGCAAAATGTCAGCATCTGTCAGTGTAGATATTAATTGTTGTAGTCCTTTTTCTTTAACCAGTGAAAACATGCCTGTTCGTAAAGGGGTGATTGCTTGGCCTGTGGCCTGTGGTGCTGCTGCTTGCTCAAGAACCTCTCATACCATCAAAACACTCCGCACTGCTCTTCCTTGGGTCCTGAGACACAGACCTGCGTGGCCATCATACACAGTTTGAGTTGTAATAGCAGAGTGGCGTTGTTCTTGTAGGCTATGTCCTTGTGCTCATTGCCTCCAAGGAAATGAAGACGATTTCAGTTGTGGTGTTAGTATATCCAGCATCGAACAGCAAACTTAGGCAAAGACATGCTCAACCTACGTCCACAGAGCCCTGAAGCTGTTCACATCTTTATTCAACATTTATCTATAACATGTCACATCTCCAAACTGCACCAATTTTAACACATCCTTGGGTCCCCAGCAATAAACTCGTAAAATGTGAAGTAGATTGGATGAAGTGTTCCTGAGATATATGAAGGACACACATACAGAAAGACAGAGAGCCCTTGCTTTAGTTAGACCCTGCCAACACAACAATGTTCTTAGTTTGTAAGCTACATTTTCTAGTGCACGTTTGCTTTGATTGTGTCGGTGCCCCTGCTAGATCAGCTGTCAATCACCTTGCCCATCCACTCAGAGGCCTGCGGGCTAAAGGAGTTAATGTAGTGTGTCTCTCAAAACCTTTTTCCCCCTTTAGCAAAACAGTAAAAAAAACATGTCTTAAAATCAATCTGACAATGATCAAAAAAGATGACTTTTATGATTACATTTGGACCTGAGTAAAGTGTGCTCTGAATACTATTACTTGTTAGTGCATACTTTTGGTTGAACCAAATGTAGTATGACTAAGTAAGTAGAGACCAATTAATTAATTTCTGTGTTGCGTACCCATGCAATATTGAACCATTCACATATTAATTACATATATGCAATAACATTACACATACTAATAAAATATTCATACACAGAGAGGAAAGTGATACAAACTCACTAACAATTGTGAATTGGATCTTTTCTTCCTCCAGTCCTTTGGTATTATGTTACAGTAAAGCATTTAAAGGGACTCTTCTACCCCAAATCAAAATTACATATTTTTCCTCTCACCTGTAGTGCTTTTTATCAGTCTAGACTGTTCTGGTGTGAGTTGCTGAGTGTTGGAGATATCAGCTGTAGAGGTGTCTGCCCTCTCTCCAGTATAATGGAACTAGATGGCACTCACCTTGTGGTGCCTTAAGTGTAAAAAAATTCAACAGTCTTTTTCTAGAAATCATGACCCAGTTACTTAAAACAATATGTAGACCTTGTTCTGAGTAGTCTCATGTAGGAACTATTTTCTTTTTACCAAACTACACCCGCCAACTGTATCACCACAAAGAAGGGTGCATCTACTTATGGACAGGAAGTAAACAATAATGGCTTTCTCCTTAGCTGAGCTACAATTTTAGCTAGCTCAGTGGAGCTAGGTGAACTAGCCGTAGATATATGATTCCTTCTGCATGGTGAGAAGGTTGATGGGTGTAGATGGGTAGAAAGAAAATAGTTCCAACATGAAACTGCTCACAATATAGTCTGTGGACTATCTTGAGTAACCGGGTCATAGTTTCTGGAAAGGACATTGCTGTTGACTTTCTCTAATGTATTTTTTGGCATTTTGAGCACCAAAAGTGCCTCCGGTTCCATTATATATCTGAGATAAGGCAGACATCTTCATGACATATCTCCAACATGCTGCAACTCACACCAAAACTATCTAGACTGATAAATAGCGCTACGGGTAAAAGGAGGAATATGTATTTTTGATTTGGGTGTGAACTATCCCTTTAAGTCCAACTGATTTGGCATTCATGAATGTGCTGTGTGTAGCTAAGAGACTTCAGAAGTGTAGAAAGTTTTCAGACTGTTGGTGTCACTTCTGCTGTCACTGCTGTCATTTGGAACCACCCACATATTAAGTTATTTATAGCGAGAAATTAATTCAAATGAGCTTTTGCTTTTGTTAATGTCATGATTAATATTTCAATGTACACAGATTTTTCATCAGAATCCATCAGACGCTCGATAAAACACTTTTAATGTGCCCTAATATATAAAAGATAATAAAACGAGCATTCTTGTAACTCCACTGAGTTCAATCTGTTTAAAGGTTCTCAGCACAGCTGCCTTTCTCTTTGAGTAGCAGGCTTTATTCTATGGAGGGGCTGATGGGCAGGAAATGTTTAATTCTATTTTTACCATCAATAGTGGCAGAGAAAATGAAAATGACCTGTATATGAGGACAAGCCCTGATGTTTTACTACAGTACAGTAGATGATTGCATACCCACTATGCACTGCCGAATGATCCAAATGAAATAGGACATGTTGGTGCTCACAAAGCCGAGCGTACCACTTTGTGGCAGCACTCATAAGAAAATAAATCTGAGCATATGTTCATATCAATTACAGATTGTGCAAAGCAAATAATTCTATCATGAAGCATTCCATCTTTTGATTAAGTTTGCTCTGTCAATGCAGATGTTTCAACATAGCCTGTCTCTGTATTGCGTGTATATCACCAGATCTATTTTCCCCTCCCTCTCAGTACACCCTTAAGCAGAGAGGCAAAGGTTAGACTATCAGAAATCTTGTACGTTTTCCATAAGATCAGCAGGAGTAGATTCTTATGGGAATGCAAGTGTTTGATAATGTGAGCAGGGTAAGGAGAGCCAGCTAATGAGCAGACAGCTTCACAGAAGTGTCATCAAAGAGCAGCTGGCACCTTTTTGGGTCGACATGTGCCATCTTCTAAGTCAGTGTCGCCTGCCGTGGTCCCTTTCATTTCCTCAGCTTTTAAAGGGGGACAGCAAACTCAGGCTCGCCTTCCTTCAGAATTCCCAAATTGGACTGTCGAGAAAAAGGAGGGTGGCTGAAATCCATCTATGGCATTGGAACGTGAGAGTGCTAGAGAGCCTTGTGACGATTGATGTGAAATTAGTTTACCCTCATGCTGCACTGATCTTCACACGATTTAATAATAGAACTTCAGTCTGTTGCTACCATGAATAATAATGGGTTTTCCACACATCCTTGAAAAAAAAAATCATCTCTGGCTTTACCTCTCTCTGACAGACAATTCAATCAGTGTTCTGGCCAAGCATGATACCTTCCGGCGACAGAAACAGGAGATGTACTTCCTGCCAATCATTGTGACGGACAATGGGAATCCACCGATGAGCAGCACCAACACCTTGACCATCCGAGTCTGTGGATGCAGTAAGGATGGCATTGTCCAGTCCTGCAACGTGGAGGCCTACGTCTTACCAATCGGCCTCAGTATGGGAGCTCTTATTGCCATCCTGGCCTGCATTATACTGCTATTAGGTGAGGTATTTCTTTTTTGCAATGTGAGATTATTACTATGAAGTGATTTAACAGATGTAGATGAAGCCTTTAATACTCTGACCCCGATGAATGATCTGCTTGCACTAACAAAACATCCACTCATCAAAGCTTGACCTAGACTTCTTCTTTCTGTCTTCCTTCCTCTCCATGTATCTTTCTGACAGTAATAGTTGTACTATTTGTGACCCTGAGGAGACACAAGAATGAGCCTCTGATTATAAAGGATGACGAAGACGTGAGGGAGAATATCATCCGTTATGATGATGAAGGAGGCGGCGAGGAGGACACGGAAGCATTCGACATCGCAACGCTGCAGAACCCGGATGGCATCAATGGTTACCTGCCACGCAAGGACATCAAGCCCGACCTGCAGTTTATGCCCCGGGCGGGCCAGCACTCTGGCCCAAATGGCGTGGACGTGGACGAATTCATCAATGTACGACTCCACGAGGCAGACAATGACCCCACAGCGCCGCCTTACGACTCCATCCAGATCTATGGATACGAGGGTCGGGGATCCATTGCTGGCTCCCTCAGCTCACTGGAGACGGCGTCGTCAGACTCAGACCAGAACTATGACTATCTCAGAGAGTGGGGCCCACGCTTCAGAAGACTTGGGGAGCTCTACTCTGTGGGCGAGAGCGACCGCGAGACCTGACCTTTGGTTTGTTAGAAAAAAGACCTTTCTGATTTTTTTTTCTGTCCACATACTTGTGTATTAAACGCTAGGGGGTTTGCTGGCTTTTAGAAACAGGTGTTTAAAAAGAAAAACAGTTAATAACATGGGAGGCCACCTTTTTGTATTCTTCTTAGAGTGAGGTATAGCAGTCGTCATCCACTATGTCAAGCGCATTGTAATTGTTGAGCCAAACAATGTCTTTATTAGGAGATCTATGATTCTTGTGGAGTGTAACTTAGATTCCGTTGTGGAGTGTCTAGCAGTATTTTGGGTGTTAGTCATTTGCTGTGACTGCCAGTAGCAGAAAAACCCTGGGATTGCTGGTAGTTACCCGATGAAAGGAAATAACGGATATCGTTGGGTTCTCTGAAGCTTGAGCGGACACTCCATGCTCCATGGACAGCAAGCCGGACCTCAGAAGCTGCAGAGGGACTCTTGTTTCATGTCTCCGTAAGCCACCCAGCTGATTGGTGATCTGAAACAAAATGACAATGAAAAAGCAATATATGGTCTACATTACAATGATGAATGTATGTATGATTTGAAAAAAAAAGCAAAAAGACAAACCAGTATTGGCTTTAAGGTGAATTTGTTATCATTTGATATGTTCGCTGGTGGCCACATTTATAAACTATCTAAAGCCCAGAAAGGCTTGCTTTATACAACTCTTTGTATTTACACGCTACAGGTGTGGGTCGCAAGTGTTACTAGCCTATAAAAGACTGAAGTGAAGACAAAAAAGAGAAATGTAGAAACTCTGAGGCCTTCTTTTTACAGAAGCAACATTAAATACAATTGTAATCTACTGTTTTTTGACAAGAGATGTGTTGATTCTTCATTATTGTTCTATGAGTTATTGTATTTCTGTTCTTAAATAATTTTCTTTCTGTGCTGACAATTTGAAGTGAGTGTTAAGATTATTTCACATTCAGCTGTTTTTTCCACCACTTGAACACTATGTCATAACAGCCAAACCATATCATGAATTTATTGCAGTTGATAATATAGACTAGATGTAAGCAAGAAACAAACAAGAGCTCTAAGTTACTCTAACAATACAGATGATCTAATTAATTGGGACTGCAGGAATGGGACCTTTCTGACACATCCTAATTCTGTGTAAAATATATCCCATAATATATTCTGAGGTACATGCCAGTGAGCATCTGAGCACAATAGTCCAATTGATACCTGAGTACGTGACTCCTTCCAAACATCAAATCTCATTTAGGAAACACAGATTGCATCAGCCCAAGAAAAACGAAGACACAAATCCAGACCATGTGCATATTGTGCTTACACTGTATGATATCAATAAAAAAGACTTGTACTGTACATAGAGTTACTGCTAACGTCATTAGCTTTCAATGAGGTGGTAGGTTTGTCTCTGCACGTTAGCTCTTGCACATAATGAGAATTTCAATGGCACTACAGCTGCGTGCAAACTCAGTTTGTACTGATACAGTATTATGGCAGTTCTCTGTAGACTAAACAATATATATGGAATAGTCCTACATGCAGATCATATTTTGTACTGTGCTTTAATGCTTATAAATGTGTATGTTCAATTATTTACTCCCTGTACTGTAATCTAAGATACCCTGTATTGTTTCCTACTTTGTGAAATATATTTTTATAAATATTGCTGAATTGGTGTGGTTTTATTATGCTGATGAGTTACAGACAAGCAAAAGTTGCAGACAGAACATTAATACTGTTAAAGGGGCAGTCCGGCCATTTTACACAAGGTTCAGTTTACTGGTGGAGTACTACTCAGCCCGTAAACATAGTTATATAATGTCATCTGTGGCTCTGGAGGGAGCTGTCTAAAGTTTGAGGAAATAACCCATCATTTGAGGATGATGTCATAGTGATGTCATCAAGGTTATCTTGGCCTGGGCTCTAAAACTACAAGTTTGTAACAAAGTCTGTGTTACAATCTTGAAGCAATCCAATCACCAGAAATAATGTTGACATTTTACATTTCTGCAAACCATGGATATGTTACATTTATACATTGTCATGAAGTGGATACACTGAAACTCTATGCTCCAAAAATGCTGTGGTTAATGTGTGGTTAGGTTTAGGCATAAAAAACAGTTGCTTTTTGTTTAAGAACACATCGTGTTCTGGCTTAAAATATCCATTTCTTGGGGCACAATCGCCCTGGGAAAAGTGGGGACATCTCTGTAAATTCAATTGCTTTTCTTGGCATTATCCACAGTGGAAAAACAGAAACGGGTCGCTACAAAACACCTTTTAGTGACTAAAAAGGCACTGGATGGGCAAAGCAGGTGTCCCATGTACAAAGGCAATGTCCTTGCCACAGTGGCTGCATGTCATCCCCCCTCTCTCTCTCCTTTTTTCATGCTTAAATCCTGTCATACTGAATAACGGCAAAAGCCAAATATTCATTTTTAAAAAGTCACTGGAAAAATGACAGGTTGCTATAAAACACCCATGTTTGGTGACTAAAAAGCTGCTGAAAAAACAACGACAGGTTGCTGCAAAATACCCATGTTTGCTGGCTAAAACCCACAGGAATCACAGCTTCATGTCGCCAAAGAACACCCATGTTTGGTGACTGAAAAGCCACTGGAAACAGCCATGGGTCACTAAAACCTAATCAGTTGTGTTGTGTTTTGGTCTCAAACAAAGGTCTGCAGTGGTCCGCAGCTTGCCAGGCATCTTGTGTAGGTGACAAGCTATTCACCGATCCCTCCACCCCCTGACAACAGAGTCAGTTCATCTGTCAATATGTTCTTAATATGACATCTATGAAACGTACAAATGTAACATATTCATGGTTTGCAGCAATGTACAATGCCAGCATTTTCTTTTGGGGACAGGGTTGCTTGAAGTGTGGAATTTGAAAGACGCAGGAGTTAACCAGGCATGGAGGGACTAACAAAACATGCTATTGGTTGCAGTATTGGAACCGTAGTATCCAGTGCTTTTGGAACTTGACCCACACTAAGGACAAAACATCAGAGCGATCTTTTTCAAGTCTGTGTCTTGTGATTCCCTCAACTTTATGAAAGGAAAATACTTTAGCAAAAAATAAATAAATAAATAAAAATGTTAGTTTCCCCTGCAATGAATTTCTGGATCTGTTTTGCTGTGTGGTGGTCCATTTTTTTGTCGTTGTAAAGTGAAAGCAGTTTGGCTGAAAGTGGATTCACCAAAAAAGTAAATTGCAACATTTCATCACAAAATAGCTCCTGGAAAGCCTTGAACATCACAGAATAATATCCAACAACAGAATCTAAAAGCAGGAAGCGCAACTGGACTCATTGTCAAAACAACAGGACGGCTGTGCTGAATCTCTAAAAATGCCTCTGCAGGCCTATGCATCATCAAACACTGTGATAAAGATAAAATAAAACTGGTACCATTATATTTCCCAGGCTGTTCTTCACTTAGTCACCTAGCACATTCTGGCCCTGTGCTCCTTGAATGCTATAAAAGTCTGTTTCACTGTCTTTCCTGCTGCTGTGGAAAGCAAAAATGGACTTTTAACCCACTTGACTCAACATTCTATTATTACAGCTTTACTGAACCTGCACCCCAAAAGAGCAGCAAGATAGGAAAACACATCAGCTGGGAGGAAAAAAAATGTCAAATGCTTATCATTTTCCCCCTGCCAGCAGCTTTTCCTTGGCTTGAAAATGTCTCTGATGTAGAAGGCAACCTTTCATCCCTAAAAGTTGCCGTTTTGCTTGTTCAGAAAATATACTGTCTTAAGAATGTGCTTTATCAGTTTGACATTATGAAGTTGTGACAGTTCAACTTTTAGAAGAATATAACCAACAGTGCTGTTCAAATATTTTGATTGAACATAACGTGGCTCTGTGCCACTGATTGGAACTTGCTAGTCTTTTAAAATATCCTCACAGTGAATATAATTAAACAAAAATCACAGGGCATAAAATCTGCAAGCACAGTAAATATGTTGTGTATTCTTGTCACACAGTTTATCATCATCCAAGACAATATATATCATTTGAAACTTCAAGATATAATTAGATTAATGCAACCTAATCTGCTGTCTATCATGATCTATGTCTTATCAAAGGGAAAAAATAAGACTTGTAGACTATTGTGTATTAATCCTGATTTGTTATTCCCATCTCAGAGAGTATGTACCCAGGGAGATAAAAGTTTTGCATGAGAAAGGCCTTCATTATATTAATTAGTCCGGGATGTAAATTGTGGTGTTGTGTTACAGTAATACTCATGTGCCACTGCAATTTATTTTATTATTTATGAGCAAAGGAGATTAGATGTAATGCAATTTCCCATTTCTTGCCTTTTCTTGTTTTTATTTCCTATTTTATTTATTTATTTATTTTTGAACATTGTGTGCTCTTTGTTAATCTTGTTGAAAGATTAGACTTCTGTTCAGCTTTATCTGATATTGAGGTTTCTCATAAATGACAAAAGCTTTTGATCGTATCAATTACCGGCTGTGCCTCACTGAAGTCAAAGGCACAAAATCTCACAAATCCACTTGCACATATGCCTATATATAGAGCTTGCAGTGCACACGCACACACTCGCAATAAAGAGACGGAGCTGCTCTACTTGATAATGTCCTTGTAATGAAAACAATATGGATAGCAGTCGCAAAGATTAGATACATTTGATAGCAAAAATCTGAAATATCAGACATCTTATCATCTGATTCCACATTGCAATGTATATCTACCTTTTCCAAACTTGCCAAAGTGGTGTTGGTGTTTCAGATGCCTTTGCCCTCTGGGACTGCATGTGATGTTAAACCGGGAGCCTGCTATCTTTATGCACCTGATCCATTAGTCAAAAATCAGCCATGGAACACATTTTACCGACTGATATCTCCCACTAAATGATAGCACAAATTGTTTTCTGGAATGTGCGACCCCGGCAGGTCAGCAGACTCATTTGTAGTCAATCTTCATGTACCCACACTGCTGTGTATGGCTGCGGGTCTGACAGAGGTTGCCTAACTAAACAGTAAATCAAATTATCTTCTCACTTTTGTCACGTAATGGAAGTGTCCCTCGGGTGACAACCTTGCACTTGTTGTTCCCTGCTGATATGTGCCAGACTTTATAAGGCAGGCCTGTGGCTCCGGCTCGCGTGGTGTAGAAACTGTAATTACTGTTGCCTGGCAGAGATGCCCTCAATTACAAGAAAACTTTGGTGCATACAAATCAAGAAAGCCACTTTCTGTTCTGGTTTTTGAGATATGGATATCGTGGGTTGCTACGTTGCACCCCATGTTTGTTTGTTTTTTTCCATATTGACCATTGTGTTTTCATGGCTCCTTTAGGGGGCCCTGAGGCCAAAATGAGCCATGGACCCCTT
Source organism: Epinephelus fuscoguttatus (assembly GCF_011397635.1). Classification (NCBI taxonomy): domain Eukaryota; kingdom Metazoa; phylum Chordata; class Actinopteri; order Perciformes; family Serranidae; genus Epinephelus; species Epinephelus fuscoguttatus. The sequence goes on from NC_064753.1 coordinate 10,512,025, forward strand.
CTCACCATCTGTTCCTACCACTCTGTGCATGGCAGATGTACCCAGACTTCTTCAAGCACCCATCAAGCACACAACAGACTACACGTGACATATTAAGTATGTTTTGCCTAAAGCATGAGGCAGCAACCCGTCCTCCTGTGCTGGAAATCTACCTGGCCCCAGGATTGCTTTGCACTAATTAGTTTGTGGGAATTTGATTAAACACTAATTCATTTAGCATAAGGCACCGTGTAAGGACATTATCATCTGAAGTAAACGGTTGCAAAACTAGATGAGCCCTCTGCAAACAAGAGCCCCATGTTAATAGTTAATACTACAGTATTTGAATATTTTTCCACTAACCATACCTTCAGTGGTTTTTTTCATTTAATTAATTTGATACTAAAAGAATTTAAAAAATGACATATTTAAAAATCATTGTTTGAAGTACTGTCCAGTTGATTATAGTGTTAATATTTTTACTGACAAAATAAATAGCTCATGGGGGCTTCTGAATAATTAAGAAAAAAAAGGAATTTGTGGAAGCAGTGGGGGAGGTCCAGGAGAAAATTCATTTGTTTGAGATGTCTGTGGAAAAAAAGGAGAAAGCCATTAACAATACACATTCTGCATTAGCATGCAGTTTTTAAAGTAACTGATGATGAGCAGGCTGAATGTCTGAGTATTAAACTCAAACCTAGGTGCAGCTCCATGTTTTTAGCCTGTAGCCTAATTTGATTACACTTCTGGCACATCTGCATCATAACCACTCTACAGACAACAATCACCTGTGCGATTCTGATACAGGAGAAAAAGCTGTCTGAATGTGATGATTATATGACAAGATCTGATAAAGTTCTAAGGTGCACCTCTTTTCTATGCCATCTTAACATTGAAAAGCCTGACTGTTGTGACAAGGTGTGATGTTATGATGTCTGTGTGTTTCTATTCGACTGAGTTATAACTCTGAGAAGTGTTTTTATGTATGCGGTTAATTGTGTCAGTCAGGAGACAAGTGTGGGAGAGTGGCTGGAAGATGTTGGCAGGCAAATAATTACTGCAAAACTTGTTGTTTTTCGTATCTGTTCAAAGTTCATTAATTGTGCATATCCTTGTAATGAAATTGTATTTGTTAACATTCTGACTGGTAGATGCTGAATGGCTTTGGTAAAGATAATCAACAAAGTCCATTTAGGATATTCTATTTCTACTAAGTATCCAAATGTAATTCTTAAAAAAAAATACATTTCAGTGCATTTTTTTAATGAATCAATGGTAAAAATCTCAGAGCCTCAGTAAATAAAATTGAAACTATCTCCATGACTAAATACCACCAAAGTGGGACAATATACATGTCTGTTATTTGTGTTCACTATCACTTTAGGTCCCCTATTGTTTTCATTGCAATTGTGCATACATGACAAAGTCACACTAATTAAATCAGCAGTGACCCAGTGACAGAATCATTCTGGGGGCCCAACCTGTTCTTATTCTGAGGTTGTCAAATACAGAGGCTTTGCCACACCACTCTGCATCTTATAGCAACGCACACTGTTGCACACAGCAACAGTTTCACTCCTGCAGAATCTCTCCACAAAGTCCTTGGCAGCCCAGCTGGTTTGGCAGACCGAACTGGGCTGAGAGGCAGGCGAGAGCAGGGGCGGGCCCAACAACAAACACAGTTCAGTTCAATAACAGGCAACGGTACCGTAGAGGAGCAGGCTGGAGATGTGGTTGAGGAGGCAGAAAATCCAGAACCAGGTAAGTAAACAGTCCAAACAGATGAACCAGTTTGGGATAGGCAGATGGCAAGTCGGGGCCAGACGGAGTGTGGAGAAGCCAGCAGGTAATTATTCACAAGACGCACTACAATGGCAAGTGTGGCGACATGGTGAAACCACAAATAAGCTGACTGGAACTGGAACTGTAGCATCGTCGGATGGAAATGAAGAACCAAATATTCGGCAGCAGGTCTCACGGTCAGGGGCAGAAGGCTGAGGCGTTTACAAGGAATCAGACTAAGTAGGGAGGTCAGTCGCAGGAAGTGTCAACAACTGATCAACAACAAATCAGTCCTGACTAGCCATACAGAAAAGACCACATGACCAGGAATACAGAACTGTGACACAAACAGAATTACTCAACATAACATGTTCTAAATATGTAATGAGTGACTTCAATGCACAGTGACCATACAGAAATTATGTAACATTACATTAAAATAATGTAAACTTTTGTTTAAACAGGTATGTAAGTAACATAATGGTATGTAATGTGACATTAAAATAACATTAACTTTTTGTGTCACACAGGACACAAACTGTGGTCTCCTGAGTGACAGTCTTTTGGGCCCATTTACCTCCCCTCCCTCTTGCCCTACACAGACTTTCTTCATCTCTATACCACATTAGTTGCTCGTAGTGTCAGATATTTCTGTGGATTGGTTTACATGGGAGATAGTTAAAAGCCTGGTGCATCTCTTAAAGATGCTTGAGGGTGCCTTCGGTGTATCACATGCTGAAGGACGTGACAAAGTGATGGTTTTTGACAATGTGAGGATGAGAACAGCTTGTGGGCTCTTGGAGCCCCTGGAGGTCTGGGGTCGTTCTTTTGCCAATAGGAAAATGTATTACCACATATCACACTCAAGTGTTATAGAATTCAGAAATGACCATAATTATATATATATTATTCAAAAAAGCTTTGTATTAGTTAAAACTAGAGCTTTAGCCCCTACAAACACATACGTATAACTGTATTAAAAGAGAATCCCTGTGCGATTTCTCTTAGACAAATAGTTTTTTACCTTTCCTCTCAATAACAACGTCCCAACAGAATTCACAAATAAACCCATTCCTTTGTTATATGAATTTATTCCCTCATTATGATTGAACTTATTCAGGCAGAATAACCTTAACTGTAACTTTTTAATTAAGTTCCATCAAACAGTGTTTACATGTCTAATTTAGTCCACTTTGATCTTCTGAGGTTGCTGCGAGAAATGTTCCGCAACATCACTACAAAAGAAAATCAAAGTAAACAGTGTGATCAGGTGCAGCTACAGTATATGTAGTGGAATAAGTGGACTTGTCTAAACAAAGGATAATGAAAATCATCAAAGATTAAAGGCAGGCCGTCTCAAAGTTTGTTTCCGGAGTGGACAAAGAATTCTGGGGCCCATTAATGTTCCGTACAGGAAAGGATCACACTAATGGTCTAACCAATCTTGTGTTTTCACCATTGGTCACTGAACCGCCAAACCACGTAAACACCATATGGTCGCAGCTGCTGGTCTAATTCATTCTGCTAGCAGTTTTCAAAGTTTTGTTGACATGAAGGACTGTGTGGCCAAAGCTAATTCAGCATACTTTGACATCCAGTTAAGCTAAAGTTAGAACTTTCCTTCTCTCACATCCTTCGCTTGACCTATAGCAACCTGTAATTAAAACGACAATAAAGTCATGTTTTCATAGAGGAGGAAGCAAGCCAGCTGCTAGAAATCTAAAAGAAGTGTCTTGTAAAAAGACAATGTATCTGTGAGCTGAATATTGTCCAGGCATCCTCAGCTGCCGAGCAGGTGGAAATGCAGGTGGGTGGGGGGCCAGTAGGAACTTCACTGTCCTGACATTGTAGTGGGTGTAAAGTTATTGTTCCAAAGCACAAGGGTACAGGCTGGAAAGGAAGAAATAAAGTATGAAATCTGTGCACAAATCCAAGCATTTGTTAAGATATTGGTTTTCACTTACAGCTCTGTTCTCCCCCTGGAGAAGTATTATGGTCATTCTGTGCAGAGGGGAAGAGAAAATCCCTCTTATTACACCTTTAATTCAACACCAATATGTTTTTGTGTTCTGCTTTCAGCGGAGGAGAGGATAGCTGTTGTTTTGATTCATTGGTCGCTAACACGGTGGTCCTAATCATGCACCATGGAGTGTATAATTGACCCCCTCTTGCAATTAGCATTAATTAGCACCTCTGTTGGTGGATAGCACAGCCAGCAGAATTGCACCATAACTGTCCTGCCGTTTCTATGGTGCACCGCTGTCTCGGCTCCAGCCAAATGACTGCTGGGACCTTAATCAGTTCCTGAGCCGGCTGGTCCCCTCACAGCTGCTCATGGGATGAAGGAATCTTGGCCCTGCTGGACTACGGAGTGAATCTCATGAGCAGATGCATGGGGCTGTGTTTGGATTATCTTTGTTTGACACTACTCTGTTGGAAGTTATTATAGCTGGTTACTTTACAGCAACATATTTTCAGAGAAAACACCCTGAGTGTAAGAGGCGTTACACAGTATTGTGGTTGTATTGTGTGCTCTTTATGTCAGCCATTCATTGCCATCATTGTCATTGCTATCCATTGTCAAAGTTGCGCAAAATTCCATAAATAAATAAAAATGTTTTCTACGACTAGGTGCTGCAGTCTGATGGTATACACGTACACTGAACAACAGTATAAATGCAACTCCCTAGAAGTCTAAGAGGTTCTTTCTACACACACAAAAGGCTTGTCTTTCCCAAATTTTGTCTCCAAATCTGTTTAAGTGAGCACTTACACCTTTGCCACAATAATCCATCTACCTGGCAGGTGTGGCATATCAAAATGCTGATCAAACAGTATCATTACTACACAAGTGTACCTTAGTATGGTCACAATAAAGGCCACCCTTAAAAAAAAGAATAGACATTCATTAGGATTTCACATGATTAGGGCTTTTTGTCCCCAGTTATGTCAAAGAGTCAGTCAGTATCTGGTGTGACCACTACATGCCTCATTCTGTGCTCCATATCTCCTTCAGTTATTCAGTTTTTCAGGAACTAATGCCTTCTAACATCCTGTAGAAGTGATATGATATTGTTAGAGTGCATCTGCAGTTAGGATAGTTAAAATGTATATTCTTGGAGCCACTTTGCCAGACCAGAGTGACAAAGACCCACACTGTTACTTCAGACTTGATGTTCTGTGTTAGGAGTGTCTGTTTGTGTAAAGATCTTTGCCAGGGAAGTCTTTAGATCTGCCTTTTGCTTTTGGTTTAACTTACTTATGTGACAGATGGGTGCAGTTTGCTATGTGGGGTAACACTTCCACAGCAAGAAAGTTTAGACAAATCAAAGCAGAGTCAATCAAAAATGCCTCTTCTGCATGACAACTTATGCGGCACTATCTGAATTTAAACAAGAGTTAGAGAACAATAAAAGCCAACAAAGACAGTTTACATGGATGTGTACATCCAACAAAGTGTCAATATTTAGGACTGAAGAGCACAACAGAAGATAAGATAAGATAAGATAAGATAAGATAAGATAAGATAAGATAAGATAAGATATACCTTTATTGATCCCACAATTGAGAAATTCCAGTGTTACAGCAGTCAGGGGGAAAGAGTCAAATTAAAGATTTCAATATTTAAAAAACGTAAAAACAAACTAGGCATGCAAAAAGAGTACAAAAATACAAGAAACAGCAATAAATAATAATAATAATAATAGTAATAATGAGCAGTGAATAAAAAGTGAGCAGTGGATTAAAGTGAACATATTTAGTGCAAAGTGAATATTGTATGTGCAAATAAACAACAACAACATGGGGGACAGTTATGCTTATTATGGTGTCCATAAAGTGTCCAGATCATGCATTTTTCAGCCACGCTGGCAGCATGGCTGTGGTTGGTCAGTCCATCCCTTTTGTCCAGACTGAAATATCTCTGCAGCTATCGAGGAAATTATTTATATAATTTTGAACAGACATTCAGATGTGGAAATGATGGCATGTTATCTTTGTCATTGTGAGCATTGTGACATTAATGCCCACAGAACCCCAAGGAGGCTTTAGACTTGTGTTGTTCCTTAGTATGTGAATCCTTACCTAAACATGCTGTATACACAATATGGTAAACTGTCATGTCAGATCTTCTATTTGAACATGTACACTAAATTGCAGAAATTATTTTCACAGCCTTTTGGTATATATTGATATATCCTGGCCTGTAATCCTGTTGGTTTAAACGTAATGTTCTTTTCCTCTCAAATGTATTTTTCATCCTGTTTTGATGTGGGAAATGAAAGTTGGCAGGCTTCTCTGTCCAAAGCCTGAGGTAAAAAATGCTGACTGACTGCAGCTAAACTTCAGCTGGGCTGTTTTAACTGAACTTTGATGATGTTGTGAGGTAGCAGGGGTTCATAGGAGTGTTTGTTTTTATTGTTAAACAAACACCACTACAGATAAAAATCTATCTGAAATGACTCAGGAGTCATGTTAAGGATTGGTAATTGGAAATGTATTATTCAAGTCATGTTTATTTATGTCATTTATTTTTAATGAAATAGCCACAAGTAATGTAACGTTAAGTTACCATTAGCATTAGATGAGTCGACTATTCATACAGCTACTATAGCTAACATGATCAAAAAATCACATTAAAAATAACCTTTTGAGCATGATGAGTGGTGTTTTCCACAGAACTAGATTCTATCTGTAATAGACTAGGTGGGGGGTAATTGATCTTCAGGTAGCACCCAGTAGCAACTTGAATTCAGCCAGCGCAAACGCAGTGCCAGGGGTCTAATCCTGGTCTCACTCTCAAAAATCACAGCTTGGATAGTGACCCTGTGCATCAGATATGGGTGCACAATGCCATTGTTAACGTCTGTATGAGATGGAACGGGCTTTCAACAAACTCCGATGTTCGTTGTTGGATGGTTGGAGCAACAGATAGATATTAGACAGTAAGGCTGGATGGGAGGTGGATGGGTCCAACAAACACAGGGCTTTGACTCAGGACATCTGTGTTACTAAAAGTCAGCGTTGAGTTATGTTATCATTAGTCATCGTTTTTTTAGTCACATTTTTATTTATTTGGATAGCATTTGTCAGTTGTTTGTCAAGTGAGTCGACTTAAGTGACTTACAACCTTATGTGACATATGACCACAATCGTTTCCTAGCCTTAAACAAGTAGTTTTGTTGCTGAGACCTAACTACTGAACTTTTCTGCATCAAGATACAACACAAAAGGCTTTATATAAATAAAAGGCTCACTATAATAGTGCCTGGGGCTTCTGCCCAAGTGTCAAGATATGATGAGTAGGGATGATGTTACGTTGGATCCCCAAACCAGTCCCTGCTGGATCAGCAAACTTTCTGTTGCTGCTGTTACACAGGTAAGACCTTGCCCTGCCAATGAGCCAACAGCCCTCTTGCCAACAGCCACTGTGACCCCAGCACAGGCTGAAGTTGAGTTGCTACAGCCAAGCTGAAGGTCCATCTGTAGCGCTATGTCCCTTGGTGAAGTGGTCTACTAGGTAGGAAGTGAGGCAGAGGGATTGTGAGGTGTGCTAGCTAGCTGGCTAGCTGGCTCATTTAGCTTGTCTCATTTGTGTTCTGATAAACAAAGAGAAAGAGCGGGGCAGTGAATCACTGCACTGTGGGCAGCTCTGTAATGAAATTAGATTTTACCCATTTTAAATAGCAAAAAAACAAACACAAAAACAGTATGTGGTGGTCTGTATGCATCGGCTTACCCTACACATTAGCTTGGTTGCTGGCATGAGCAACCTGGATCCATATTGAAATGTCATATCAATAAATTAGGTCTCTACTAATCTAATATAATTACTGAAAAAAAATGTGCTTTGTGCCAGGAAAAATGTGTGTTACTGTTACTGAGTATAATTCTGTGATGTTTAATGATTTTCAGTGAGGTGTCATCTGGTGTTTCCCCGGAAGTTAGAGCAACTAGAACGGTATAAAGGAGATATAACGCCATTGAGAGGCAACCGATTGAATTGACAGTTTTTTGAATAAAATTGCAGATTTCTCTGGGTTTGAACACTGATGAGACAAACAAAATATATAACATACTGTAGGTCCAGTAGTTCTTAGACATTTTAATGTGGAAATGTAATTTATTTCATTTTTAAATTCAAATCAAAATCAAAGTACCTCAATCATAGTATTAAGCACGTGTACGGGAAATAGATAAATTGATAGTCTCCCTCTCTTCCTCATTCACACCCACATGAATCCATCCACCCCAATTATCTTTTATCCACGTAATTTATTTGTACCATCACAACTTTGCACAATATGACCCACAGACAGTTATGTTTCAAGGAGAACACCAACTCCAGGTTGTGAGCTCTTGTAGAGATGCCGTCTCTCTTGCCGTCACCTTTGATCGTGATATGCATATTTCATGACCAATGTAATGTCAATGAGTCCTAGACTAATCCACCTCGGAGCCATGGGGAGCACACCCAATGATAAGGGTGAGTGAACTCAAACAGACTGAGATAAATATTGTATTTTACGAGGAGGAGAGAGAAAGACGCGATGGAGCCGAGGGACATGGAGTTGGCGGGAGTTGAGATATCAGGAAGGATAGCGAGAAAGGGAAGTATTTGAAGAAGGAGAGAATGAGACAGACATGGAGACTGAAAGATAGCAGGGAAAAAAAGGTGTAGGGCTTAGGTTATTGCAGGCCAAATGTTGGTGTCAGGAGACACTGAACGCTGGTTGAGCTGATTTTCTTTCTAGTTTACACTTTCCTTCCTATGTTGACCCTGACAGCATACAGTATTCAGTTCAACAGCAGCTTGTTTCATTATTGACTCATCTCCGATCCATGCATCATTAAAATCAATTAATTTCCTCAAACAACCTTGAATTGATGAAACAGACTGAAAGTTCAAAAATCTGACTTGAATCTTTTATAACAGCTGCATGTTTTAATCATTACAAATATGTTCTCACCCCAAGATCTTTTTTTTTTTTTTTTTCTCTCAATATGGCCACTGGGAGACAGATCTAAAGACACCCTGGTGAGCTGGCAAATGGCTCATACCTACCACGCAACAGAACAGCAGGGGAGCACAGGAACCGAACTGGCAGCCAGATATCAAACTCATTCATAGCAAGACAGAACATATGAGGCTTACTGATTTGCCAGACGTATACTGTAGCTTTTCTCTCCTTTTTTCCCTTTCTTTCTCACACTTTCTCCATGTTTTCGTCCACCCTTCGCGCACCCCCTTCTCTAATAGCTGGAGCTCAAAAAGAACGAAAGAGCACTTCAGTTACGCATTCCCATGGAAATGCGTTTGATTCTTGGAAGCTTTTGATGCAGATGACTTTTGCCTCAAAGCGCCTTGTCCCAGCCCTCCGCACAGGCGCTTTGGAAGTGATGTGACACCGGATAAATGATTATGGGGTCCTCCATCCCCCCCGGCTGTGAAGGGAAGAGGTTATGTGTTAATACAGGAAGAGAGGTTGTATTTTATGTCCAATGATTAGCCTTCTTAGACCTAATTATGTCCCTGGGGAAAACGGAACTCCTCTCCTCCTCTTCGCTCAAAACCTTTTTCCCTTTCTCCTCTTCTCTCTCATTTTTTTCCCTGTTACTCTCCTCCTCCTCCTCTCTCACTCTTCTCCCACCCGCCCACCCCCCAGCCCTCTCTTTCTCTCTCTCAGGTAATAGACACTCTAGATTCCCTTTTCTTTCAACATGAGCAGACCTTCCTCTCCAAGTAACCCAAGTCAACCTGAACCACCTAAAGTGGAGTGAGTGCGAGGAAGAAAGAGAGGCAAGGGTGGACAGACAAGCCGGAGAAAACTACATGAACGTTGCTGATGTTTGGGAGCAATAGAGATGAAAGAAAGGAAAAAAAGAGAAAGGAAAAATGATTTCCACTACACTGAAACCCTCCTCTTGATTGTGCATCAATCCCTGGCTATCTCTCAGCTGCAGATGGAAGTGAAGGGAACCCGATTCCACCTCAGTCTGAAATCTGAATAAAACATGCTCTCTGCTTTACAGTTCAAGGCTGCCATAAAGACACATGGGCCCCTCTAAACTTCTAGGAGAGGGGCTCCCACTCAACAGATGCCAATTTGGCATGGTGTTAGGAGTTATAGGAGTGTGATGCTCTTTAAGAATAAGCACAGCACCTTTCCGGTGATAAACCGTGTTCCTCTGTAACACATTCTCTATTTTGTTGATGGTTTCTTAAAGTTCAGAAGACTCTAATCTAGGATTGGTGAAGTCAGGTTGAAAGAGTTTAAAAGAAGCAGCTTATTTATATGGTAATATAATGGAACTCAATTTGTTTTCTATATGCAAAATCCTGCATTGTTGTAGGTACAACTTACAGTATGGTGTATATTAGTAACTTACACAATAAATATAAAGGTGGAAAAGGGTATTCAAGGGAATAATGTCTAAACAAATCCAATATTAAATGTAACAGTTAACATGCTGCTACAGTGACATGCTGCTATTGATAGTTGTTTCTGTAGCCGCAGCCAGAAAACCCTCTGTCTTCTAATAGTCATTTTCACATTTATTCTGCATCATCCCCTATGATTTGGGCAAACAGCCAGCCAGAGCATTCATAGCCAATGCAGGAATAAGTGTGACCACCCAACACATTCTCATCCCAGGTCGTCATATATTGACGCTTTCTCAAGCTGTGATACAGACATCAAAGGCACCCTTTTGCATCTCTATGAGACACATCCTTTCAGGTCTGCATGTGATGGACAGCTGTCTCCTGGATAAAGGTCACTGTAATGCATGGTTAAGGTCTTCAAACAGTCACCATTAGGTTTACGTAAAAAAAAGTCAAATGTCAAGTCAATGTTTAGAAAATTATCACGTTTTGGGGTAAAAATAAGTACATAACATGTCATGAGTCACATAATGCATGTTAAAACAGCACTAACTTTACTTTACTCCACCAGTGGCTTTGGGCTTCACACCGGACACAAACAGCAGTCTCCTGGCTGAAAGTCTTTGTTTCTCTCTACTTTATACGATGTTAGTTGCTCTGAGTGTGAAATATTACTGCTGATGGGGTTTACACTGAAATTAAGTGAAAGCCCAGTGCATCTCAAAGATGCCTTCTGCATCAGTATGACTACCAAGGGGTGTGACAAGGCGACAGTTTTTGACAACCTGGGAATGACAACAGGCCAGACCACCATAGGTAAATACAATAGATACAGGTATTTTCTGTAGGCTGTATGCATTCAGCTTCAGTATATTGCTACACTGATCAATATTATATTTACTCATTTTATCATGAATATGTTGTTTCCAACGATGTTACATGGTTAATGACAGATAGTATTCCACTTATACTCCAGTTAACATGCAGCCGTGCAAACTCTGATTAATTAACCCTAACATGTTGTTTATTGCGACTGGAGCCTCTTGTCATTTTGTTTCTTTGTATCAAAATAGGAAGTTTTCAAATTTCCACTGGTGGCAGACTTGTTTGACTGTGCAAAGCAGCCTTGATTTTTCATTCTTTCAGCCACCTTTTTGAAAAGGTAGGTGTTGCGATTTGTGCACATATCTAAAAGCCTGCTGATATCATAACTTTTCATATGTTTTAAAGTAGGTGTGTTTCTCCTTCTAACCAGAAATGCAGGCTTTTCTTTGGGTTCTACACCATCCTTGCAAACTGTTGGCAAGTTGGTTTCCACGACAACTCACAGGGCTGAGTGTAAATAGGCAAGAGGCTGTGTGTCGCAAACTGTCGTCAAAACCCCAATTGAGTCGCATATTCTGAATCTACTGTACACCTGCCTTAATAATGCTATTAAAATCTGCTTGTCTTAATTGAAAAATTTTAAATTCAGAAAAGCCTCATTCAGAATATCTAAACAGCATTTAGTGTTTACCTAACTCACATAAAATTCAGAATATTTTCAGTCAGAATAATAGTGGGATATAAGTACACTTATAAACACAGTCAGTGTGACATGAGAAATGAAGAGTAGGTGGTCAATACATGTTTACTGCCTCACTGTGGTTGATGCATGTGCAATTAGGATCCTATTATAATGTGCTTGCTGTTACCATCAGTAATCATAAGCATCGCCAAATTGACCAGGATGGTAGCAGATTAAGAATTAAAACTGACTCTATACATAATACATAATAATTTAATTAGGTACAGTGCACATATTGCAGACAGAATCAAATGTAAAGTATCAGATAAACAATGATGTTGCCGGACCTGCTTTGTTTTTCTCTACTGCACACACTGCATCAATTTACTTCTGCACCCCACAGTTACGTTCCCTCAGTCCACCAGAAAAAACAGAAACATAGAGAATATGTAGGCGACGGACAAAAACATCACATGCTGGGTGTGGACAAAAGAAATAAGTGAATACTATCTAACATAGTGGAAACGTTTAAATACCATGTACCAGTGCAACAAGGGAATCAAGTTCCACAGTGTATTTTCATATACTCTAATTATATAATTTAAAGGTTCCCATTAAACTAGCACATGACAGTTTGAAGTTTGGGGATATTTGCTTAGAGTTTGCACACGGTTTAGAAGGAAATCACTGACACATGTTTGCATCTCTGTGGATTTCCTGTTTCAGCAGAAGCACATATCAACTCCCTTTCATGACTTCACATTCATAAAGTTCAAAATTAATATGTGGCTGAGTGAGCAAAACATCTTAGTTTGTGCATTTTCAAAGAAAGTCTCATCTCTTTTGGGTTGAATAGAAAGTGAATGGGAAATGTGTAACACTCCCCTGACACCAAGAACATGACATGAAGCTGAGATAATTGCAGTTTGATTGCTTTTGAGAAAAAATCTGATGAATCCCATGATTTGTCCAAAGCTGGGAAGAAAAAAAAAAAAAAAGAAGAAGAAACTCCAGCAAATGCTGATTTCAGACCGAATTACAATGTTCATCACTGTGATCATTGCACAAGGATAAGTGACACATAAGAAAGCACAAAGAGTTTAGCTTCACATTTAAATTTTAATTGTGTTCTCCTAGGTCTAAATGGCACACTCACTTTGAATGCAGCTCTGGGAGTGTGTGGAGGGTGGAAGTACTAACTGATTACTTAGATGACTGTAAAATGTGCCATGAATTGGTGCGCAAGGCGGCAGAGCAGAACTGAAGTGAGCGTCCACTGATTGGCTAAGTGTGCAAAGTGCTTCTGTTTCTGCAGTGTGCTGCTCTCCATACACACTACTTTTCAGAGCAGAATCGGTTTTCAATTTGTATAGAACGCAACTGAGTGTGTGTGTATGTGTGTGTGTGTGTGTGTGTGTATGTGTGTGTATTTCAAAGGTCTAGTATGATTTTATGTCAAGCACTATTATTAGAATTGCTATAGAGTGATCATTTGGAGCAATGCTTCTGATGAGCTTGCATCTGCCGCGGTGATTATCACTGGTGACCACAGAAAAATGCATCGTTCTCACTTTCTTGTCTTTGTAATGTATTGATTTAGGAAGTGTATGAAAATTATTAGGATGAGGAGAGGGGGCTGCATAGTATATTTGACCAACACATTCTTACTCCTAATTTGTCAAATACTGATCCTTGGTCAGTGGCCCTACATATCAAAATATGACTCGCTGGATGCCCCACCTCTGTCACTTTTGGATGGACAGGGACAGCGTGTCAAATTACGCTCGTTACATGCAAGTTTCTGCTTGTAAAATGCAGTCGCCTTTCAAAATAAGTCTAGAACATAAGTAAAATACTTCATTTTTAGTTTTCTTATTTATGCAACAAAAGCATGTGGTTAGATTTAGAAAAAAAAAAAAGAAAAAAGATTTGTTTTAAAATACCTACACTTATTACTAACGTCACATGACATACCTCATTTGACATACGTGACTAGCACAGTATGTTACACATACTAGCACACTACATTGTTTTAAAAATAACTCAATAGACTTTCCTGTTTATTGAGCTTTCCAGCCACTTTCTATTTTTTTGATAGGAATATCTGCTAAATGAACAGTTATTATGGCGGGCAGGCAACAGCTCTGTCATTAGCTTCGAAGCTGTCGTATGTTCATTTCAACCTTTACCAAAACAGGTGGGGGTGTGATGAACATGCATTATGTTATAGACTTTAATTTTATATGATCCATTAAACTGGACCATAGTTCTGTTACGATGCTGAAAAAAGTGAAGGTGGCATAGTGTTGTTTAGCATTAATGCCAATCTTTTGGGTTTTCATATGGCAAAATTCACCTTTATGGCCCACTTCACACACAAAAAAAAGCATGTTTGTACATAACTATTGTGACGTACGCAACTGCTGATCTGGCAGAAATATGTGAAACAACCTCTTAGCACAACATAGCGGGGGCACAAAATGTCTTAAAATTATGCATGAAACCTGAAGTCAGCTTCGATTTATTTCAATTTTATTTTCCCTATTTACGTCATTTTACAATGTACTTCTGTCCTACAACTAATAAACATTCTTATTTCAACCACAAACACAATCTTTTCCTAAACTATACGAAATGGTTTTGGTGCCTTTATTCAACCACACCTCCAGTCCCACCAGTCCCCCATATAAATATATATATATATATGTATATATATATATATATATATACACACACACATATATATATATATATATATATATATATATATATATGTATATATATATATATTAAAAAAACAACAAAAACAAATTTACAACAACTAAAATCTGATAAATGTATCCATACATAAAATGCTGGAGGAAGAACCAGTCACATTAACCCTGAATTATCCCTGCATGATCAATATGTCAAAGCTTTGGCCTTGGCTTTAATGATTAGTCTGTGCTAGTATATTAGCTTGATGCATTATAAATCCAATAGCTTTGTCTGCTGGTGTGTGTTTGCCCTAACATAAATGATAGTGACATAATAGAGATCAAGCAGAGTATTTAGTTTTAATTTTCCACGGCATAGTTAAAATTAAAAAAAAAAAAAAAAACACACAAAAAAACCAGTGGTTATTAATATTTTCTGTAAGCACACACACTGAATATCTTTATGCTTTCTCTCTCTTTCTGTTCTCCTCTGCTGTCTCTAATTAAATGGGGTGAAACAGCCTTGTGTTTCACTTTTATGTGTTTCAATTTTGTCAGCAAGTTTCCCCACAATGCACCCATCTGAATTTCAAATGATAAATGAAAATCCTGCTCTTAGTGAAGTAATTCCATTAAAGGTCCACATTAAGGAAATAAAGACAAAAACCTACAGTATGTAATTTAATTTTCTGCGTTTGGTTTCTCATAGGGACCACAGTGGATGAGACCATCTATCGAATTTACTAATATTTAAGTGCCTCATCTTCCCTGAAAACCAGATTACTTTGTGCATAAATGAAACATTTGCATTCTGCCTTTCCTCTAAAATGTATTTATTTTTACTTTACTTAGCCTGCATGAATTAGATATGTGGAATTTATCTCCACAATAACCAAATCAGTGTCTCTACACAACCGCATGCTCTTTCTCCCCAGAACAGCCTTGTCAGGTTTGATGAGGTCAAGTTTTGGGAGTTTCAATAACAAACTCCATCACTCAGAAGATTGATGAAGCCCATGGCGCATGTTTGAATAATGTGTAAGACATGACAGAGGCCATTGCCAGGGGTTATTTCTTGCTCCTGGCATGTTGTTGGCTGCAGTGGTGGCAGCCTTAACAGGAATATGGATCCCGGCCTGGGGAGATGTCTCAGCCTTGCTGTGGGATCATTATTCCGATGGACAAAGCCTTGGTTATAAATAGGTTCATGGAGTTCTGGGCGGCACACTCTTTGTTTTCAGACCGTCCCTATTTGTCTTATTGATCTGAATATGTGTGGCCACAGCAGCTGTGAGTAGGAGCGGGTGGAAAGATGTGATATGTTTTTACTTGATCTGGAAATGTGTATGTGCTCCAGATAAAGTCATTTTGAATACTGTTTTACTACTAAAAACAACAGTTTCTTCTTACAGCTGCAAAACTCAGTTATATGTACTATCAGTGATGACTGTAACGTGAAAGTTGTCGCTTGTAACGTCAAATTCACAAAGCATTATCACCCAACTTCACAACTCTATGAAGTGTTTCAGCTTCTTTTGGTATATTGGGGTTTCTTTTGCCTACAAACTTAGTTCTTTTCTCATCTACCCTGTTTCCACTCGCAGCAAGCAGCTGTTTTAGCAAAAACACAATGATAAATCAATGTACAAAAACTGCCCAGCACCAAACAGCAGGAAGACAAGCTTAGCTACTAGCTCAAAATGGCAATAAGTATTTTAACTTCAAAGCAGCTATCATCACTTATTTTCTATTGTTACGAGTTAATGTAATCCAATACAACAGATCTGCCACAAATTCCTCATTAAGTAATTGTAATGTTAAGTTTTAATTGATATGTCAGAGAGGTGTTAATTAAACCATAGTTTTATTATTGAGGTCATAGTTAGTGCTGGTGTTGTACTAGACTGCATTATATTGTAGTGTGTTTCTAAAGTTCTTCCCTTTATTATTTTTATACGTGGTGGGCAAAATGTTAGGAACCCCTCTCAAGATAATGCAGTCCACTTCAACACCACTGTTAAGTTAAAGGGATATTTCATACAGTAGATAGTGGTAAGCACACTCCCAGTTTGGAGAAGCAGGCTGGAGTCTGACGTGGAAGTTAAGCAATCTACTGCTGTAGAAGGGGGTCAGCAGTAAAATGTATTTTAGCCACCTGAAAAAGGCCCACCATAAAAAAAAAAAAAAATCAAGATCAGTTTAAGTGTATACTATATTGGTAGTTTTTTCACTGCCTTAGCTTTCTGTCAGACAGCCCATTCCAACGGGGAAGCTGTTAACTGCTTCAGTTCCCAATCTATGCTCTCGTCACAGTCACAAGACTCCACTGACAAAAACAGTAATTTTGGCTCGCTGAACACAGAAGTTGCTGGTCTACCGCTGCTACGATCAGTAAGTTTGTTTGTGTTACAGTGTGACTTTGGTGAATCTGAACTTATTCTTTTAAACACCAACGTCACAGAATAACACAAAAAACACAACTGATCAAGACAGCAGTAGACCAGCAGCTCCTGTGTTCAGCGATGATAAATCACTGTTTTTTTCAGTGGAGTCTGGCTTTGAACAGAGTGATATTCCCTTATTTTCCCTGTCAGAAATCACTGTCTGACGGCAAGGTAAAACAGTGAAAATACTGTAAATGTAACATACAATAAAGTTGGCTAAATATGTTTGGTTGCTGACCTTTCCACAGCAGCAGATTGCTTGGTTTGCTAGCTTGCTTAGTTTAGCTTAGCTAGCTTTATGTTGGACAGCTTATTCTCCAAACTGGGGGTGTGCCGACTGACATACCGCTGACTGTATATGAAACAAATCTATATTTTAAACAATATATGTGGCAGCATGCCTTATGGAACAAGAGAGAGCTATTTTAAGACGCATATTAGAATACATAAAATTAGCATGCGCCAAATTCTATGGCAAGTATAACTAAATGCTCCATTCAGTTTTAAACACTAATTCTAGCCATGTTGTGTTTGCCTGCATACAATATGCACTGCCAACTGTAATACTATGGTGATGTCATGCTGTGATGAGTGCCTTAACAACGTAGCTCTGATTAGACATTGCTGCCTTGTGTTGTGTTTACCTTACTTTGCTTTATTGTAGTGGCCTGACCGCCGGGGCATAAAAGCTGGCCAGTGGAAGCTCTCCCTTGCTGGCACTCCCGCTATCATTGACAGGAGCTGAGCCAAAAGTCTGTGCAGAGGAGGAGAGGGACTCTGTTTTCCTTTCCTTCCAGACCATTCCCTTTAAAACACATTGCGTCTTACGCAGCTATGATCTGGATTTGGTACAAAAATGCCAAAAATGATAAAGAGGCAGGGCCTTGCAAAAAACATTTGATCCATTTTTTAACATCCAAAATTTGACTTGTGAAGCTTGAAACAGTCACCAGCTTAAATTGTACTTATTATTTAAACCACTTGTTTTGACGTGAAATTACAGGCAGTCATTAAAGTTATCAGAACTGTCCACAGTAAGTTTCTGTCATAAATATCAGGCATAGCTGCTTTTCAGTTTTGCCCAGCTGTACTTGCTGTAGTTTTTTGCCCAGGCAGTTTTATGCTGACAGGGATGGTGACACCTGAATTTGGATTATATGCACAATTTTTGGTTTCCAGGACCATAATTTCAAAAAGAAGCAGCAGTTTCTCTTCTAGTTTTTGATTAATCTGTTCTTTAAAGTGACAGATGGTCATAAAGGACATCAGAGAATCACTATGACCAACAAGCCAAATCTACAGTGTTAGTAGGGAGGGGGTATCTTTCAGTTTTGCAGCCTCAGTTTACGTTAACGGCTGCAGTTTCACCTAAGTGCAGCTTTAAAAATCAATAAAAACAGAAAGGAAAAACTTGGTGGTAAAAAAATGACTTTTTATTCTAGCCTTCCACCAGTGTGTACAAGAGTAGGTTAATTTCTGCTGTGCTGCATGGTTTCAGTGAGGGCTGAAATCACAGATGTGCTCTACAGGGCTCCACATTGTTACACCGGCGTCAGCAACTTTCCCTACCACCTAGCATATGTGGAAACTCAGCCTGGAATGCATCCATGAGGAAGAGAGCAAAGGAAGCTTTGCTGACCCCAGACAAAATCAAATGGAGGGAGGTGAGGGATGAAGAGAGGGATGGAGAAAGGAGAGCGCTGTAGTGCGTGTGTGTGTGTGTGTGTGTGTGTGTGTGTGTGTGTGTGTGTGTGTGTGTGTGTGTGCGTGTGTGAGAGAGACAGGAGAGGGAGTGGAGGCTTCCATTTTCAGGGGATTAAAATGTGGCTGTAAAACTTTAATGATTCCCTGTCTATTGACAAAACGACCACGTTACTGTCTACTACTTACTGTACCCACTTTCCACATATCACACACTCTCACAGTTGCATATGGTGCAGGAGCACAGTTAAAGAGAAAATTACCTATTACGCTTTATGGGAAATTTAAAAATTGGTGTAGCTTTGTTTGCATTTGAGTGAATGAATGATGAATGGTGGACACCCAATCCTTAATGGAAGCATATGAATGACCCTGGAGGATATTTTGACCTTGCAGTTATCTGTAAAAGCTGCCTCCTCATGGCTGTATACGATCACACACTACTGTAGTAATGCTAACATGATCCAAACAATAAACCAAGCTGTCCAAGCGCTCTGCTGCAGTAAAGCACTGAGCAGGAATGATGATTCTTGTAAATATTCTGAATCCCCACAGACTTGCATGTATGTGTGAAATATGAATGTAAAGCTACTAAATATCCAGAATTATTGTGCAGTTAGCATCCAACCCTCAGCCTGGTCCATATCCTATAAGTTCTGCAAGCTGTCCCCCAGCAGCTAAATGTATTGGGAGGAGCTTCCCCCTATGGGAGAGGTCCTCAACACATCAAATTTACTAACAATCTTAACATTGTATGATGCCTTTGCAATTAATATATTTAGACCGCTACATTTCATTTCGGTCTGTGGACCTACATAATTGGAAAACCGTTGTTATCTGAAAACACTTTTGATTGAGATAGCCACCAAAATTGTTATTTCTCTGCACGCTGTAACCTACAGAGATGATTTCAGTTTTGGCTGATTAAAACTCTTGTCAGGATTGAGTGGGTGTGCACAAACTGAATTTAAATAACATGCCCCCTACTTTCTGTTTGCTGCACCTGTTGGAGCGGGACAATTTACACCTTTATCATTGGCGTTACTACATGAGGTCCTCAGAATTCACTTATGTAGTTTTTATAGTTACACCACTCAGACATTTTTGCCATTATCCAATATATTCTCTCAAAATGTATTAAACGCAGAAATTTTATACTGGATCCACACAAAATTAAAGTTTGTAAGTTCATCATACATTTATTTTCAACTTTTAATCCTTTTAAATTTGACTAAACCATATGGACACAAAAAAAGTAGCGCGTCACGTCATTGACCCATAATTTCAAGCATAGCTCTGCCCACCTTCAATCTGAGCAGGGGTCCAATTTGCCACAACTGAAAACACCTGTGTGGGTGTGCATGGCCTTTAAAAAGGCATCTACTTAATTTAGCCTGATGTCACAATAAGTGTAGGCAACTAGATTTTTAAAGGGCTTATGCATATTTGCTTTCTTGCCAAAAGTGAAATGAGGTGATTGATATCACTCCCACACCATAAACACCACGTGAAGCCTGTTAGCATAGCATAAAGTCTGGAAACTAATGAGCTTTAGGAATTAGTAGGCCTTTTTACAAACTTTAAGCAACCAGTTGAAATAAACTTATCTTACACAGCTGTGCCATATTGGTTAAAGGTTGCTGTCACATGGATTACATGCAATTATATGCATTAACAATAGATCTCCATAGTATTTCCTCCATTTTATGATAAGCTGCTGGTGCAGTGGAGGCATACAGTACCTGCAGCACAATAGCCCCATTGAACAGGACGTTTTGACTTAAAGGGATAGTGCACCCAAAAATGAAAATTCAGCCATTATCTACTCACCCATATGCCGAGGGAGGCCCTGGTGAAGTTTTAGAGTCCTCACAACACTTGCGGAGATCCCAGGGGAGAGGGGGTAGCAACACAACTCCACCTAATGCAGTCTGACGGCGCCCCAGATTCAAACATCCAAAAACACATAATTGAATCCACATAGTATCTCCATACTGCTCGTCCGTAGTGAACCAAGTGTCCTGAAGCCCCGACATAAAAAGTTGTTTGGAAAAACGTCATTTGAACGTTTTTAGCCTCATTGTAGCCTGTAGCTCTAACTGCCTCTCTGTACACCGCACTCACATGTGCGTGCTTGCGCGAGACCGTGAGACATGGGCCAGCAAAGGCAAAACTCACAAAACTTATCTCCATGTAAACAGAATGAAGCCTTGTGAATGTTACTAGCTATGTGGCCTGACAATTCAAAATGGCCATTGTGAGAAAGGTTATCACCCAATGTTTCAGAGAGTTCTTAAGTCTGCCAGGTGTAAGCCTGGTGGGGAACATGTTTGGTCACGAATATGCGTGTGTCTGTCTGTCCTCTGTCCACAGCTAATCTGACATACTACTGGACTAACAGGCCTAAAATTTTGTGTGTATATTTATGACTGTATGCCTAAGGACCTCTCATGGTTGTGATGATTCACAGTTTTTAATAAACCTATTTTATTGACTCTTTTATGTCATCATTGACTGTTGACTCTTTCCTCCTCTTACTGGCTGCAAGTAATCGACAAAATCGCGTAGCAAAAGCATCGGGCAAAAGGCATTTCCAGCTATTAGCTCAGCTAAAAACAACAGGCCACATTTAGTCTGTGCAGGCCATATTTTGGCCTTTGTCGTGGCTCAAAACTGACATCCATAGAAGAAGTTTGGTCTCATTTTGAGGCAAAGCATCTGCTGCTTAAATTCATACCCGATATGTAGTCTGGCTCACCCGACCTTTCTCAAGAAACAAAGGTCTGGCTGCGCCGACTCTCACTTTGATTGAGATTGGAGATTGGAGAAAAAAATGCCACGGCTTTTTTTATTTCTTTCAACCAATCACAGTCGTTCTTGGCAGTGCCACAGCAACGGTGCGCTTGCAAAAATATTGTCGGGGAGAAACAGGCTTTGGTGTAACATGCCCACAAAATATTGCCTACAGGACGCGAACCATGGCAGAAAAATGGCTACATCCCCGCAAGATCAAACACCGCAGAAGTTAGTAAAGGATGTGTTGAAAACTGCAACCGGAGGTGGTAGGGCGGGACTTCAGCGGGTGGCTCATTCCGCCCAATGAGAGGCAGATCTATGCAGCGAACTTCCGCCCACTCAGACTACCCGATATGTTACGACCCACTTGAATTAGACACAATACCAGATGAATAAATCCCTGGTTTAAATATCTGTGCATCATCTTGAAGCTCCAGCCACAGTGCCACAGCTGGCACACAGCCGCCTGATAGAGATCTGTGCTCTACTGAGTACAATTTTCTATTTTTTCAAAAGTGGAATCAATGCAAATTTTGTGTTTTGGTGACTATTCTCCTGTAGCTTGTTCCTCCAACAATAACATCCTGTCATTATTTCCACTTGTCAGAATTAATGTACCTATAAGATCAAGCAGCAGAGTTAACGCAACGGTACAGTAACGCCCACTACCAGTTAATTTGAGCCTATATTTGCATTACCTTATGCTTGCTCTTTCAACCACTGAAACCTTCCCACTGTGATGAAACATGAGGTTTTAGATTGCTTTCTACCCCCACCCCCGTATTTCACCTCCTGCATTAAAGGACAAATGTGTCTCACCAGTTTCAACCTCACATATTGCCCTTAAGCTTACATGTTTTAACAGCAGCCAATCAGAGTCATTTTCATTTTCATTTCATGTCCATAGCTGGACTCTAGGCAGGAAATTGTCTTGTGCTCTAATGATGCTGCGAAATGAACCAGTGCACTGAAGTTTAACACGGATTGTAATACAAATGAAAAGAGAGAAACTAATAAAAGTGTACACAGATACAAAAGTGTGGGTTCGTGTGCTTGTGTGTACACTTATACATTATTTGTCTGAGTTAGAATCTGTCTTTGTGCTGCTTCTACATGTAGTGAATGTCGTGAGAGTGTTTGTGACTCTTCCTGCATCAGTGTATGTGTGTGTGTGTGTGTGTGTGTGTGTGCTTTCTGTGTATGAATATGAGGGAGCAGTGGGGAGACTGGCTGACCTTTCAGGAGACCTCCCTCACTGAAGCTGTCCTGTAGTGGTATTTACATTACCATTTCAATACACTGCCAGGCCAGGCTGGCAATAAAATATTCAGCTGACCTTTAAGGCAAAAAAGACTTAGTTAGAGACTGTCATATCATTTAACCTTAAGACTGTACAGTGTAAGTGTGAGCTGTGTCGCTGTGTGCCCCTCATTACCGGCCACACTCTGACAGAGTGGTCTGAACTAAAAGCGCGCCTGTGGCAAAGGGAATAACCTACTGTTCCCACTGAGAGCCATTTCTTTCCATCCCTGCCTCTGAACATTCGTCCGCCAAATTGAAGCCTCAACCTCAAGTCTTAGTGCCATTCATCTGAACACTTCTCTTTTAACTATGCAAGAGATTCATATACATGCTGAGCACATGCAGCGCTTGTGTATATGGTATCAGCCTTTAATAGTGAAGTCGATGTTTTTCTTCCAGCCTTATTGCAATATTTATTTGTCCTCAATAACATGGAAACCCACTGCGTATGAAAGTGATTTAGTCAAACACTTTCAGAAAATCGAACAAACTTATTTAAATAATCTGAACAAGAAATGATTCAGAACGTGAGCCGTGATAGCAAACTTGAAAAAACACACAGAGAGCCACCCACATAAACTTGATAAAAGATCCAAGCAGCAAGACATCACACTCAGGTGTTTGATTGACAAGTGATCTTTGGGAAGTGCAAAGCAAAAAAGCAGCAATGATGTCTGGCTTAACATTAACAAGAGAGAAACAGAAGCAAACGCTGTAATGACAAAGATAAATAATATTGGATTGAGTACTGCCTGTGCCTGTTTAGGCTGTGCTGACAGTGAGAGCAAAGCAATAATAAAGTGAAGTCAATAATCAGTTTGTTCTACAGCCGTCAAACACGCAAGATAGTTCTCTGTTTCCCAGAAGTGAACCAATAACATGCAAAAGTAAGCATAAAATTGTAAAGTTCTTAAAACTGTATCTTTTTTAAAAGTTGTTTTCATTCAGTACTATCCAGTTACTAGCTCAGTGCTCAAATTACACCACTCCAGGGGCCAGATGGAACTGAAACTCTGGAGGAAAGCAGACGGCAATGTGCATACACACTCTTTTCATCAGATTTGTAAAACCATAAAAAGCATGGTTCTGTTTTATAAAGCTCAAACTGAAGTCTGAATTCCACTCCCACAGTTAGCCATAAATGGAAACCCTATTCATCTGTTTGCATATCAATACCTCCGCCTGCACCAGTGGTCGACCTGTTGATGAACAGCAGGAGGAATGCAATTCCATCAACTATATGTGTACCGTCAGCAAAGCTTTCCAACAGTGCCAGAGCAGCCGTCATTTTGGACTATCGTTTTCAATGGCTGTATGTACTCATAGCTCCCATAGCATCCTTAATTTATTATGTGCATCTGAAAGCCGCCATCATCAGCTGTCAGACAGCTGGAATTGGTGACTTAGTTATCGTGCTCACACAGAGCAACAGACTTTGTAAAGAACACAAGAAAATAAAAAGATACATTTATTCCCACTGTATGTTTTGCTGTCATGATTTCTGAAACAGAGAGCAGCGCTGCTTTATTTAACAACAAGCTAACTATCAGAATATTAGCTAGCCAGCCAAATTTATACCATTCTGAAACATTACTAGCAATTGTGTCAATTTCATGCAGGTTTCATGCTTGCTTCTTAACATGATGACAGGATTGCATTAAAGTTCTTAAAGCCACAGTGTGTAGGAATTTCTCCCATCTATCCTTGAAATCATATATTGCATTTAAATGGATAGCGCACTCTAGTGCCTCACTGTTTCAAATGTGTATTAAAACAACGCTAGCCGCTGTGTACCAAAAGCTATGATAACACTGATGAAACCATGTCATATTTCCGAGTGTTCATCAGGCTCCTACACAGACACACGGGACGTGAGTTGACAACGCACATCCCCTGGCTGTGTTTACAACGTTTACAACGTAGGACTGTTGGGGCGGATGTAAACTGAAACAAACTAATCACTTCTTGTCTTTTGACAACTGACAAGTGGCTCAACCTCACACACCTCATCCCTCTCCTCGCATCACCTGTGATTGCATTACCTTTCTCCTTCAGCAGCTCTCTCCACCTGGGAAAGGCTACCCCAATGCTGACCCTCATTTTCTGAATTCGCAGGTCACGTTGCCTTTTCTATTCCCCTTTGTGCTTTCTTGGCGACGAGGATTCCGTCTCCCATGATGCTGCATATGCATGATCCCGCATTATGCTCAAAGAGTGGGACTTTGTTAGCTGCAGTAGTAGGGTAGTAGCGAAACGCCTCTTGTTCCTCTCCTTCGGCTCCTCAGTCACACAGTGCTGGCCTGGCTCTCAACGAAAACGCTGAAGGCGGTGCTGTATGTCCCTTGCTGGCAGATGTATTCTCAAGATGGCGAAACGTAATGGAACCACACAGACGACTTACCCGCACAATGTACAAACAAATCCAAAATTCTCCTTTTAGGAGAATAAGTCAGATTATTGGTGGAGGTAATAGTACACCAGTGATGACATATTTATGAATGCAGACATCAATTTTTGCCAATAAACAACTGAAAATGTTACACAATGTCCCTTTAACATCAGCATCAGCGTACCATGTTTCTAAAGCAGTGGTGGGTAGTAGGGTGTTACATTTACTCTGTTACATGTACTTTAGTAATTTTTCAAAGACATTGTACTTCTATGAGTTGTCGTTGTTTGTAGACCTCTTACCCAAGGACATTTGCAATAAAGTACATGTACTTCTACTCCGTTACATTGGACTACATACTCCTTGTTACTTTTACTTGTGTATTTGGCAATAAACAATTTTCATATTCAGCTGAGCTCACACACAAAATAGTGATTGTCTGAAAATGAGTGATAAAAGTATTCAGTAACTGATTTGTTAAAATCAGTTAACCCCAAGCTCTCCCAAGCTCTCTCTCTCTCTCTCTCTCTCTCCAAGCAACCAAGTCACCTTGCAGTCTCTCTCTTTCTCTAGTTGTCTACCTCTCTATCTCCCCCAGCTCTTCACTACATTACTCCATTGGTCTGTCACTTTCCCTCCCTCAGTTGCAGTCTTCTCCCTTCCCTCTTTTTCCCCTCTTGATTCAGTCCATTAAAACTCCTGCCATTTATGCACAATAATCAGCAGTTTAAAAAAAAAAAAAAAAAAAAAAAGACAAACAAACAACAAAAAAGGAACCCAACCTGATTCAAGTCTTGGTGCCAGGCCCAATCTGGCCTGGGCAGAGAATCAGAGCTCTATGCCAGAGTGCGTAGAACAAGCATCAAAATAGAGCTTGTTAATCAACTTGCCAGGGGAGGTCCCTGCTAAACACTGAATGTCTTCAAATTCTACAAACTGGCCCCTGGCCTCCTGTCATTTTGCAAAAGCAGCCCCCAGGCAAAGCTGAGTCGAGTATCCCTGGCCTATACACTTCCAAACCCTGCATAACCAACTGCATCATCACTTAACCAAACTCAGTGCACACACGGTGAAGCTGGTGCAACCATACACTACAAAGATGGAGTCTGTGTAGCAGGTAAAAAACCCCACTCTGCCCCATCAATGTGAAGCATCGTGTCCATGCCCATTTGGGTGGGTATGTTTGCTCAAAAGATGCTCTGTGCTTTGTCTCGTAGTGGCGCTTCGTATTGCTGCTTTCAATAACCTCCACAGTCTCAGAACATATGATGAGAGGTAATGGTGGGAAGAAAGAACATGTAAGAGTCAGTCCATACTTGATGAAAAGTTCTGTCTTCACTGTCTACATTTATCTCTTTAGAACACATCATGTGCTTTTCTTTTACTCTCTTATTCCTATGACTGTCTTTTGTCTGGTCTCTCCCTCTTTGTGTGTATGTCACACTCTCCAGTCGTAATGTCAAGATTTGATTGGCTGAGAAGCATCGAGTGAGATGATGTAACACATGGAATTGGTCTGTAGGTTTCCTCATCGCTAAACCAGTGCTACAATGCTTTGGCGGTTAAAATAAAAAAAAATATTCCATCCATATTATATTATTGTTTTGGATAAGAGTCTGTCAACCCCATTTTGTAAAATTTATATTTCTAATCTATTTTGTATTTACTTTACATAATATAACATTTCAAAATTGCAGGTAGGGGGCCTAGGTACTCAGGTGAGATGTTGCACTCGCATGCACAATCCAGAGCACCACCCCTATGATGATTTTTCTCCATTTGAAGCTAATGTTTCATTTTAGTTTATACCGTGTCAATTGTGTGATAATGTTTTGAGGCCATGTTGGATTCTTGTAGTGGATTGCATTTTGTTATGAGGTACTAACTGTCCTCCAGTGTCTTCAAATCCTAGCCATGCCCCTGCTGAAACCATCGAGACATGTTAGTCAGTTTACCCACAGAGTTGACGGCAATCTCACTCTTTCTGCGCTGTGCAAATGGATCCATGCATACAAACATATGCAGATGTAGAGGCCGGTAATTTAAACTTGCATTCTTTGGTACACAGAGACACATGCTGACGTGTGCACACCACAAACACAAACACACAACTTATGCATAAATAAAGGCACATATCAACATGGAGCTAACACTGTTACACACATCCACGCAGACACACACACACACACACACACACACACACACACAGGGAGAGAGAGAACCCATCTGCTTGGAACAAACAAAATGGATGCATGCCCTTTGGGAGTCCTGGCAAATGAATACTGTTGACAGAACAATTAGCATCTTAGAGACAGGATAACCTTTACTCAATACATCATCTTTATTATTCTCGACCTTCATTCTCACTCCATGTTATAGTAGCCCCGTGTTTGTGTGTGTGTCTGTGTGGATGTGTGTGTGTGTATGAATGCTCTTGAACGGGTGTATGAGCATTATTTCGAGGCCGTGCGTATAAGAGTAAAGAACAGTGTGGAGCTGGGACCCCGAGGAACATACGAAGTGTTTAATGTGGTGAAACAGGTGCAGCGAGACAGAAAGGGCAGCCCAGCCAGAGCTAGTAGGTTAGTCACAATCTGACCCTCACATCACAGAGCTGGCAGCGCTGTGGGCGGAGATGTACAAATCACTTTGCTCTCCTTCTCCTTTTCTCCTCCCATTTTCTCACCCCATCGCTCTATCAGTCACTCACACATAGAAATTGCTTAACACATTCTCCTGGAATCTAATTTTCACTCGCACTCACATTAGTTTACTGATGATGTCTAAAATACAGGTTCTTCAATCACAGCGAGTGGGGCTGCTTTTATTGTTATTGTTGTGGGAGGATTTTACTTAACAGCTTTACGAGTGTGGGTTTGCCTCAAAGGGCAACTTTCAATTTATGAGAGTTTGGCTCATTGATCACCGTATACCCAGGATGTGGTTAAAAGATTGGCTTGTTTACAATCTGTCTGACCGCTTGGGTGTCTTGCACTGTCTGACTTATATTTAGACTGATATTTGCCAAACCTCAGACACCAATCTTCCAAAAGATAATCCCTCATCTGGTGTTTAAATGCTGATGTGGAGATTGCTCTGAACACATCACTTCAAAATTTCCAATAATTGTTTAATTGGGCTGAGATCTGTTAAAGTTTTATAGCGTAGACTCTTCATGCTCTGTATGGGTGCATTAAATAAGTTTCTTCACAGAGGTTTGAAATTGCATTTGTTACTGGCCTCTTTGTAAGGTAGCAGTTTTTACAAGTGGTAGATCCGGAGCATTGCTTTTGGGAGGGCCTGGGAAAAATCTGTTTGGGCCCCTTTTATGCCTCCATGCCAGCAATAACTGTGGCCAGAGGCATCATGTTTTCAAGTTGCCCGTCAGTCCATCATTATGTACATCTGTCCATCCAGCTGTGGATATTGGTTTGTCCCTTTCTTGTGAAGGGCCTTGAGGGAGTTTTTATTCAAACTTGGCACAAATGTACAACTGGACTCAACAATGATCAGATTACAATGTAGTGATCAAATGTCAAAAATAAGGTCATTGTGACCTCATGTGTCTAATTCTTGTGAAAGCAATATCTCAATAATGCCTTGAGGGATTTGTTTTTATTTACATTTTTTGCACAAAAATTCACTCTGGCTCAAGTATGAACTGATTACATTTTGGTGGTCAAAGGTCACCATGACTTTGCATGCATCTCATTCTTGGAAATGTCATATCTCATGAACACCTTGTGGGAATTTCTTCAAATTTGGCACAAACATCCACTTTGAGTCAAGGATGAACTGATTAGAATTTGGTGGTCAAAAGTCAAGGTCACTGTGACCTTACAAGTGTCTTTGGCCATAATTCAGGAATTTTCCACGCTAATTACAACACAATTCCAGAACTCTTATAGGATATAAAGATCAAGTGATGACATTTTATATCAAAAAGGTCAAAGGTCAACTTTACTGTGAGATCAGACTGTTCTGCAAAAATACTTCCCCAGCCATTACTCAACTTCATAACTCAGGAACAGAAGAAGAGACAGTCTATCAGATACTGAATTGGTGACACTAATCTTTGGTGTCTACCTTGAAACTGTGCTGATTGTATAGATCTTCTGTGCTACTGGGGGGGAAGATCTGTGTGAAGCGTTTTTACAGACATGGATGTAAAGTGTAACTGCAACTTGACTGGTTAGCATAGGCATACTGCAAAGCAGTTGTACAAAATGTATAAAAATGATATGGGGTAAAAATACTGGCGAACTGGTAGTGAATTTTAGTATGCCTGCTTGACTAGTACTTAAGTCAGAACATCACAGGGATATCAATGAGCCAGCCCAGTAGCTGTGTTTCCATCAATGCAGAGAACATTAATTCATTAATTCACACTAGCTCACATGACTGATCAGCTGGTTGTATGTCACAATGCTTGTCATTTTACTTTCTTAATGTTTTGTTTTCTTAATGTTTTGCTTCACTTAATGTGTTGTGACAGTTTGCAGTATAGAATTAAAACCTTACCTTTTCTCCCGCTGAAAATAACAGCAGATGAAAACAGCTGCGTGGAGCAATAAGGAGAATCAAGTAGCTGATCCTGAATGTGGAGGCTCATTTCTTCGGCATTTCTTGGCAGTTTGTTTTGTCTGTTTTAAATTTCTGGATTATATTTGGACATGAACTTGAATAGCTCCAAAATATTACCTTTTTTGGGTGTGTCCATTTCTCTGTGCACTCTGAGTGGAATTTCCAGCTTGGTGTATAGCACTGCCCAACACAACATTAACATGTTCCTTGTTTCACTGAACAAATGATGGGGCATCTCCGTGCAGTTGGTTAAATGCTGCCCCATGGCTTTGCGGTTCATGGGTGTCCCTGTATGATGCTAGCTTGATGTTTTCCAATTTTTGTGGCAATCTCTCATAAACCTTAACTCCGTGTGCATCTCTAGAAAATGTCTACTGCATTACAAAAAAACCTGAGTCACATATTTAACTATATTCCATCCATTGTAACTTCTCATACCATGAGTCAGGACAATTTCCCACTAATGCCAATAGCCAGGAATGGTACTGGCTTTGGTTGTGTGGCTGGTTCCTGTGTCGGCTAAAAAATCCAATGGTGTCTCTTTGATTGGCCCTTTAGACACTGGAGGCATCGTTAGCATTAGCAGCAAGACTTGATGGTGAGGACTTGGCTGCTTTGGCGGCTTCTCCTTTGCCATGGCCGTCTTGGCTGGCAAAAGTCTCATAATAAGTACCATCCTTGTCTTTACCCACGCTGGCCTGGTCCACACATACTGCTTCCTCCTCCTCTCCACAAACTTACCTCCATTGCCAAAACAATAACAGCGTTACTTAACTTTGCACCTGTTAGCCCAGGTACACGAAACTGCCTTCATACTGTGCATGTGAATCTGACAGGGTAGGGCCAGCTGTCAATCTGTTGCTCACCCCCTCCCATATTGTATATTTAGAGTAGTCAAAGCTAATTTTTCTTGGCTGCTCAGTTGTCACATTTGTTTAGATGCTGAAGTATTTTCATCCGCGCCACCTCTGCTGTTACTTTTTCAAATGAAATTGTTTGAAATTGATTTTCAAAGTCAAACAGCTATTGTGTGCAATAATAGGAAGATTGTAGCTGAAAATATTTATTGTATCGGATCCTCTGATGAAGAAGTTTATGCTATAAAGGCAGGCGGACGTACACAAAATGATTCAATTGATGGCTCCATCAGGGAGTTATTTGACATTATTCACAGTTTGATTAGCTTTTCCTTTTATTCAGACTGATCAATCAAATGAATTGCACATTCACAGCACTACATGGGGTTCCCAGAGGAAATTGTGCATATAATCACTGTTTATTGTGCTGCATTAATCCAGGAAGTGCAGATGTATGATTTCAATTTTTGAAATTAAGTTTTGTCAGGGAAGAGATACATAGCTACGAATGAAATACTTATTGAGCTGTCTCCTTGTCAGAGCTGTAAAGCACTGTCTCTCCTTCAGTGTCATGTCATTCTGTTTTTTCTTTTCTTTTTTTCCCCTTTTTTAACTTATTTGTTCTTTAAGGTTTTGTCCTATAAGAATGGCTTCAGGAAATGGAAACAGACATCTTAAAAGCACTCTCTCAACCTTTGAACACCATTTCATTGGCAGAAAAAGTCAGGGAGACTCATAATGTGGAAGATTCTTCAGAGTATATTGATTTTATCCACCACTCAAGGCAATTGTTTGATTTACTTGTGAAGGCCTCCCCAGCACCATGTGCCATTTATGCAGCATTTAACCACTTGTATTTACTGGAGTCAGTGATTTGCATTTTCTCATGTCGAACCACCCGCAGGATGACTTCAGTGAGGATTGAAAATCACGTGCCAGTTACATTCATGATGTTGAATTGACTATGAAAGCTGAAAGGCATTGTTTAAAAAAAAAAAAAAGAAGAAGAAGAAAGAAAAACAATCCCCCAAAAGTTTAAGTGATGAGTGTGCTCTCACCACCTTGAATAGAAGATGGAGTTTATAAAAATGGTCGGACTGGTTAAAGTTCAAGGCGCTTTGACTGTAGCTGGCAACATCTCAGCAGAAAAATACAATCCAGGCTTGGAAATGTGACTAACTCTCAAAATGGATTGGAAACCAGGAGAAGTTGGCATGTAAGTGGCTCGACTTGTGATGCATGCAAGCGCCGAAAAACTCCATGCCCAACCTCTGATGAGATTTAAACACAGCGCACCCAACCTGTTTATCATCTACAACTTATCATTGATATAAAAATGTACTTTAAGGGGATTTGTAGCTTGTCTCGATCACAGCCCTCCTTCAGCCTGATGATGGAGTGGTATATCACTGCCAATAGAGAACTACTTACCCCGTATCTCCTACCAAGCTGCCTCCACACAGAAATGCGGAACCACCCAGACATGAAATGTCACAAACTCATTTGTGGTATTTCTCTCTCTTAAACTGAACATGCAATAAAATACTAAGTAAATATGGTCAGAATAAATCCAGTGCCTGTAAAGCTGTCCTTTTTTGTGTATTTAATTTCACACATATTTGCACAGGGAAATTACATTTTACTTATCTTATAGGGGACCACAGGTAAATACTGTATTCCTGGATTTTCCCTTGGATAGTGAAATTTGAACATGACCCAGGATATTTTCTGGCTCCTATCCTTCTCACAGGTCTATTGCTCGCTCACACACACACACACACACACACACACACACACACACACACATAATGACAGGTATCTTAGCAGCTTTGTTACACTAGGAGAACACTTTATATTTTTTTCCTATAGAATAGTCAGTAATGCACCACAATTTGAATATAACCCAGATAATTATTAGCCAGTAATTTGTGCATTACTCGTTATCAGGATGGCTGCGATCGCGTGACCAACGCACCATGCGGGAGTAAGGAATTTAGTGTAATACAGATCAAAAGTTTGTGAAAGAAGGCAGATTGGAGTGGTGGATAGGTCAAACAGCATAGGACTTTCCCAGTAGGAGAGCGGTATGCAGAACTGTGTGAAATCAAGAGAACTTTGAGTTTTTTAAGGTATGTCGCCATCATGTTTCTTTTCTAAACCTAACCACCGCAACTTTAAGTTTGGAACTTTATGTTAAGCTGTTTCCCTTTACTACAAGTCTTTGCTAAACTAAGCTAATCCCCTTTTAGCTCTGGCTTCCAGTCTTGTCTCACAGGAATACCAGAAATGACCACGGTGAACAAACCAATTCCCTGGGTAATGTCATGCAATAGGCAGTATTGAGCGTCAGACAGTCAACGTAGAGCTGCAGGGTGATGGACAGGTTGAACAAATGCAGGACTTTCATCCAGGAGACAGTGGTTTGTGTCCTAAGTGATATCAAAAGTCAGTGTCGATTTTTTTCTAAATCTAACCTACTTACTCAATTTATGTAACAACGTTGTGTTATGTGATGTATTTGTGTTATGTTACAATGTACTTATGTCCCGTACTAAACCTTACCACGTAATTTTTTCCCCCCATAAACCTACCCAATGTGTGATTGTTTCACAACCATGTTTTTACAAATGACCAGTGCCCAACTGTGAGGTCTGGTGTGCCACATTTAAATCTCATCAGAGGTTGGGCATGGACTTTTGCATGCATCTTAAGTCAAACCACTTACATGCTAACTTCTCCTGGTTTCAGATCTATTTTTAAAGTAAGTGAGATAAGGTTAAGTTAAACAACTAACTCACCACTTAGTTAACGTTAGTCTCATCTCATCAACATATGAGATGAAAAATGCAAATCCTGTCACACTCTTTTACTTTGTAAGGCAAACCATGCATCTCTGCCTGCCTCCTATTACCTATTTAGTAGGAGACAGGGTTGCCTGTTGCCATCACAGCCTTCACACCTGTACTTTTCCTCACTATATGAACTGCTCCTTTACTGGCATCAAATGCCACTGAACAAAACTGAGTGTAAACATTATTTGTTGGAGCTTGGTGTTCATTTTAAAGTCAATAGGAATTATCCATGTTCTTGTTCTCAAGGTGAAGATTCAACAGTTACCTTTGAAAGTGACAAGGTTTTCTTAAACTGGCCCTCACACTTCTTCTCTGTGATTGTCCTGCCTGTTGTACTTAACAGCATGACAACTGGTTGGAGTAGAATTTTACTCTTGCTATCCACTGAGAGCTTTGTGAGGTCTGACCCTGATAATACCACACCAGATATTCAGGGGCAGAGATATGAGATTGCCTCTAGATGACAAGGCATTTATAGGTGAGAAAACCGTGCAGAGCAATGTCAACACCTTTGTCATGGCATAGCAGTCCACCATAAACAAGGCAGACACCATATCCTCCACCATATGTAGGAACTGGGTCTAACAACAGATGCAGGTCGACAGCAGAACATATGCACCCAATGCAACTACTGCATTAATGATGAATAATAATTGCTGTAGTGGTAAGCACTGGGAAATGATGGTGATCATAGCTGTGAATCACAGCAACATGAATAAAAATCAATTATAAGAAAAGCTCTACCTGATGCATTTCCCTCAAAGCCACAGAGAGCTAAGTTTGGAGGACAGTAGAGGTGTAATCCATCTTTCTCTGTCTACCCCAGCAGCCAAAAGCAGTTAGTGTACTGACTGATTGACAGCTTGTGGTTAAGGTCTCGCTCTCCAGAGTTTTGGTTAGATGCTTGAGCCACAAAATTTACCTTGGGCGGAAATAGCAGAGTGGTATTGCAGTCAATATTTCTGAGGTTCTGACTCATTCATCTGTTCACCTAGTGTAGGGATTACATCTGAATTTCGAATTTAAGCTAAACGTCAACTTATAAGACCGACCTACAGAGGCTCAGAAACACTCTTTCCTAATGTAACTTAGCGACAGTTTGAGGCGACTTAAGTGTGATTTGTACTGTTCTGTAATGTCAGGCAGATTAATGTCCCCCAGTAATGAGGGATTTGATCTCAATTTCACAGTGAACAGTGATCTACAGTACCACATCAGTGTTTTATTCATTAAATGATGTAATAATATTAATTACTGTAGCTTTTTTCAGTCCCCATTTAGTAAATGCAGAAAGCATGTATAAAGACATGCCATTTAAAAAAACAGTTAAAATAGAATATTCTCCAAAAAAGTATTAAGATGAACTACATTTTGTTTGTGTGCTGACATAGGTTCTGTGATATTTTAACAACAGCTACAGGTGTGTAGTTGAGATCAAAAGGAAGGCCAAGTTCGTGTGGACCTAGCAAGGGGGGCAGAAGTAGTAGAGTAGAAAGCAGGAGACGCCCCCGGCCAGCATTTGTTTTAAGGCTGCATTCACACCAAATCTGGCATTGTGCCTTTAGCCACAGGGTTGTGCTGTGGTGTCGGAGTGTCACTAAATGGTCCATTGGTTGATAAATGGAGGGTGGAGAGAAAACCAATCTCCCCATCTCAACGATTTAGTATTTGTCTTTGGTGAGTTTGTTCATGTTGGCTTAAAAGGTCTGTTGAGTTCTTTTTGATTATCGTTACTGTAGTATCTTTACTGCCAAAAAAGACACACACAAATTGAGCCATCGCTCTCGAGATATATATATTCCAGCCAGTCTCCTGGTATCTCCTTCATGCTCCTGAGACTGTACTGGGAGAGATAGCAAACCTTCTTGCAACTGCACATATGGATGTGCCATCCTGGAGGAGCTGGACTACCTGTGCAACCTGATTAGGCTGCAGGTACCGCATCATGCTACCAATAGTGACAAAGACACTAGCAGAGCACAAAACTGGAAAAGAATCAGTCAGGACGGATAAGGAGAGAGCAACTGTCTGTGGCCACCACATGTAAAACCATTCCCATTCACTTTTTTATGTGGGTGAAGTTCTGCTGGAGGAAATCCAGATTGTGGCCTGATTGTAACACCCGTCCCTGCTCATGGATTGTCTTCAATGCTGGATGTGAATACTCTCCTTGTTCTTTCTGGCTGTCCACTGACTTCTAGTTTATGACCCCTGACCCCTTACCAAATAATGTCATGTCCAGTTCTGATCTGGTATTTTGTGATGATGACACTAGAGCAAGTTCCATTTGCCGAACAAAGGCATGAACTATGGTCTGAGAGGGAAAACAAGCTAGTAAATAAACCTTGCAAATGTTTTATTACGTAACTTATGCTTTAGAAACTAACTGGAACCTATTTAGAAACCACAAGACAGAGACCCCTTTAGAAGTACAATAGCATAATAAACAATACTTTTTGTAATGTATAATTAATTGCCAACACACAGTTTGTACTTCACACTGCAACACAGTTAACAAATGCTCAAACCTCAGTGGGATTGAGAGACAACGGGAGCAACAGTAGTCGGATTTGTGACAAAGTGATCACCATTTTTAACAAGCTGCTGATGCTGCTGTTCCGGTTGCTCATTGTCCATATAAAAAATGCAACGATCGCCTAGCCGTGGTGCACATGTTGCATGTTGTAAAGAGTCTTTTCTGCAACTGATCTCAGTGAGCAGGAGGGAAAAGAACAGAAGAGGATTGGAAAAAAGCCACAGGAGGTCCCGCCCTTCCCTGCCGAGAATGTTATGAACTTGTCTGGGAGACGGAGATGCAGGTCCCACGGCTAATACAATATTTATTATTCTCGTTGTACCAGCTGTAGACACAAACAATGTATAATGGATCAAATATCTTTGCTAAACAGCACTCTCATAACCTTCACCTTGAGGCTGCACACTATCTGTTCCCTTTCAAACACTTTCTTAATTGCATGTGGATGTCACCAGGCAGCAGGATAGGGATCAAACTGGCCAAAGGTCTTGGTTATCACTCTGCTGTGAGTGTACGAATGTGAGTGTGTGTGCATGTCGGACAGCATGCACATCTCCTCTTCCAAACCCACTTTTGCCTGAAGTAAGTGCGCATCTTCAAAGGCATGGAGAACTTGTTTTGAACTACAAGCAGGTTTGCTTTCTCCCATCCTTTGTTCTGCTAATCATCCCATGGGCACGCACCGTCCATAACAAAGGATGGAACAACAAGCCGTTATCTTGAGAGAAAACAGGAAAGTAGATATCCCCATTGTGCATAATTTAGCGCTGCTCCCATTTCTATTCACCAGTCGTCAGAGGGAATCAGGCTGTACATTTTCAAGAAGGG
Organism: Epinephelus fuscoguttatus; assembly: GCF_011397635.1. Taxonomy (NCBI): domain Eukaryota; kingdom Metazoa; phylum Chordata; class Actinopteri; order Perciformes; family Serranidae; genus Epinephelus; species Epinephelus fuscoguttatus. The sequence goes on from NC_064753.1 coordinate 10,548,661, forward strand.
AGAAAGAGACAGGGGGTTGGAGGGCGGAGGGGGTGCAGAACATTGCAGTTTTTGTACATCTTTATTGTATAGCATGATAGATGAGCCCATTTTGGTGGTATGTTCGCTGTGCCAAAGCCTCAAGCTTCATGTCATCATCAGTTACTAGAAACCGAAGCTGCTGGGCTGAAGTGGAGATGCTGCAAGATTTAACCGCGCAAATACAAAACACATCAAGTGATTTCATACTGTAGCAGCAGATTTTGCTCCGCGAAATCCATGCAGATTCATTAGGCATGTCGTGGTGTTTTTAGAAGGCTGGTTTGCTTCAGATAAGGTTGTTCTAACATTTTCACATTTGTGCGTGTGTTTGTGTATGTGTGTGTGAGAGCGAGGGACAGAAAGAGATTAAGAATGAGAAAAGGAGTCAGTAGCAGTGCGAGTGAAAGAGATTGAGTCAGACTTGGCTTACCTATGGCAGATCGCTGCGCGTTGAATTACTGGGAGGGTAAAGCAGCGACACTCAGCCACTAAGCCAGACACCACCTGCCTCACACACACACACACACACACACACACACTGACACACACCACACACCAAGGACAGCTTTGAGCTATGCCAAGGATCCTGAGTTGGTCGACACAGCACTGAAATATAAAAGGAAAAAGAAGTCTGAAAGAAGACACTTCTCACATGCATATACTTTCACATTGTATACAGTATTGTTTGCCTCCTGTCCTTTCTTTTCAAACTCTGTAACATTCAGCTGCAACTGCCGAAGATGCAGGAGTATTTTATAGACTTTTGGGGCAATGCAGGACCCTGTCTGACCTCCTGTTTGTAATGAAACTGTTTTCAGTTGCTGCAACTTGAAATGCTGATGTTTAACTGAGCTTCAGTAACATAATCGTGTCCCTCAAATTCTGCTCAAAGCTTTGCTCCCTCCATTAAACAAACAAAACACAACAATAGAGTAACACAGGAGTAGAGGAGCAACTACAGTAGATGTGGCCTCATGGCTATGTGACACGGAGGGTCAGGGGACAGTGATCTCCACTCAGTGTAGCATGGACAGTGACATAGAGCAGGTAGTCAGAGCTAACCAGCCATAAGAAGCTACTGTCAGACTCCATGTTTCTAAGTTGGAAAAGCAGGGAGTCTTTTAGAATGTTAACAGTCAACAGAAGCACATTTATGGCCAACCCATTTGCATTTTAAGATCATCAAATACTAACTTCTTAACACGTCCCTTGGGGTGTGATAGCAATGCACGAGGCATTAGTACTATTTGTTACTTTGTAACACATGGTTAACATTGGGAAACACTCTCTGGTAAGTCAGGTTTAGACAAAAGATCTTGTTTTGGTTAAAATGATTCTGCTTGTAATGTAACATAACGTGACATCAATACATCATGTGACCTAATGTCAGTGCGTGACAACCTGCATATCATTAGGTTAAAACATCATATACTTTTGGTTTCACACAGCACACAAACTGTCATCTCCTGGGTGAAATATCCGCTTTGCTTGACCCAACCACCTTCTCCCTCTCCCACCCTGGGTTGACTTTCTTGCTGTTTTTACCACATAAGTTCCTGTCATTATCAGGCATCATTGTGTTTGGGTTACACTGGAATTAGCTGAAAGTCAGGGCATCTCTCAAAGACACTAAAGAGTGCCTTCAGTGTCAATATCACATGCTGAGGGGGCGTGACAAAGCAGCAGTATTTGACACCATGGGAATGAAATCATGATGGTCCCTTGGCGACTGTGGCTCAGGAGGTAGAACAGGTCGCCCACCAATTGGAAGATCAGCAGTTTGATTTTCAGCTCGTCCAGTCATCATATCAAAGCATCCTTGGGCAAGATACTGAACCCCAAATTGCTTCAGATTAATGTGTCATAAGTGGGGTTGGTATGAAATTTTCACAGTACGATAACTGTCTTAAAAAAATATTGTGGTTTCAAGGTATCACGGTATTACTATCAGTCAGGATGACCCTTAAAGCAATGAAAACGGAAGGTTTAGCAAGTAGCACCTTGCACGGTAGCCTGGGCCACCAAGGTGTGAATGGGTGAATGTGACATGTAGTGTTTAAGTGCTTTGAGTGGTCAGAAGACTAGAGAGGTGTTATACAAGTGCAGGGGCATTTACTTTGAGAGAGTCACTGTGTGTATGCCTGTGTTGTAGCTCAGCTAGAAGTTCTTCTATCCAAGGCTCTCTGTTGTATCTCTATGGGTGTGTCAGTAGCTATAGCCAGGCTGTTTATCATGGTTAAGATTGGTGGAGTGGCAGAGTAATCTTCAAGCCCATTGTATTTACTGCCACAGCAGAAGGATATATTTTGTTGTGTGCATCCTCTTTTTTTATATTGATGCTTATCAGCTGTGCTAATGGGAATGCAACAAGCAGCACAACCTGGGGCTACTGTTAGCCAGTGTTCTGCTTTTTATATTGTCATCATACTGTCAATATTAGGTGGACAGTAAAAACAAATACTTCAGTTTGTACTTCCTCTTTAACTACTTTAGCTTTGTTTGGCTCAGTGGCAGCAGCGACACACTGAAAATGGTGCATCTCAGAAATCTCACCTTTAGAATACCACTGGAGAGTGCAGACCTGAAGACTGCAGCACCTCAAAGTAAAATTAAAGGTATTAAGTTTAAGTTTATTTAGTTTATTTCCTTTATTAATCCCTCTGAAGAGAAATTCAATGTTTTCACTCTTGCTTCTCAATTACACACAGGTCCGAAAGACACACACATGCACAAACAGGACCTATACATGCACAAAGTGGAGAGATGTCAGAGTGAGGGGGCTGCCCTTGGTGAGGCGCCCTGAGCGGTTGGGGGGTTCAGTGTCTTGCTCAAGGGCACCTTGGCAGTGCGCAGGAGGTGAACTGGCACCTCTCCAGCTACCAGTCCAAGCTCCATATTTTGGTCCGGACAGCGACTCGAACAGGGAACCCTCCGGTTCCCAACCCAAGTCCCTATGGACTGAGCTACTGCCGGGGTTGAATTTTATTTCTTATTTATTTTCATTGAACTGCCCAAGGACAGGCTGAAAAAATGTCTGAAAAGATCAAATGACATATATTTCATTATAATCAAAGTTTAAGTTTAATTTTCTGCAAATTTTAGGTAGAGCTAAATTGATATGCATTTTTTTTGTTCTGTTTTTGACTGTATCAGTCCCATTTTTTCAAACTGCAGCAGATTTTAGCTTCATCCTACTTTAAATGTCATTGCTGTTTGTTTGTGATTGCAGTTGATTCATCTCTGTTCCACCTCCTTGATTGAATTTGAAATAAGAAAGGCTAAAATGCAAATTTCTACAATACAAAACCATTTTTTCCCACAAATCTATAACACAGCAGCCTCTGTTGTGGTAAATAATAGCAATTTGATGTTGGAAATGGACATCTCACAGTATTTACTGTGCACTTTGAGTTTGAGTCAGTCAGCTCAAAAGCAGCAGGGAAACAGTCCGCAGCTGAAACTCGCCTTTGCCAGAATATCAATTTGATACCTCACTTTCAATTGAACTCTCAATGTCAAGGCACTGCTGTTTTGGGTTGTAAATAGTGACAGGATTCTAATAAACAATCTGCCACGCTTCACCCGGTGTTAATAACCAACTTTCATCTGGTGTCAATCTTAATACAAAACTCCAATTATCCAAGTCTTTACTGGAGTGGAAAGGCTTCTCCATCCTTTCTGGATAAGCAGAACAACACCAATCCACATTCACACTGAGCTGAAATCATTTAACTGCTCTCTTCTTGCTCCATTGCTTCGTCTTCTGTGCTGCAACGGCGGTCCCATGCACGGCAACATTATTTTTATGTGTTATACGTTGTTGTGATAATGTTAAAGTCTGCTCAATGCTGATTTCTAAATTGCTTGTTTTTGGAAACTCGGGTTGAAATGAAGTGCATGGCAAAAATAGATTTTGACAGTATAAGTCCAAATCCATCTTCTCCCCTCATCCATGGAAGATGGTGTCCCCTTGCCTCAGGAATGATCATTTGGTGCTTGTCAAACTCGTTTTGGCAGTGGGACAGTTAGACTGTGGAAAGATTTGCTCTTCATCTCCCTATCTTTACTAACAAATACCCAAAGTTGGACTGTGAAACACTATGGTGGTCTGATTAAGTATGTGATTACTGAAATCACAACAGAATCGCTTGTTGTACTGTATTCAGTCATTCAGGCGTAAGTCTGAAGGGAATCATGTGTTTGGTCATGTGTGAGTAATTGTGTGCATGATTGTGTGTATATCTGTCTGTCAGCAGTTAATCTCACCAACTACCTGACCAAACAGTCTAATATTTTGTGGGCACTTGAAAAACCAATTTAATTGACTTGACTCCACACTCTCCTTAACCCTATGGGCCCTAGGCGTTTTTGGGGTATTTTTACTGCCTTTACTTTTAAGCTCATATCACAGTCATTATAAAGACTACATACACATGCTATATCTTGTTTTTTTCAGGACAGTGTGGGCTATCCGGATTTGCCATCATTTCATGTCCTTCTATGTGCCTGTATTTTATATTAATTTTTATATCAATGAAAAAACAAATCTGTGTGACTAAATTCTTACATTTTTACATGTATCTCAGTATAGCAAATTGGAAAATGACATATTCTGCCATATATGAAGAGGGGAGACTCTCTGGAATCTGGCAATATAAGAACCATGATGCTGGGACATTCTGTCACTTCACAGTTGTCCAAAACATGTGGTTTGTGCCAGGGGGACATGATTGCCAGTATTTTTTCATTATTGCAAGAAATTCCATTGACTCATTCACAAGTCAAAAATGTGTTTTATCTGAAAGAAACATGCAATATTTACATCTAAGATCATAGAAAAATAGTCAACCAAGTGCAATGATATCCTCCAAGATAACATTTGCCACTTTGTTTGCAGTAAACAAAGTTTGTTGTTGTTTTTCAGTTTCAGTTATATATGGGGGGGGGGGGGGGCATTTTGGGCATGGGGGGACACATGTCCCCCTCAGTGTATATGGTGACTACGGCCCTGTCATGCATGCATAATTAGCCACTTCAAAGGTGAAGTGGCTGGTTTTGTCATATAAAGTTTGATGGAGTGTCAACTGGACAATATGGAGATATTTGCATCTTGAAAGCTGGACTACAAATGTGGATAGACAGGGAGAAACACACACAAGCCTAAGACGTGGTAAGATACGATATTCCTCACTATATGAAGTGACTGATAACAAGATCTGTATAATGGATTGTAAAGAAATTCGTCAGGTTTTTATTTTGTAGACAATCAATCTGGATTTATAGCATGATGGATGACAGCACAATGATGTGTGTGGTATCCCTGGAAAGCTCAGCTCCTGCGCTTTCATGTGATATGTGTGGCATTTCTGTGCGAGCCTGCATTCGAGAGTAATCCATCCAAGAGTAATGTGTGTGCAGAGCTGTATGAAGGCTCTGTTATTCATGATTTTAGTGTAACTTTATCATTTTTTTCGCTATGAAAACATTGGACTACTATCGGAAAGCTACAATTTCGCTGTTTAACATGATATGCGTGGCTTCTCACCATGACGCACGGTCGCGGAGAAAATCCACAGAGAAGAACAGGTGTGAATTTGGATGCACTATGCGTCGTTCGGGCCCATAGGTTTAACTGGTCGGTAGCAACCACAAGTTTTGCGGAGATCGTCTTTGAATTAGCACCCCGCGAATGATGTTACGTCCGTCCTTAATGTAAAGTTAAGTAATTAACATAAAGTTATGTAAGATAGATTTAGGCATTTAGTGTTACTGTGATTAGGAATAGGTAAAAGGAACACGGTGAGGACTGACCTCAGAATGACATAAAGTTTACGTGGTTCTGAGTACCCCTCTCTTATAGAAAGTCCCTGGGTGAAGTCTTGTGTTTTGTGACCCATCAACACCAACCTTCTTCCTTACAGACCACTTGGGCCCACTTCCTTTTTTACCCCTGTCAGCACATTGATTACAAGATCGCAGCCTTCACAAATACTTACGTTATGTTCAAGTCACTGACTAATGATTACAAAGGATATGCACAAATTTGGATGCATTACTTTTTGCAGGTGGAAACTGTACAAAGAGTTTAAGAGAACAGCCTGGCTATGTGCAATGCATCATGGCTCCATCAAAAATAGATGAGGGGTGTATTTTTCTTAGCTACTGGGATGCTTCTGAATCACGTTGCAGCGTGTCTGCTGAAATTACAAGAATTTTCAAGTGTGGCCTTGGGCAGCTGCCTGGCGGAGATCTGCACCCTTCTGGTTGCACTTTTCTATCTTTTTTTTTTTTTCCTGTTTACTCTTAAAGAAAATATATAGGATGAATCGATGGCACATACTGTACTACCATATCTAAAGTTTCAGCTGTTTTGAAATGGGAAAACTGAAAAAATATATAAATAAATAAAACTAAATAGAAAATACAAACAAAATACCATCCACTTACCTTAACTAATCTCACTCCTCTTACCGAAACCTAACCAACCCAAACAAAAAAGGCAACGAGTAGTAGCCAGTCAGTAGCAGAGTAGGGCAGGAGACGTCATCACTATAGCAGTAAGGCTTGATCGCATCATTTTACATAATTATTAGCCATTTGTTTCAGGAAACAGCAGTTCAAAGCAATGTCTGTTTATTTTTGGCATATGTGGTTGACGGACAAATGGGCTTTTTGTCCAGTGGTACACTTTTTGGACCTTTGGAACATCAGAATTATTACAACAATTAGGAGCCCCCTTTAGAAAATATATACAAAACAGGAACCCCCATTTGTAGCCAGTTATGTCCCTCTTGAGCCACCGTAGGTTCAGGCAGGCTTCAGCCCCTCCTACTTCCTGGTTTTCAATTTGTTTGGCCCAGTATATAATGCTGCATTCTATTGGTAGCTGGAACCGGGATTGATATGGTTTCCGGTCCGGAAAGGTACAAAAGAACACCCGTTCTTCCCGGAGGTCTCGTCATCAAACTCGGGCAAGGTCCAGGTAGACCGCGTCGGTAGAATTGACATCACGACGAAGATGGCTGCGCACATTGTGAATGGTAAACAAAGTTATTTGTCCTCAATTTGTCCTCGTATATGCTGTTTAATTAAGTGTTTGTGTTGTAAAAATACAAGTACTTTGCAATGGCATTTCTATTTCCACTGTTGATTTGTGTTAGAAAAAAAGTCTGTGCAAGCCCGTTGTAGCCTAAAGTCGTTTGATCCAGCAAAGTCTCCGTTGCTCAGCATCCATGCAAACAAAAACAAACTTATGGCGCACCACCATGTTTTCCAGACTGGCAATGAAATGCTTTCAGATCAGACGTGTCATACGGTCATATAAATCCGACAAGGAATGACCGGCCTGGATTGCCAAACGACTGCGGCATAAGCCCACACCTCACTCTTCGTACAGTCTTTTGTCACCTCTGCTCCCAGGGTTCTGACGGCTTGTAATTGGCCCTGTTCTGGTTCTGCTCTATCGCGACCCTTGCTCCCCAGTGTATTTGGCCTTCTCTGTGAGAGGTAGTCAGGCAGGAGAGATGCTACTGCCACTGCTGCATTTTGTTTCCTTTCTTGTTTTGCTAAAACCCTGAGCTAGTTTGTAAATTGCCAGGTCTTTGTTTCCCACAAGAGGGTTAGTGTTACAGTGTGACAGCACTGTGAATTTAACTTGTTCTTCTTTTGTCCCTGTTTGGATGCGACAGGATTGTCGGTGTGTGACCGAAGATGGTGAAGGGTTTTGGTGATAGAGTTTCTCCCCCTGCCTCACACCCCTCACCTCTGTGTTGTGGTAGTTTTTGCATCTCCTTCATTAATCACATTGTTCTTATTTTGCTGTGCGTGTGTGTGTGTGTGTGTGTGTGTATGCGTGCTGTGTGGAGCACAGCGGCATAGGTGAGTACTCTATCCCAGTCTGATTTCTCATCCCTCTTAAATTAAATTTTACTGTCTGCAGTCTGTGCCGGGCATCTTTTAACACTCCATTGTTTTAATGTAATTTGCTGTTTTTAAAGCAGCTGTGCAGAACTTTTTACCATTTATAAAACTGTCCCTAGTTCGTATCAACCCACCCCTCCCCCCCTTGACGATCTGCATATTTATTTGAACCCAGCAGCGACAAAAAAGCCTTTCTCTGATGGCTATTTAGCGTAGCCTCGGTCGGTTTCACTTCAATGTATGACGACATGGAAGTTATAAGCAAGCTAAATGTAACATTAGCTGATGTGAGCCGCTTTTGTCTAGTAATGTTGCAACAAACGCCACAAAATTATCTGTGACTGTGACCATGAACACAAATATACAGCAGGCAGTTGTCCCCCCAGTTAACCCTGCAAAAAAGGTTCTATGTTCCCCACTTACACAAAAAGGGTTCTATGTTTCCCGCTTGGTTGAGCGGGCAGCATAGAACCCGGGAAACGTAGAACCTTTTTTGTGTAATTGGGGAATATAGAACCTTTTTTGCAGGGTTAAGTGGGGAACATAGAACCCTGGAAACATAGATACGCTCCCCACCAGAACATTTATGATTTTCCTCTCGCTCTCCAAAACAAATCCATGCGGTAATTGCCGGCTGCAGTTGAGATTTTATGAATGAAGCCGAATGCCGGCTGTAGTCGGAATTTTACGACACCAGGCTGTGGGTGTCATACCGCTTCGACCAAAGGGGACACTATAATCAACGAAAACGTAAAGTTCCGCACAGCTGCTTTAAGTACTACTTCTTTGCATTTTTATACGTCTCATAACTCTTTTTTAAAATTAGCTTTCAACAGGATCCCTGTTTTATTACATACCTTTTATTGTCTTATTAAATTGTGTAATAAACTTTGTAATCTTGGGGGAATTCTTTCTTTCGTTATCTGTATCATTTTAAAGTATCTGTGGGCTTTTGATTGGTTTGAAACAAAAGAAATAGGATCCTCTAAACTTTAAATCAAAGCTGGACCTTGCCACAGTCTGGCCACACAATAAATACATAGAACAGAACGAATATCACCCAAAAATATATCTAAAACAGCATAAAACACCAACTATGACACAATAAGCTCACAGTAAAACTCAGTCCAGATCATTCAAAATTAAATTAATAATCCCTCTTTCAAAGCTGATTTAAATGAGTTTAAAATTATCCTAGTCATTATGCAATTTTGCTTCTTTGGGGAAGGAGTTCTCACATATTGATCCCCCGAACAGAAAAATATGCTTGTCCAATTGAGGATTTACTAAGAGCCGCCCTACAGTTCCCTGGAGACACGTGTTACTGAGCTAGAAACCATTAAAGGTCTCAACAGGTCACTGAATACCAATGTAAAAAAAGGGTTGCTCATGGTGATGAACCCATGGAGAATATCCACCTGAATCTGCTGCTTGGCTTGGCTTTGACTCCCACTGCTCTTACGCTTTTGGGTGCAACAGGCAGTTTTCAGCAGAGAAGCTCTAAAACCCCACTGTACACTCAGTAGATCAGGCTGTTCTCATCTACTGTTTGTAGCTATGAAAAGTGATGCACCACAATTCCTATATAACACATGTAATCATAATCCAGTAACTTTTGCATAAGACCATGTGACCATTGTGCTGACTGGAGTAAAGATGGAAGTAGTATAAAGAGCAAAAGTCTGTAATCAGGCAGGTTGGGGTGGTGGATTGGGTGAACAGACGCAGGACTTTCCCCTAAGAGACTGGTGTTCAGGACCACAAGAAGCCAAATGAACTTTATGGTATTTTATGTTGTGTTGTCACCACGTTTTGTTTCCTAAACCTAACCTATATAACTTTTCTTGCCTAAACCTAACCTGTGTAACTTTCTGTGAAGTACATAGCTTTAAATTAAGTACATAGTGTGTCAACACCATTTGTGGGGTGCCAGTTCATTAGATATCATAAGATCAATTATATGTGAATTGTTGTTGGATAAAATATGAACCGTTACATGAGGATACGTTGCTAAGATGTCCCTCAGAATATTGTTTGAAATGAATCATAATGTTCCTCCTTAACTGCTAACTGGTTAAGTGAGCTCACAAGTTTGCCATATCAACTTAAAAATGAATGGTATGTCAATGTTGTGTTCACAACTTGTCTCTGCTGCCCCCAAGTTGCCAAAAGAGATTGTCAAACCATACTATGCCATGGACTTGTAAGAGCTGCCACAGAAACTGCCAGAATAGTTCTGTTGGATACACATGACCACCTCATCCGCATACATCAGAAAACCTGCTCAAATAATGATTCAGTTCTCTAAATGCTTATACCTGTTTTTTTCTGTGTGGTGATGACCTCCCTTTCTTAGAGACTAGGCTGTGTGCTGTGTGATGCTGTGTTCATGATGATGATAGTGGAGATGATTTTATTTATCACATTCTTGGCTGCATAAGTGATATTAATGATATTTATATGAAAACCTATGCCTTCCTTTTAATGAAGAAAGCGCATGATTCAGGGCTGGGGATAACCAATTTATGTATGTGAAGAGAGCATTATTGAAATCTGTAAAAGTACATTTTGCAAGGCTGCAAAAAAAGTCTCTCCTTGAACGAAACAAGAAGACAATCAGATTAGAAATTCAAGGTCTGTCCATTTATCCAGCTCAGTTTTATGGCTGGTAACAAAGACTACAGTGAGCATTCAGGGCTCTGTGAGCTTCAATGCTCAATATGGTCAAGAGGCTTGCCAGCTACTAGTATCATGAGGGGTCAAAGGAATTTCTCCATTTAAAAAGGACATTATGTGAATAGCCCTGTGAATAAAATGGCCTCTGAGAAATATCTGACAGACAGGTGCTTGGTGTGCCGAGATTTTTAAAGAATTTCTGTAAATGGCAAAGCATCTTGTTTTGCAGACACAACCATCCTTTTTTCAGATTATAATAAAATATAATAAATGGCCGGAAAAATGGAAAGCAGCAAAGTAGGGAAAGTAGGTTCAAATAAACCTTTTATTTTTTGTTACTCTGCTGATGTGTGACCTTGCAGATTGTTCTGAAAGAGAGAGAGAGAGAAAGACAGAGAGTCAGAAAAATAAAGAAACCTCCTCCCTTGTCCCAAGTGTAGGAGTGTAAGGCTTTGGGCTGTTTTCTGGCTTCCTGCCGTTGCCATTGCAATGGCACAGCTGCCACCTGAGATATTCCACACATGACATTTATCCAGGGGAGGGCATTGACAGATGCTTCAAAGCAGCTTTGTGGCATGGCCAAGAAAGGCCCCTCGTCACATTAGATAAGGCAGGGGACTATCATATTAACCTGCGTGCCGTGCTGCCATGTTGAAAAGCACATAGGACCAGCCAGTGCCGCCTGCCTTGCCTGCAGCAAGCAGCCTCACGGCACCTGGCACCCTGACGTGGAAGAAAAAGAATAAACTGTTTGACAAAATGCTCATTGCCACATGCATTCATGTGTTTACATGGACAGGTTGGCTGTTACTGTCCACGTTACAGGCTGTCAGGCTGCAGTCTCCAAGGTGTGGATGAAGTGTAAGCTTGACGATGCATGTTCTCCTTGTAGTGTTTTCAGTACTACAGCTGCTTTGTATGTAGCATCATTTGATGTTAGGAGCATCATTCTGTCTGCAATGAAAACCAAAATCAATCCTGCTGAGTCAAAAAAAATCCATTTGCACTTTTTTTGGCTCATTACATAGACACAAAGGCTTGCAGTCTTAAAAGCTAAAGTTAACTTATTTATGTGAAATTTTAACTGTGTAACTTGGAAAATTAAGTACAGATGATTAACATTAACCACTGCTATCCGTTCATTGTTGTACTGTATGAAAGTGAGTGCTTGGTCACACTAGAAAGTGGCACAGCAAACCTCATTTCCTGGCAACATAGGTGTTACTGGATAATTGACACAGTGGCTGCTTGCGGTTCATGCAGTAAGTATAGTTGGTTGTGGTGAATTTGTTTGTGGTAAAACTGACACAAAGAGGACAGCTTTGCATTGCCTCCCAAGAGCAGATGTGAGTAAAACTGGCAAATGTGAAACAAGAAATAGGAGCTTTAGTTTATATGTCCTACATTTTTGGACTCTAAAGTACTCCTTTCCACATAAAGTAGTTACCATTAAGGCAACATGCACTAAGTCAGTTGTACAAACTTTCATATTGAAAGTTGGAATGCAATTATCAGGGTTGGGAAGTAACGGATAACTAGGTTATGTTTTTAAAATACATAATATGAGTAAGCGTATTCTGTTTCAGTTACAGTTTTAAGACATGGTACTCTGATTACAGTTACTTTCTTTAAAAACAGATTACTTGAAGGGATTACTTTATTTGTTTGTTTGTTTAATTTGCTCTAAAAACATTTCCTAACTGAATGTGACGCAAGCTTCAGCTTGATTGCATTGTTTTCTATTTAAATGTTCCAACTGGCTGCGAGCAATGCAGCACTGCCATTTTGAGCTGAACTTTTGTCAGACACTCTGTTTCTATTTCTTCCTGTCACTCGCTTTGAAAGCTGGACAAAAATCATGAAGTGAAAACATGGTATTATCTAGACAATATCTTCTACTCTCCGTTGGCTATATTATGTCATGTCCAGTAAATTTCAGAATATAAAATGTATGTTTTCACTTTAAAAAGTACAAACAAGGAATAAAAGTATGGTGTATTTAGGCATCACTCTACCCCATTCCCTAGAACTATTATATGAGGCAAATTACCCCAAAATTATTAAAAGTATAAGCGAGGACCTGGAACGATGGACAACATTACCACTGACTATGCTTGGTCGCATCGAATCAGTACGTATGAACGTCTTACCTAGACTACTTTACCTGTTCCAAATGCTGCCTGTAGAGGTCCCAAAATTAGCGTTTGATAGATTAAATAAATTAATATCAAAATTCATATGGCAGGGGAAACGTCCTAGAATCCGATTTAAAATTATACAATTATCTAAATCCAGGGGGGGACTGGGACTCCCAAATTTACAATATTATTACTGGGCTGCCCAAGTGAGACCAGTGATCTCTTGGTTGGAGGATCAGGTACATACCAGGTGGATTAATATCGAAAAGAGCTTATGCTCAGTACCAATAAAGACTGTTCTCTTTTTAGATCTACCCTTGAAGAATATCCAGATGGGTGTGTGGACAAAAATGACATTAAAAATTTGGAAAACTATACAAGTATTCTTTAATTTACCAAAGAAACTATCTACCGTATCTGAGTTAGGATATCTGGGGGACTTTATACCATCTCAAAGCGATATGGGTTTTAAAAACTGGTATCAATATGGTCTTAGGTATCTACACCAAATGTTTTCTAAAGGATCTTAAATCTTTTGAACAACTGAGAAATGATTTTAAACTTCCACAAACTAATTTTTATAGATACCTGCAATTGAGACATTTTCTAACAACACATCAAGAATATGAAAAAGTTAAAAACCCCTCTCAGCTTGAGCTGTTTCTCCAGGAAATACAATCAAATCACAATATTAAACGAGTAATTTCCAAAGTATATACTATATTTTCATCCATGGACCCAAATAATACTTTGCATATTAAAGATAAATGGGAGATCGAATTTGGTGCAATTATCCCAATTGAAACTTGGACACAGGGGTGTGAGGAAGCACATTCAGTGACCAGTTCTAATATTTGGAGAGAGTTTAGGTGGAAAATTATAACAAGGTATTTCCGAACCCCACATATAATAGCTAAATGGAATCAAACAGGATCAGATAAATGTTGGAGGCAATGTGGACAGCACATAGGAAACCATACTCATATAATGTGGTCATGTCCAAAACTAGAGGACTATTGGAAGGAGGTTTTTGACGCTTTAAAAGAAATTTTTCATCGTGAAATACCTAAAGATCCCATGGTGGTTCTCCTAGGTATAATACCAGAAGGGGTTACTGGCCGAAATAATGTATATTTGTTACAAATCCTACTAGCCGCGGCCATTAAGTGTATCACATTTAGGTGGTTGAAAATTGAACCCCTTCATATAATGATTGGATTTTGAAGGTATATGAAATCTATGAAATGGAAAAAATCACCTATGCTGTTCGACTTCAAAAAGAAAAAATTTTAAAGAGATGGATGCCTGTGTTGCCTTTGATATTGCAGTGATGTATTCCTGAGGTTTGATTTACGGATTCATGGATTTATGATTCACTCATTTTGGATATGGTATTTGGTATTTTTTTTTTCTTTCTTCTTTTCTATTTATTTACATCTTAGTTATATTTATTTATCCTTACCACCCCCCCTCCCCTTTTTTTTATTATTTCTAGCATTATTAGCTCTGATTGTGGAGTTTCTTATCTGAGCTAGGAGACGGCATTGATTGTATTTGTGAAGTGAGGCATATTTCCGTTTTTCAAACTATTGTAACAAGGACTGGATTAAGGGAGGAGGGTGGGGGAGAGAGGAAGAAAAAGAAAAAAAAGGACATTTCAAATGAAAGGACTGATGAAGGGGAAAATGTGATGATTGTGGCAAGTTACTGGTGTATGTCTGTTGGTTGTTTAAATAAAAAATAAGTTAAAAAAAAAAAAAAAAAAAAGTACAAACAAGGACAGACAGCAAGTACTCGCCCATCTTTTAAGTCATGCACACCGCTGATGGGTGGCCAATGTAGTTTGTTTTTATATGATGTAATAGAAGTGCATATTTAATATATTCAATGTGGACACACAGTGACATTTGCTTGCTGTTAAGACACTGTAAAAAAAAAAATATATATAAGGCATGCATTTTCCATTAACAGATTATAAATTAAAAAGGTGTGCAGTCCACCTGCTACATGACAGTGGCAGAGGAGACGCACAGCCAAAAGTAACCCCATATTTTTATTTTTTAGTTTCTTATATCACTGCATTGATGCAGAAGTGTATGCTGGAGTGTGTGACATCACTATTGGGTGTGGTCAGAGGTGCAACACACTTTTAGTTTCATCCAGAGAGGGCAGTGAAATACTGCTTTTTAACAAAATATACCACTACTCTGTGAAGAAGACGTTCACTCCAAGGAATAGGGTGCATTTTTTGACAATGCCGATGTGTGTTGAAAATCAAATTATTTTTTCTTTAACCTTATTCTTTCAGTCTTTATTTATTTTTTTGTTTGTTTAAATTGCATTATCATTGCATAGTAAAGATGCTTATTAACAGCACATTGGTTTGAAAAGTCTTCACTACATTACCAAATATATTGTGACTTTATTTAACATTCAAAATTCATCATGGCAACTTTTGGGGTTAGGAAATCTGCCACTTTCTTTCTTTATTTCTTTCTTTCTTACTTGCTTACTTACTTACTTACTTACTTATGTACTTACTTACTTACCAACACATCCTCACTCCGAGCTCACCAAATACTGATGCATAATCAGTGGCCCTACACATCATATTATGGCACTCTGGTACCTTCCAGCATGTAAATTTATGTTTGTGAAATGCATTCTGTCTTTTCAAAATAAACTTTTGTTGTCACAGGAAATGTACCATTTTTGTTTGTGAAATGTGTACAGTCTCTTACCAAAACAAATGTAGGAGGTAGGTAAAAAACATAATTTTTAGGTTTCCTTCCTCAGGGTTTAGGCAGCAAAAGCTTGTGGTTAGGTGCTGAAGAAAACATAATACTTTGGCTTAAAGTAAGTTAGTTTGTTACTAACTTAATGTAAAGTCATATTATTAGCATCAACAGCATAGTATGCTACACATATTAGCAAACTACATTTTTAGTAGTTTTAGTAGTTTAGAGTGCTAACCATGGCCCGGTAGTGCATTGGTTAGCACTGTTGCACTGTCACAGCAAGAGGGTTCCTGGTTTGAACCCAGGGTGGGGGAGCCCCTCTTTGCGGAGTTTGCATGTTCTCCCCCTGTCAGCATGGTTTTTCTCCAGGTACTCCGGCTTCCTCCCACAGTCCAAAGACTAATTGGTGACTCTAACTTGTCCGTAGGTCAATCAATCAATCAATCATTTTTATTTACAAAGCCCAATATCACAAATCACAATTTGCCTCACAGGGCTTTACAGCATACCACATCCCTCTGTCCTTTGGACCCTCACAGCGGATAAGGAAAAACTCCCCAAAAAACCCTTTAACGGGGGGAGAAAACCAGTAGAAACCTCAGGAAGAGCAACTGAGGAGGGATCCCTCTTCCAGGACGGACAGACCAGCAATAGATGTCGAACAGAACAGATCAGTATAATAAATTAACAGTAATCCACATGACACAATGAGACAGAAAGAGAGAGAGAGAGAGAGAGAGAGAGAGAGAGACAGAGACAGAGACAGAGAGAGATGCAGGACAGACGGTAATGACAGTAGCTTACAACAACATTAATGAAAGTAATAATATTATAATTATAGTTTTGGCTACTGTGATACAATATGTTGAAAGTATATATTAATATCTGACAGTATACATATGTGACAATAATCATATGTGTATAATAACAGTAGAAGTATGACTAGCAGCAGCAGGAGGCATCTGACAGGACCACGGCAGCAGCACAACCACACACGTCACGCTATCCAGGCACCTCTGCAATACAAGTTAACCTGAGAGACAGTGGAGCACAAAGGCTCCGGAGAAGAAGCCGAGTTAGTGACATGCAGAATGGCCGAGTTAGCAAGATGCCATAATAGGATACGAGAGAGAGAGAGACTAGGTGGCAAGCCTGAGCCAGCCCTAACTATAAGCTTTATCAAAGAGGAAAGTCTTAAGTCTAGTCTTAAATGTGGAGACGGTGTCTGCCTCCCGGACCACAACAGGAAGATGATTCCACAGGAGAGGAGCCTGATAGCTGAAGGCTCTGGCTCCTGATCTACTTTTGGAGACTTTAGGGACCACGAGTAACCCTGCGTTCTCACAGCGCAGAGTTCTGGTGGGATAATATGGCACTATGAGCTCTCTAAGATATGACGGAGCTTGACCATTTAGAGCTTTATAAGTTAACAGTAGGATTTTAAATTCAATTCTGGATTTTACAGGGAGCCAGTGCAGAGAAGCTAAAACAGGAGAAATATGATCTTGTTTCTTAGTTCCTGTTGGTACACGTGCTGTTGCATTCTGAATTAGCTGGAGAGTTTTTAAGGACTTACTAGAGCTACCTGATAATAGAGAGTTACAGTAATCCAGCCTAGAGGTAACAAAAGCATGGACCAATTTTTCTGCATCTTTTCGGGTCAGGATAGGCCTAATTTTCGCAATATTATGCAAATGAAAAAATGCAGTCTGTGAGGTTTGTTTTAAATGAGAATTAAAAGACAAATCTTGATCAAATGTTACTCCGAGGTTTCTTATGGTAGTGCTAGAGGCCAGAACAATGCCATCTAGAGAAACTATGTCATCAGATAAAGAGTCTCTGAGTTGTTTGGGGCCAAGAACAATAACTTCAGTTTTGTCTGAATTTAACATCAGGAAATTGGTGCTCATCCAAGGTTTTATGTCTTTAAGGCAATTATGAAGTTTAGTTAATTGATTACTTTCTTCTGGTTTCATAGATAAATAAAACTGTGTATCATCCGCATAACAATGGAAATTTACAGAGTGATTTCTAATGATGTTACCTAAAGGAAGCATATATAGAGTAAATAGGATTGGTCCGAGCACAAAACCTTGCGGAACTCCAAAACAAACTTTAGTACATAAGGATGATTCATTATGAACGTGAACAAACTGAAAACGATCAGATAAATAAGATTTAAACCAGCTTAGTGCAGATCTCTTTAGGCCAATTAAGTGTTCTAGTCTCTTTAGCAGAATTTGATGGTCAATAGTGTCAAACGCCGCACTAAGATCTAATAAAACAAGTACAGAGACGAGTCCTTTGTCTGAAGCAATCAGAAGGTAATTTGTAATTTTAACTAGTGCTGTCTCAGTGCTATGATGCACTCTAAATCCTGACTGAAATTCCTCAAATAAATTGTTATCATGGAGACAATCACACAGCTGGTCTGCAACTACTTTCTCAAGGATCTTTGAAAGAAAGGGAAGATTAGATATTGGTCTATAGTTGGCTAACACCTCTGGATCCAGGGTGGGCTTTTTTAGGAGAAGTTTAATTACAGCTACCTTAAAAGACTGTGGTACATAGCCTGTTAATAAGGATATTTTGATCATGTCTAATATATGAGTGTTAACTGAAGGTAAGACCTCCTTAAGTAGCTGTTGGGAAGAGTAGGAGCTAAATATGATCATTGGCAATAATTCATAATTATTAATATTAATTATGGATTATTAAAATATTTGATTAATTAATTAATAATTAATTAATTATTACATAAGCATAATAATCAAATTAGCTTACAGCGGGGCACCACCGGGAAAACCGGACCAATGATCAGACGTAAATTCAGTCTCAAGAGTGTTCACTTAGGAAGCTAATTCTAGGGAGATATCAGCAACTATAAGATGAACAGGAAGGAGTGGAGCTCAGGCACTGACTTTGTCAACCAGCTTCATCACAGTATACAATGAAAAACCAAAGCAACTTCTCTTTGCAGTATAACAGGGTTTATTCACACTGATGACATTAATTTACAACCAACATCAACATTGCTCTATAAACCCTATCAACTATAAAACATTACCAAACCAACCAGCAAGCATCAAGAAGGGTGTGTGTGTGTGCGTGTGCGTGTGCGTGTGTGTGTGTGTGTGTGTGTGTGTGTGTATGAGGGTGTGGGAGAAAGTGGGTGAGTGAGCGAGAATGTGTGTGTGTGTGTGTGTGTGTGTGTGTGTGTGTGTGTGTGTGTATGTATGTCTAAGCGAGTGGGTGTGTGAGAGAGAGATGCGTGTGAGCGTAGCAAGATGGTGGCTGTGACGCTGCGAGCTACGTCACGCAATGGCGGCTTGCCAAGAAAGCACGCACTCAGAAAAAGGAGGGGAGCCGGTAGAGAGGGAAGTTCGAAGTGCTCGGCTCCAAGTGTAGGTTAGTGGAAGAGAGGAAGAGAGAAAGGGAAGCACTCAGAGGTGTGGTCACGCAGGCGGTATTGAGATGCAGTAACCTGTCTGTGTTACGCAGAGACGCGCTCGGCTCAGCTGGTGAGCGGCGTGAATCTGGACATTGAACCAACACAGCCGAAGTACTGATCAATCCCGCGTGCGGGGCGACACAATAGCGGTCCGGCGAGGTCGGATCACGGCGTATTACAAGCAGACACAAACGGGCAGGAGAATAACAGACAGCAGCAACACAGGCAATATTTTTACAATATCAATGCAGCCAAAATCGCACGCGGCGGTCCGTATCAACAAGCCCTTACAAACTTAAAAAGAAAACACACACTAACTACTATCTGCCCAGAGCTAAAGCCTCTTACTGTTGCAGAAGGTGGAGTGATGTGTTGGTCGTTCCTCGCGCATCCTTTGTTACGGCAGAGGTGAAGTGGTTAGCGGCTCACAGCGGCTAACGGGTCCTCGGCGAGGGGGCAAGTCTCTGACGAGGCGAGTTAATTCCGGCTCGTAGCGGGGAATCACTTGGGGAAAGAAGGGGGCCCTTGTCCTTCTTCTTGAAGCAGGCAGTCCTTGTTATCTACCAAACTTCGCATCCGCGGGCATCCGGGTGAGAGGGTCAATCCGTGGTCTCGTACCGGGCTGCTCTGTGTTCCTCGGCGCACAGAGTGAGGGAGAGGAGAGGATCAGCTCGACCAGCGAGGAAATCCGTGAGGCCTAAAACGCGTCTAACTGTGCACAGTAATAACTCTTTCTAAAGCGTTCGCCACGTGGGACGAGTTGCTAAGCTTTAGGAACAGTTGCGGGTACTTCTATTAGCTATGAGGATCACAGCCAGAAGCGTTTCCCTCAGGTACGCTCTGTGATGATATACCCCAGCGTGATGTCACCGGTGCGGGGTTGGCCGTGGCGGATTTCACCCAATGGGAGCTGTGTATTTCAGGGGACCTCTGCTGGTCAGCTGGGGTGCTGTGTTGGGGTTTGAATCAGCTGATTCACACAGAGAAAGGGGGTTGACTGATTCCTTTGTTCTTTTGGGCGCCAACATGTGGTCTCAGGCTTTGATTGTTACATGTAGGCCCAAAAGTTTATGGATAAAGTGTAGGCCTTTGTTATAAATCCTTGTGCGGCACAACAGTAGCCTAGTTGGGATGGGGTCTAAGAGACACGTTGATGATTTAGATGAAGAAATCACTGCGGTCAATTCTTGAAGAGAAAATGGGGAGAAGCAATCTAAATATATATTAGGTCTTACAGCTGTGTTTGAGGTTAGATAGGTACTATCTGAGGACAGGAGGTCATGAATTTTGCCTCTAATAGTTAGAATTTTGTCATTAAAAAAGCTCATAAAATCATTACTGCTAAGGGCTAAAGGAATACAAGGCTCAATAGAGCTCTGACTCTCAGTCAGCCTGGCTACAGTGCTGAAAAGGAACCTGGGGTTGTTCTTGTTTTCATCTATTAATGCTGAGTAATAGTTTGCTCTGGCATTGCGGCGGCCCCTCTTATATGTTTTGAGACTGTCTCCCAGATTAAACGAGATTCTTCCAGTTTGGTTAATCGCCAATTCCTTTCAAATTTTCGCGATATTTGTTTTAACTTGCGGGTTTAAGAGTTATACCAAGGAGTGGACTTTCTTTGCTTTGTTAACTTCTTTTTAAGAAGAGCTACAGAGTCGAGTGTCGTTCGCAGCGAGCCTACAGCTCTATCGACAAGATGATCAATTCGGGAGAGGTTAAAGTCGGTACGGGAAACCTCTGTTACTGAAGGACATTGAATTTAACGACGGAGTAATCATTTCCTTAAATTTTGCGACAGCACTATCTGATAAACATCTCGTATAGTAACTGTTGCTGAGTGGCGTGTAATTGAGTAAAAAGAAATCAAAAGTAATCAAATAATGATCCGATAGCGAGGGATTCTGTGGAAAGACTGTTAGGTTATCAATTTCAATTCCATACGTCAGAACAAGATCGAGGGTATGGTTAAAACAGTGAGTGGGTTCATGTACACCCTGGCTGAAGCCAATGGAGTCTAATAATGAGATAAACGCGGTAGCCAGGGAGTCATTATCAATGTCGACATGAATGTTAAAATCGCCTACAATAATAACTTTATGTGATTTAAGAACTAAACTGGATAAAAACTCTGAGAGTTCAGATACAAATTCAGAATACAGGCCAGGAGCACAGTCCACTATAACAAATAAAAGTGGCTGCGAGGTTTTCCAGGTCTGATGTAAAAGACTAAGAACAAGACTTTCAAATGAATTATAATCTAGTTTAGGTTAGAGAGTTAGGGTTAGAGTTAAAAATGGCTGCAACTCTCCCTCCTCGGCCGCTGCCTCGAGGAATGTGGGTATTATTATGACTGGGAGGAGTGGATTCATTTAGACTAACATATTCATCTGGACACAGCCAGGTTTCAGTGAGACTGAGTAAATCAATATGATTATCTGATATTAATTCGTTTACTAACACTGCTTTAGACGATAGAGACCTGATATTTAACAGTTCACATTTAATTCTCCTGTTTTGTCTTTCTGTCACAGAAGAGGTTTTAATTTTTATGAGGTTGTTATGCACAACTCCTCTTTGTTTAATTTTGGATTTAAATAATTTAGGTAGTCGGGGGACAGACACCGTTTGTATAAAACTATGAAAACTATGGCTGGGTGACTGAACTAGAAGCTCAGAGAGGCGTATAGGACTGCGACTCTGAGTCCTGATCTCAACTCTGGGTTGTCAGGGATTTGAATCACTAATAAAATTTGCCAGGTTCCTAGAAATGAGAGCAGCTCCATCCAAAGTGGGATGAATGCAGTCTCTCCTAATAAGACCAGGTTTTCCCCAGAAAGTTTGCCAGTTATTAACGAAACCCACATTGTTTGCTCGACACCACCTGGACAGCCAGCAATTAAATGATGACATGCGGCTAAACATGTCATCACTGGTCAGATTTGGGAGGGTCCAGAGAAAACTACGGAGTCTGACATCGTTTTTGCATATTCACACACCGAGGCGATATTAATTTTAGTGACCTCTGATTGGCGTAACCGGGTGTCATTGCCGCCGACGTGAATAACAATCTACTGAATCTACGTTTAGCTTTAGCCACCAGTTTTAAATTTGATTCAGTGTCGCCCGCTTTGGCCCCAGGGATACATTTGACTATGGCCGCTGGTGTTGCTAACTTCACGTTCCTCAGAATAGAGCTGCCAGTAACCAGAGTTTTATCCTCAGCGGGTGTGTCGCTGAGTAGGGAAAAGCGGTTGGAAATGTGAACAGGCTGGTGGTGAGCGGTGGGCTTTGGCTTGGAGCTACGCCTCTCGCGAACGGTTACCCAACCTCCTGTACGGGTGTTACTGGAGGACCACTAGCAGAGGCTATGCTATGTGGCTCCGCACCGGCTATAGGGGACTGGCTAACTACCGTAGCTACTGAATGATTTTCCATGGTGCGGAGCCGTGCTTCTAATTCACTAAGCCTCACCTCCAATGCAGCAAATAAGCTACACTTGTTACAATTACCACTGTCGCTAAAGGAGGCAGAGGCATAGCTAAACATTTGGCACACCGAGCAAGAAAGAGCCTGTCCAGGGTGTACCTCACCTCTCACCCAATGTCAGCTGGGATAGGCTCCAGCACCCCCGTGACCTCTTTAAAGGATCAGTGGTTACGGAAAATGAATGAATCATTGAATGAAATGAATAACTCAACTGACAAATGAACAACAGCCTCTCAGGTAAAAGTCCAGAGTTTGTTTGACCTATCCACCCTCCTCGCACACACCCTATGCTGACATCCTAGCCCTTTATACTGCAGCAGTTGCTCTGGACATAAAACAATATGCCGCCGCCAGGTGCATCTCATGCCACTGCTAAAGGGTGCCTCCGTGTGTCGGTATCTGACATTGAGGGCCACTGAACATGTGCTAGTATTTGCATGATGAGAACGAGGCCAAGTTCTTTTTACACACAAGCACTACTATTTTCTACAAGAATACAATGAAATACATTGGCATTATGTGATTATTATAACAGATCCAGTTTACAAATTTCTCTGCCACAAACCACACCACTGTCTAATTCAGCAGACAGACAGATTTTTTGTGTGACTGTGTGTTTGTGTCCACTCAGGCTGGCTGCTTTTCTGGCAGTGGTGTTGTGGGTGGTGCGGGAGGTTGTTGGAGGTGTGTCAAAGTAAAACTAATCAATCTTGTCTTTATTTCCTGGCATTGCCTCTGTCTGCCCTGCAGTCATGCTCCAACCAAGCGGCACAGAAGAGCCAACAACTATCCAGCAATGCTCCAAACTGCTCCCCAGGCACAATGCACTGGGCGAGTGTTGGGTGCTGATCAAGAGACAAAGTCAAGGCTCATCATCACGAGTTTCACTTCAGTGTTTACCAACAGCCCCACCTGACCTTTACAGGCAACTGTCTCTATTGATCACGTGTGTGCGTCCTGTCACACCATTGAAACCCTGTTTTGTTTGGGGGTGTTTGGCATGCCAGCTGGTATTCTCCTCCCAGACAGAGCTCAGCCTGCATGTGCAGGAGAATGGTGAGGCGATGGCAAAGTCAAAGGTCAGAATGACATTACTGGTGTTTCAAAATGTTAAACAGCAGAGGTGTTGGGTGGAATCCAAAAACTGTGGAATCCTTAAGCGTTGTAATTCCACATTCCTCAAAACTGCTTCTTTTGAAGCCAGCGAGTCATGCTGTTTTATTTATTCAGCATAGTGAAGGACCTGCCTTTGAGTTTGTTTTCACTGAAAAATTAAAAGGTGTTGTATAACATATGGAATATAACAGCAATGAGATATTTTTTATCCTTTGTGTAAATACACTACAGCCACCTCTTCACTGGCATAAAATTAACTACTGATGACAATGAAACCTAATTAATCTATATTGTAACAGTAACCTATGCATAACCCAGCTATACAGGCCGAGTTGAATGAATTATGAATGAATTATGAATTAAATGAATAAAAACATAAATCAAATATTGACTTAGTTTTGTGTTAATGCTTTTATTTTCCTGATTAGACAGCAGAGTTGTGTAAAGCCACCCAGGCTACATCCACACTAATATGTTTTTGTTTTAAACATATAACTATTGCTATATTACGCCTAGTGTCCACACTGCTCCGGTGTTTTGGAACCCCTAAAAAAACCTTTGAAAACTCTGCTGACCCGGCTTTGGTTTGAAAACTCCAGGGTTGTGTTTTAGTCCTGACAGGTGAAAACTAAGACACCCATATTCACTTCCTGATTGGATCTCATCAGTTGCTATGTGTCAAGCCAAAATATTATAGCTAGGACTGCATGCCCTTTGTCATTGCATCCTTCATGTGTGGTTAGACTAACATTACTCCTTTCCCATTGCCATGACTTCCTCTGGCAATAATGAATCTGATATGTCTCAGATATGTCATAATATTCAATTTGCAACAACTCCCAATTTGTTTTCCACCATGCTGACCACAGTATACTCATGTGCTACGTCAGTCCCTTTCCTGCTGAGCAAAAAACCCACTACAACCTGCTAACATCAGGCTTTTGTTTTTAATGGGAAAGGTTACAAATTGCATTCAGTCCCGGGTATTTATCTCCGCCAGCTATGATCTGCTTAGATTGGCAGTGTTAGAAATACAACACCTGGGTGGATGCTCTTAGCCTCTGTGCCGATGCAATGACAGGCTGGCACAACTCTGTTCAGGCAGCACTCAAACTCAAACTGTTAAAAATGAGTCTGTGGTGTGTTTGTAAAAGAGGATGAATAGAAATAGAAAAGAATACATCACAGTAAGATGTTCACTGACCTCCATGCAGCTTTCTACTTTTACTAACTCATTTTCTGGCATGTCTATGGCATGGACCATAAAATGTCAGGAAAAAAAAAATAAAAATGCAGAAAGGCATACTCTTCTACTGCAGAGACCTACCTGGATATGGTCTATGGCCTACCCCTAGCATTTTTTCCACATCAATTCTGGAGTAAAAACCGTATTTCAGTAACAGTTCCACCTTGTTGTCAATCCAAGCAAAGAGATCTCTGGTCTTACTTTTCACCATATCCATATTTTCTGTAATAAGCAACCAACCACAGAGTAGACAATCTGTTTCTCGCAAGAATGGTCAATGGTGATGCGCATTTTCAGACGTGTTACTATGAACTAAGATTATTTCTGGCATGTTGCTAAAACACTCATGTGTATGGAGATCATTTTCATTTCAAATCACTGTTTTAGAATGAAAAAACACATTAATGTGGATGTTGCTGCATATTCTTTACTTTCACAGTCCCCCCCACCCCCGCTTAAATTGAGGGGCAGTTTTGTAGATCTTTGGGAAAGTGTGCAGGAGAGAGGAAAACACAGTTCTTCTGATGTTAAGCTTGAGCAACAAAGTTGTCGAGATGTTAAAACAACTATAATTCATATTCTTTATATAGCAATGAATGGCCTAAGTACTTATATGTGAAAGGGGTCTCTTGTAGTGATTAACCCATAGAAAAATATCTCCTGACTGCGTTTATTCACAGCTCTATGGAGCTTTATAATATCACAGGGCTTAAGTAGCTATTTTGGTGCTAATACTAACAAATAACAACTTGACATGCTTGAAAATGTGGAGCGGATGGCCCTGATGTTTGCTAGTAATTGCTAAATGATCTTAATGGGTGTATTTACCTCTGTTCTGTTTTTTTGGTTATAACACTCAGTAAGTTTGGTCCTTGTGAACCTACACCAAGGTAACACTTCCTTGGAGATGAATCATATAATTTAAAGACAAACTAATTTTTCTTTAAGTCAAGAAATTAAAAAAACAACCTGTAATTTTAATTGTATTCCCTTCTACTTGGTCATCACAAGGAATGGAATATCATTTACAGTTTATGCTCTGAGCTTTGGCTACATATTTTCTGACCTGAAAAGAGGATACATATGAATACCTTATCAACTTGTAAATATCTCCAGACAGTACAAACAAGACCTTGATTTGTCTCTTTGTTTGAAACAGAGTGCTGTGCAATATTGATCAGTCTGGTCTGACAAAAAGAAGAGCCAAGACACCTTATACATATTCACCACCCAAACACCCCCCTACAGCACCCTTCTCTCCTGTCTCAAAGTGTTTTTCTTTGAGCCACACAGCCGTAAATTGTTATGCATAGAGTGACACGACCTGCAGGCGCGTTGCTCAGATTCTTATCGTCATGCTCTCATCTGATGGGAATGCATGCTCTGACAAAGGCTGGTCCTCCTAGATTCTGCTCATATCTGCTTTTTAACAATTCCATCAGTGCCGGATAAGCCGGCTGGCAATAAAGACGAAATGGCAATACATAGAGGGATCTGGGCAGCATCTGCTCACAAGAATGACCGATAGCGCAGTGCTGTTTGAATCATCAAAAAGTGGTTGAAAAAATGATGAGGGAGAGATAATGTAGGCCATCCTAACATAGGCTCAGGTAAGGAAATGTCAACGCAATGGCTCAGTCTGATCAGAGAGAGATCAGATGTCCATTTCTTGGGAATATTTTTTTCATTCTTTCATATTATATTTGCACCCTAGGACGTTATTGTATGTGCAGTTCTTTTTTTGAGTTCTTTTATGTCCAAGCCGTCTGTAATCTGACAACAGATTGAAGCTGTGTAGTTCCAAAATCATTCCTTAGAGTCAGACCTACTTTAAAAACGTATTGGCATATAAATCAAATAATATACACACACACACACACATATGTGTGTATATATATATATATATATATATATATATATATATATATAAATAATATGGCAATTTTAGTAGTTACATAACACTAGACTAAAGCCCAGTTATGACAGTGAAAGAAGGAGAAGGAGAAGGGGCAGTATAATAAGGCCTTAGCCTTGTGCTTAAACTGACAAAAGTAGATTTACTGTAGCAGGATATGTAGGTTACATACAGTAATTAGCCTTAGGCTGACATTCCAAGCTCTGGCCTTTACCATTCAAGATAAGCTAGTTAACAGACTACTGACACTTCAAGGTTATAATGTTGCTAATAATACAGAAAAAGGGCATTATCTAACTTTTTGGCCACCTAGGGAAAGCAGAAACAAGCTGTAAGCATATTATGGACACATTATCATCTCATAGGGTTGATATAGTGTGTTAGCAAACTGTTGCTTAGAGCAACATTAGACTAATTTTGTTTCAGGCACGTGCAGGGCAGGGGGTTAAACCAGTTGCTTGTTATATCTGGAATCAATGCTGATGAGCAGCCCAGTCACCAGAAAATGTTGGAATAGTACATTTTCGATGTAATATTTGCACATCTCATACCTATCATAACAATGTTTCTAAAGTTATGTAGCACATGAGGTAACTTTGTCACTGGGAGGAGGGTATGGTGGATGGAGGGTCACCTAGGTGAGGCGCCTAGCAAGCTGCAGACTTTTGTTTGAGACCAACAAACAACAAAACCAGTTATTTAGCGAGTCATATCTGTGTTTCCTGCAGCTTTTTAGGCACCAAACATGCAGGTTTTGTAACAATCCATCCACTGTTATAAGGAGGTTATGATGGGCTCCCTGTACATGCTATTATGATGGGCCTTACTACATGCTATTGTACATGTATTTTCTTGACATAAATAGAATAGACTTGACATTTAACATAAACATATGTATTACCCAGCAATCATTATTATATATTTAACAAAAACATCAAAGAAAGAAAGAAAGTAAGAAATTAATCATTTAACAGATTTATAGTATTGTAGTAAGTAATATTTTATAGCTTATACAGAAAAAGCATATAGTTTTGTTTTAACAATCTACTGACTATTTGAAAACAACAACAACAACAACAACAACAACAACAACAAAAAGAACATGATGTAGATGGCTTTGCATTTTTGAGGACATAGCAAATGGCACTTTATGGGCCCCTCCACCTCAGGAGCCCCTACTGCCTGGACTGTCTATATTTACCCCACCCCTGGCTCATTGCTGTTTTGCAATGGGAATAGGGGCATGAAAAGCAGTTGTATTTAACAGAGATATTGCAGCTTCCAGCAGGGATTGTGCCTCTATAACCAGGTATTTTACGCCAAAGCACGATCTTTTCCTAACCATAACCAATTTTTTGTGCTTAAACCAAACCACATGTTAACCACAGAAACATACAATAGCAACATTTTTTTCTGAGCTTGTGGGTTGTGATGAAAGCAGTGACAGTGAACCAAAATATTTACATTGCAGGCCATAAAAACCAAAACAATGAGCTGAAAAAAGCTAAAAAAGTTTGACTGAGCTCAAAAGGATTGTATAGCTGGGTGATCATCTCAGAGGGTTAGTCACTGCGAGCGACCACTATTAATGACATGTCCTCATTTGAACCATTGTTAATAACTTACATGGCTTTCTATACTAAATTTGCAACCACAGTTTATTTTTTTTTAAGTTTTTCTTTCCCAGATATCCTTGGCTCCATTTTACCTGTGATTGTCCCAAACCACTGTTTTGTTACAGTCAGACATTTAGAAATGTCTTCTTTTTTGTTTGTTTTTTTCTAGTTCTATCGATTTCAATGTGCTGTTCCAAAAAAAAAAAAAAAAATAGATGTCACTACTGGACTCAGTGCCAGATTCTCCCTCGACCTGCTGGTAACCTGCCCCATGTTAGACACTGCAGATATACTGTATGTAAGTATGTTTTTATGTGTCCCTGCATTCCTTTGAGTGTGCTGGTAGTGTGTTATGGGTTGTCCCGCTGCTGTCCGGCAATGACCAGTACTATATTGTAGATTCTGACTCCTCCAGCGGGCAAACTCTTAGCGCCTGGCCACTCAATGCCCAACACACACGAGCCGCATCCTGAGTGACAGGCCGCTCCCTGCAGAGCTGGGGAGGGTAATTGGCATTCAGGATCATCTGGATGATAGGGAGGGTGGCGAATTTTGTGAGACGCAGCTCCCTGCCTTTTATCCCGCGCCACAAAGTTCCCCATCCCGTACCCCATTTGCACAGTGAGAGGGAGAGATTGAGAGAGTGGGAGAGGGAGAGAGAGAAAGAGAGAGAGAGAGACTACTTTGCATGCAGTGTGTTGGCAGTAGCATCCCTGAGGGAGACATTGTCGGTGAGGGGGAAACAGCTTTCTATGCATGAGGAGAAATCTCCTTCAGGTTTGTGTTGCAGCTACCGAATCCACCCTCCCCACACACACCCGCCTCCACCATCCTCATCACCCTCCCTCCCCAGCTTCCTTCACCCACCCTCAGATACCCCCACGCCCATGTCTGAAGGGATTTATGACCTGTCACCTCAGCAGCTCCTGGGGATGGGAGGGTGGAGAGGAGGAAGAAGGGTAAGGTAATGGTGGTGACGGCATAAGGGGGGCGGGGTGGGGGGTGGGGGGGGGGTACTCTTCACGTCACTCCTGCAAGCACGATGTATCAATCTGTCCGGGGATTTTGTCCATTCAACCGTAACGCAGCGAGAAGAATTAACGAGGGTGGGGGCAGGGGGGTTTGGTGCTTTCACACCTTAGCTGTCTCCTGAAACGGATCTTTCATTTCACACTAAGAAACCAACAACGAACTGACAGGAACACTCTGCCCCCATCAACATGTCATTTGCTTTGCTGTCAAGTGGCATGTGGTATTTAAAGAAGAAGGAAAAAAAAGATAACAGAGCTGGCAATCAAACAAAAAGCCGTGATTCAGTTTTGTTTAGAGAGCGGCACAAAGTGACATGTGCATACAGCGTGCTGCATTGTATATTCCTCTGTGGACATTTGATGGAGGGCATTAACCTGTAGATTTCTGCCAGCTCCCATAAATTACTCGGCTGTACCTGTGCCCCTGAGGTAGATCATTAGTGTGCTTGATAGGTATAATAACGTAGCCCGGCGCATTGCCATTCCGAGGCCGTATCGTCATGACTAAAGAGCTCTCTGTGCAAAGAGAATTGAATTATGCCTTCTGTCAAACAGTTACCATGAATTTAATGCATACTGAGTTGAGAATCAATAATTTGTCAAAAGCTGCTGATGCGTTATTGTCAACTCTGCTGAGATGAAATTATATGGAGTTATTGAACATAGAAGGCACAACAGATTCGCCTGATGATTGCAAATATGATTTAGAAATTATTATTAAATCGCACCAAATATATCAGGATTTAATCCTTGTAAATTCCTTCGGATTTACGTCTGAGAAGTCCTTTAATCAGCAGCCTGACTGTGCAGAAGAGTCTAATAACAGTGCTGACTGTCCTGGCCAGGAATACTACTACTACTACTACTAATAATAATAATAATAATACATTTTATATTTTAAAATATTTTACATCAAAGGGATTCTTCTTGGTACTCTGGAGCAAAACAAACATGGTAAGAGAAAATATAAAACTACAAAAGTCAAGAATCATAGATATAAAATAGAAAGATTTACCCCCACATATATATTTACCTGCAGCACCAGAAATTAAAAAAAAATCCACCATTTTAAAATTGCAACTGAGTGAGATTTAAAAAACAAACAAACAAAAAACAGGCAGAATTGATGGTGCAGCAGATGATATTTTTGTACTTCACTTAAATGGGTCAAGCCAGACAAAACGCTAGAGCCTACACTTCCCATAATGCAACTCCACAGCAACTTTCATTCTGCCTGGTAAATGCCCCAGTCCCTCAGACCAGCCCAGTAGCCAGGAGGAACATTTTTTTATTGTTTATTTCTTCAAACCACAGATACGCTACATTAACATGTTTCATACACATCATATCGACATTTCTAAAGTGAAGGAGAATATGAGCTGAATTCATCAGTGAGAGGTGGAGGAGATGGTGCATGGCGTGTCACCCAGGCGAGACACCTGCCAAGCTGCAGACCACTGCTTGAGACAAACAAACAACAAAACAGGCTTATTTTTTTAGCAAGTCACATTTGCAGCAGCTTTTTAGCCCCCAAACGTGGGTGTTTTTAGCAACCCCTTAAACTGGGTATTTTAAGCTAAAACATGATCTTTTCCTAACCATAACCATAACGTTTTTTTTGTGCCTAAACATAACCACACATCAAACACAGCGTTGTTCAAATGGAATGTTTCAACATATCCGTTACATAATAATGCAAAAGTATTTGTTTTCTCTAAGGACTGGGTTGCTCAAACCCCATACCTCCCTTTAGTAACACAGGCTTTCTGATATACAGTTGTATTTTTTCAAGGTCAAGCCCATGCAACCCTGATTACATCATCAGAGCTATTTATTTGGACATTTGAAAGCTCCTTCAGAGCCACAAAACATTATGCAACTGTTTTAGAGGTATTAACCATGATACATAAACTGACCTTGCTGTATAAAATATGGGGATTGCAACTTTAAAATCAGTTTAATTAAAAAGAAAAATGGTGCAAGATGTCCTTTAAGTTATTTATTATCTTGCTGAGTGCTTATGTTGCTTTTTATCCCATTTGCACAAAAATAACAACATAGTTTAGTAATATATTATAGTTGCTATATATTTGTGTGCAACTACTCTGTGTTATAGAGCTTTTATCGACTGCTTGTACACTGCTTAGGGATCCTGAATAGGAGGTTCAAATAATGAGTTACCTGCTTGGTAAATATTCTCAGCAAGACGTGTATGTTGTCAGTGTTTCAGGACTTCATCCAACTTTATCCTAGGCTTTCGTTTTATTTGTCCTATCATATAGAAACGTGTTCTGTAGAGTTTATGATATTTTTCTCACATATCACTCTAATCATAAAAATACTTTCAGTCTGTGCATCTGTCCAGAGGCACTCCATATAACAGTGAAGAGATTCCAGTTGTCTGTCACAATTTTGCAGTTTTTCAAAGCTGATCTGTGTAAGCAAAATATTAATAACAAATACACTACCAGAATTTTAGTCTTTGGTTTTCATCACACTTAAAAATATCTCAAGTTTTTGCAGAGTACAAACACGGATAGAACTTTATTATTTAAAATCTTGCAAACTGCATTGTCACATCAGTGATCAGTTTAAATGTTGAACTTGTTTGAAGATATTTTAGATTCCAAGAGCAATAAAATATGCAGTTTTGGTTGTGCTTGTTTAAATCTAGATCAAAAGTGCAGAAAGAATAACTTAATAACTAACTTTTTTAAAACTACTGTACTTCAAGCACAGAATCAAACTACAATCTGAAACCACCCTAACACCAAAACAGTAAAGAAGGCAACGTGTCTAAACTGTGTCTTCAACCTTTAGATGTAAGATAGTGAATTGGTAGGAAAATGCCGTGTGTTCAGGTAAGAGCAATAACAGGTGAGGTGGGAAGAAGAGAGGCAAGTAGCTAAGGAAGACATAAGGGAGAGAAATGATTCAAACGGGGACTTTGGAGATCATGAAGTATTTCTCAAAGAGATGAATTTTCAGCCGAGTTCCAGAAGAGCAGGAGGTACCTCTGCTGTCCTGACTGGATCAGAGGGTCATTTCAGTGCTAGAGAGCCAGGGGGGGAGCAGAGCTAAAAGTGGAGCAATGACCAGGTAGCCGCAGGGAAGGGAGAGCTAAACGGGCAGTCATAGCAGAGCGCAGAGCTGGTGTGGAGGGCCGTGGCCTGGAGGTACAGAACAGGGGAGTGGTTCCTTCAGCAGCCTTGTGCACCAGCAGCAGGGCTCCACACTCGATATAAGCAGCCAGAGGTGGTGAGCAGAGAGGGGGCAGAAGGCGGCTGACTCAAGAGAATTTTGTGAGGTTAAAGAAAACGTGGGCTGAAGTATTGTGAACAAGCTAAAGGGGTGAGAAGACCTTAGCCAAAACCAATTTCTCATTCAGAGCAGCTTACAATGGGCTTTCTCACGCAATTTTGTGAAACAGAGCTTCACGAGGCAGGGTTGCTTTGTAGCTGTGAAACTCTAAAATGCCATGCTTTGGACAAGAATTACAGATTATGTTCCCACACCAGGAATTATATCACGAGGCAATTATGTTATGCTTCAGATTAGGCAACAAGAACAACAAAAGGAGTGCTGTGAAAAGTCTGGTAGCATTTGCAAATAAGGCACCCTTTATATGGGGCTTATTAATGTCAATAGATAATGTATTAATGCTCTATTGATTGGTTATAAGATAATTACTTTTTTTGTGTTACCTACACTATACATGCTCTCACATAGCAGTGCATATTTATATTACTACATATAATATATTTGATCTTTAGTGTATACATTCATACTGTATCATACCTCCAGTAGTTTATTATGTGTATGCCTTATTATTAGTATTACTTACACCAGCACTATATACTTTTGCCTGTACTTATAGTGCCTGCTGTAACTGCTGCACATGTTCCTACTGTTTGTCTTTGTATTCATTTCACACTGTTCATACTGTAATACCTCATACATCCAGCGTATTCATATCTTCCCCTTACTGTCTATTATATGTATTATTTATATAACCACTATACATGCTGTCTGTACATTGCTCTGCACTTTATAACTTTTTGCATTTCTGGTTAGATGCTAAACTGCATTTCGTTGTCTCAGCACTTGTACTCTGAGCTGCGGCAATTCAATCTGAATCTAATCTAATCTAATTATGTTACTTATTATGAATTACTTTGTCTTTTTAATTAGCTCTTTAGCTCATCAGGCCATCAACTGATTGTTTGAGGACTTCCATTCCAGAAAAGTGCTGCAAAGCATTTGGACCAATGTCATAAATTTAACATTAACAACTGCATATTAGATTGGTGCAAGAATATTATATTATTGACTGAGATATTTTAACAACCTTTACTAGTGGCTTCATAAAATGTTTCCAACTTTAGGGATAGGACCTCCTAAGGAGTTATCAATTAAATATAAGGAGTTGTAAAATGATTAACAAAAAAATAATAATAATAATAAAGGGAAGAAAATCTTGTGTGAAACAGCTCATTTTTTCTGACTTTTATTATATTTGCTGCTCTACTGTGAAATACTTGACTTCTTGAGGCTTTTAAGAGCTATTACAAGCAGGGAAGGGAACATTGCTTTTTTGTTGAACTGCTTGTAACTCAGAGACATCATGTAACTTGTGGCAAGGGGTTGTGAGTAGACAGTGGTTTACTTTAAAGGGTCACAAGACAAACACATTGGGAACTTCTGGCTTAATAGAAAGAAACCTGTGACCCATTATTAATGACTTTATTAACATTTCTAATCTCAGACTAGTTCCAGATAGTTTTTTCTCTCAAGGCCTCAAAAACTGTTCAAAAGATAAAGTAGTCACAGAAAGAACTCTTTTGTTAAACAGCTCAAAACCTGTGATGAGGGTTTGTGACTAGACAGCACTTTGCCTTAAAGGACTTATAACCAATTAGTTTTTCACTTTCTAATAGAGTGAACCTTATTGTTAAGAAAAGTCTTCATAGGGATGAGGCTGGGAATATTGGTTTAGCATACAAAGTGGGGACCATGGTTGCACACTGCCAAAGTTGGACACTTGTTACCATGAAGCTAATTTTTCCCTATCTATTTAAGGATCTGTACATGACATTGAGAGCATTAACCACTAAGTGCTATGTTAAGCTATAGTGAAGCAATGGTGTGCGGAGCAGAGAATAAAGTCATGCTGCCAATATGTGTGTTGTAATCAGAGCTTCTCTGTTGCTTGTTGTGGTATGCCATTGGCTGGCTCATTGACGCTCACATAGTGGTTACCACTGATACGGGGAAGCGTCATTGAGGAAAGCTTAGTGCCCGCCCTTCAATTCCCCTGTAGTTAACACCATTTGCTCTGTCAGCACTGTTCCTGTTATTTAGCACTGTTTATGGAGTTAGCACCATTAGCTGCTAGCTACCAGCTCTGCCACCTCCATTTTGAGAACTGTGCCCAAATGACTTATACATTGTGAATTTTGCACGTAGCCCCTTTAACCATGTAGCTAAATCTGTCACATTTACATCATGATGATGATAAATAATGCACACTGTCCCTGATACATCAGATAAAACAGCCTCTTATTTTTTGAACACGCACAAGGTACTGCCAACTGACATATTTGGGTGACTGAGAGAGGTATGTGACTATGATCACCTGATATGATATAAATATCATATATATTATTAATTTTAAATCGCATTGTAGAAGTCACACAGTTATTATAATTCAGAACAATAGAATATGGCAGTGACAGTATTACACATCAGATAAATGTCAGTTGTCATGATAGCATAAGATTTTCTACATATGTTCTGTCCCTTTTTTATCTCACGGTCACACTCCATGACATGTCTCATATTGACACAGAAGGTATGTCTAGCCAGAGATACCCATAACTGAGAGTAAACTATTGATAGTTTACTTTGCTGCACTGTTTCAGTGTCTCTCACCAACTGACCTCTTCTGCCCTGCAAGGCAATCTCTGTGTTTGTCTGAGGAGAGGCCATGAATATCTCCCACCTGCTTTAAGTAGAATGCCATCGACACCGGGCTGAGCGAGGAGACATCTTCCGCTCCAATGGCCAGTGTGGACAGAATGATGGAAGCCACTAAGAGAAGCGATCCTCTTTTCCCTGGCCTCAGTGTCTGGCTGGCAGCCGGTCAATCGTCTGTGACTTTGTAATATACAATTGGATTCCCCTTGCCTGCCATAACATCCTTTTGCAGATTAGACTCTGGATGACCCGCCAACAGGGTAGGTTCGAACATATTGACTTCCATGCATATGCAACAGCTCCCTCTCAGCGGGGCTTGCCGGAGCAGAGAAAAAGTGCGGTCGTGGGGTGTTGCTGCGGGGACCATTGACGGAGAAGGACATGCACCGTGCTCTTCTTTTCAACAGCGACTCACTTGAGAATACCTCATCCATTCCCTTCAGAGATAATGTATGCATCTTTGGAGACCGTGCCTGTGCTCACGGCCCGGCTGACACAGGATGTCCAGCAGTGCGGCCGAGATGGATTTTTCCTGTTTTTACAAAACAATGTTCTATATACATGACAGTAAGCGGAGAGATCCTTCAAGTCGCAGAGGTTTTGCCACAACAAGGCTTCCCACTGGATGATAGGACTGTTCAGTTTTCATCTCTGAAAATTGTCCATATACTGATGGGTCTTTTTGCCTCTCTGTATTCCTGTCAGAGACACATTCCCGCACTTAGAGGCTGTGCAGTGTCTAATTTTTCAGTAGCACAGTCATGAACAGTCTAACTCTCTTAATGTAGTTATTGTTGCACAAAGGCACACAATACCTCAGAGTTCTCTTTAATTCATAAAAGTAGTGATGTTCTACGCAAATTCTGAGTTTCTTTTAACCTCTAAATTATAGTGTGGAAGCAGTTCATCTAAAATACAGTTTGAAGATAGAGCTAATTTTGAAGGCTGGATGTCACCGCCTCCTT
Organism: Epinephelus fuscoguttatus; assembly: GCF_011397635.1. NCBI lineage: Eukaryota > Metazoa > Chordata > Actinopteri > Perciformes > Serranidae > Epinephelus > Epinephelus fuscoguttatus. Next base: position 10,584,956 of record NC_064753.1, read on the forward strand.
TCCCTGTGTCTCTGACTTATTGTTGCAACTGCTTCCGACTCTGTTTTGCTATTTTTATTCCCACTCATTTTTTTTTCCCGATTCTTTCATCCAATTTCCTCTCAGACACAAAAGGTGTCTTTGTAAAAGAATGGGAAGAAGAATGACAAGTCCTGGATAGCTTGAAAAGTGTGTCAGCGTGTGTCATTTGGAAACATCATCTGAATATTGAGCAGGCGGACTGCGTTTGATGAGCAACCCAAAAAACTGTCACATCCTACATTTTATTAAATAATGTGACTGTTTTTACAAAGCATTTCAATGATTCCACCACCTTAAGAATTTATCATACAGCTATACGAAGCGACACCTTAACTGGATCATTTCTGTGGGGGGAAAAAAAAAAGACCCAAATGTTGAAGAGTGAGAGCCAAAAATGCCTGATCAGGGTGACCGTTTGAGGCAAACACAGGTCTGGAGTTGACACAGAGCCCTTGTGGGACTGACCTCAGTGGAGGAAGTGACACAGAGCCGCAGCAGAGGAAGAATGGCCCAGGTGTGACCTCTGACCTCCGGGGAAGTTATAACTAGAACACTGAGCTCAGTCGTGATACTTTATCTTAATTTAAACCCAGGTTGTCTCAGCCTCTATGGCCTGGACACTGACTTTAGGATGAAGGTGGCAGAGCTTTTTGCTACTTTACTGAAAGTCCTCGAGGTAACAACAGAAACAAGGTTATTGGGCTCAGCTGCAGGATTTTATGTGGTTCTGAAACAAAAGGCTGAGATAAAGTTGGGGAGTGCAATGCGTTATTATGGATGAAATGCTTGGTATTGATTGACAGTATTAAATATTTATCACTGCTGTTGTCAGGGGAGGACCTTGTAACTCCAGTCTTTCCTTTAGTCTTTCTTTGATGTTTTCACATAAATAGAAGTATTACATATTTGGATTTTGGATGAAAAACATGTCTAACCTCACAGTCTCTGGTACATTGTGATGCCTGGACAAAAGAAACTGGAAGTGGACAAAACTGTGTTTTTTTTAAATCAACATTTCCATTTCTCTCTCTTTTATTTTTATTTATTTATTTATTCGTATTTACACTCGCCTGTCATGCAAGCTCCGGCCTGCTCATCATTTTGGTGTCTCTGACCTGCTTGAGAACACTTCCACATGGCAACAGGAACAGCCAAGGTTTTTCACAATCAAGCCCTGGATTATTCACTGACTCACTCTTGCTACAAAGCCAGGCTACAACAAGCACTCACATTGGGGAGCATGTCACCAATCACAACACAACATGACATGCGGTCTAACCACACTGACTCCAAATAACCGTCAATGGAAATGTGGAAACACTGCAGAACACAGGGTAAAACAATAACACCACTAACAAAGCAGGGAAACATAAAAATGTGCTTTGTCCATTATTCTGTTGCCCAGGTGCATGCTGGGAGGCTGCCCTACAAGCCTATGCCACAACATTAAAAATGAAATTAAAAATATTAGAATGAATTAATGCATTCTTTTTAACAAAGACAATTACAAATTGTACTCTGAATGAACAGCAGCATTATTGTAGGTGTCCAATTTTCTGACCACATCATCCATCCATGACTAGGGCTTATGGATTGTTGCTTTGAACCTCGCATGTCAAAGTGCCTTTCTGCAAGACACTCAGCCCCAGATTGCTCCTGAGGAGCAGGCTAGCACTTTGCATGGCAGTTGTGCTGTCTGTGAGTGAATGAGAGGCACTGTGAAGCTCACGTAGGTAAGCACTACATAAATGGCAGTCTACTTACCAGCTCACTATAATGATTATACAGTATTAAAGAGGGACTATTATGTTAATTTCTTGGTTTATACTTGTGTTTCATGTTTCTACTACAACACATTGAAATGTTTTAATGGTCAAAAATCACTTTATTTTCCTCATAGTGTCTGTGCTGGAACAGACAGTATGATGTGTTTTCTGTCTGAAACACAAACCTTTTAGCGCCTGTTTCTTTAAGCCCTCCTCCCAAAAAAGCCCTGTCTGCTCTGATTGGTCAGTGTTTTTGGGTCATTCACATCTCGACATCTCTACACCATCACTGAAGCCCGGCTGTAACAGAAGCCCGGCTGTAACAGACTGACAGAATGACTGTAACAGAGAACAGCAGCACTTTTTTAACATGATCTTTACAAAAGGCTTTGAAATACCACAGGACATGTTCCAGCATAACATGGAGAGGGGGGGGGGGGGGGGGGAGTTATCACATCTGCAATCAAGTTTACATGTTTCCCTGATGTTAGCGTGTAGCTTCACATAGCAATGTAAGCTATGTAAAATTAAAGTAGCATGCCTGGAGGGATGGCATATTATTCCAAAGGCCCAAGAGTCTGAATAATGTCCTATTCGACCAAAAGCTCATTGGTCTGACAGCCTGGTATTTCAAAAACAAACATGCATTGCTCCAAAGGGTAATTTCTCTGAAGACTACGCACATATGCATAAACCTTAACCAGTCTTGCTACTACTGCCTTAACATGACCAACCCAATGTATGAAGGCAATGAGTAGTAGCCAGTCAGAGGTAAGGTAGGGTGGGTCATGCCTTTGCCATAGTGGAAAGGTCTGGAGACGTCATCCTGCATAATAATTAACCATGTGCTTTTGTTAGGGAGAGTGTGTAGAGAATTATGCTTGTTTGAGGCACTAAATGTGCTAAGTACGGCACTGGTCCCCATTAAGCTACTCAGTAACATATCACAAAGTGTTACAGGACAAAGATAGTATTAATTGCAGAGCTCCTGTATAGAATTCCATTTTTATACTCGGTCCTGGAAGACATATTTGTGCTCTGTTGTTCCTCCTGATGTTTAAGAAGAACAGGACAGAGGGTGTTGTGTAATGAACATATTGTAATGCCCAGTGAGGCAAAACTGTGATTTGGAAAAAAATGTCCTGATTCATGACATTTCTTGCTCGTGTCATCTATCTCATTATTTTTTCAAGATTTCTGTCTTCTTACAGACTAAATCATTCTGCATCTATAACCATGAACAATTCCCCATACTGTGATGTACAGCAGCTCAATATGCTCTGAAAACAACTCCATAGTTCATGTCTGGAGTGTAAGAAGTAACCTAAGATAGGAAAAAACAACAACATAAAAAACAACTGATTATACCATCAAATTACTGAGGCATTACACAATACAGCTATACAGAATGGATGAATGGAATGGATTACTGGCATTATTGGATATCAGTGCTGCATTTGACATGGTTGGCCACAACATATCACTAGACAGACTGGAAAACTGAGTTGGACTTTCTGGCACAGCGCTAAAGTGATTTGTAATTTGCAGTGTAACTTTTACTCAGAAAATCACAGATAGGACAGAACTGCACCTGATTATTGTCACTAACAACCCCTGAAATGACCATAAATTACTATCCCCAGCTAAATACAGACCAGGCAAATAGGGATAATGTCAAACATGTGATAACATTTGCTTATTTTGTGTCCTTTCTGCAGGGACTTGTGTTTCTCTGCTTTCTCCAAATTATTATTTTTGTCTCACTGAATGGGAAATTGTTAACAATAAATGTAAATGTAATAAACTCTTAAGGCTGTTATGACAATAGCATGCAGCTATTTAGTGCTTTGATTTTACGAAAGCAGAGAATTAATTCCTCCCTCTGTGATCCTTCACAGTGTCAGAGGATTTCTCTGGTGTTTGTCATCAGACAAATGCTTAAGCTATATCCTAGGAGAAATAACTTCATTCAATTCAATTTCCTTTAATTAGTCACAAACATAGTTCTGCTATTTTCTAACATCTTGGACAACGGGGGGAAAAAATCCTTTTATGTTTGCAAAGGATAGAAACTGCCAGCTATTAAGTGAAACTTCTCTGCAGTTTTAGAGCCAAACTCACCCGGGTAAAGGCCTCCGATTTGTTGTTGTTTTCATTCTATATCACAGATGATGCATGCAAATTATCAAGAGATTTATGTGCATACAAGATACAAGTTGATGACATATTAATCAGTGGATGCTTCCAGGTATAGCCTACTTTTGATCTGAATAAATATGCTATAACCAGCTTGCAACACGACGACGAACAGAACATTTAACACTGTTGTTCCCTGCCAACACTCAAACAGAGGAAAATCCCAGGCTGATTAAAATCAAATGAAAACAGGGAAGACATCGCCCAAAGCTCACTAGATGTTAAATCACAACATTCTCTCCCTGTATTTGATTCTTACCACAAGTCTGCTCAGCTGGAAAATAAAAATAAAATGTTAAACTGTAGCTCATCACGCATGCAAATGAGATGCATGCAATTAAAGCCTTACAGTGACTTAGTGATGTTTTGTTGTAGCTGTTTTTCTTGTCTTACAGCACATGCCATATATACAACTCTGCCAAAACAAAATGTATCACAATATTTATTGAACAGTGACAAATCACCTTTTTCTCTGGATTGACTAAAAGTCACTTAAATATATGGAGTTACATGCGTCATGAGTGAGTGACATTTTGAGCACAAAAAAAAGGTTTACAAGCACATAAATTGGATTTTATAGAGGAATTATTATCACTCAAATAATAATTTAATTTAGAGAGCAAATGTGACCTCCCCCACCCTTTATTTTTGCATGTTTTCTCTCAGCCATAAGTGCACAATGATGACCTCTCTAACTCAGTTTTACACATTTGCCCTCTCTCAATTCCCCTGCTCCATGTGCTCACAAACCCTTTGACCTTTGCTCACTGTGTCTCTCTTTCTCCCTCACATCTCTGCTCCGTACTAAACTTGACGGTGAGTGTGTGTTACAGTGTGTTGAAATTCCAGCTAATCAGAAAATGGTAAGTCATTTCTGATTGATCTATTTTGTCTTCAACCCATTTGCTATTACGATTATCTGTTACTAGGGAATAAGGGAAGCATTAAAACACTTGGGCAAAAGCTTTTGAAACCCTAATGAGACCTTGTTTGTAGTTTGTACTTAACTAGCTAAGAAATAGTTCTTGATATGTAGCTGGCAATCCTTTGCCAGATGATGGGAGTTTTGCATAGCCAGACCTATATCCCATTGTACCAGCACTGGAGAAAGGTCGAGCTGAACCCATTATAATTCCACAAAAAGAGAAAAAAAAATGTTATGGGTTGTTTGTATTTCTTTAAACCAATCACAATGGTCTCTAAGCCCAGGATTCAGCGACGGTGCCCCTGCAAAGTATTATTAGGAGGGAACTTGTTTTGGTGGAGAGGCGAGCATTGGCATCCAAATGGCTAAAACCCTGCAAAAGAAAACACCACATAAAACATTTTAGCATGATGTTTTAGCGTGTAGGTTGCTAGCTCAGAGGTTATTGTAGTCATTTTACACACACCGCTAAAATAATGTGTGGACAGAGGTCTGGCTATGCAAGAGTAGTTTCACGCTGCAATGGGGATTTTGAAAATGGCAACATGCTTCCAGTGTGTTACCATGTGATAAAGGCGGCCAATGACTGTCTTTAGACCCACAGTTTATATTCTGTGAGCCAGACAACAGTAGCTAACTAAGTTACTTGGCTCACTTTATGATTCTCATCAGACAGCCCTGACGTTACAATCATTGACATAATTCCTTTAAAACAACTAAAGCGTGCCTATTTATTTGAATAAATCTGAGATTTTGGTGGACAACATGTGCGTCTTGATTTACAAGCATGCTATAAAGGGCTTAATTGTATTTAGTAACTGTCAGCTATCTTACTCAACTCAAGGCTACACACTTGTGTTACTGAGCTAAAAAAAATTGAGGCATAGCTCAAGTTTGGCTTTTTATGAAATTTGCTTTATCAGTCTTTTGACTACTATAAACATACACACCAAGGATCAGGAAGGCAGAAGAAGAAATAAGGAAGCGGGGCCCAGGGATGATGAACAGGGATGAGGGGCACACATGCTCTCCCACACCTGGAGCAGCATCCTGGCGGCCGACGGACAGCAGTTGGCATGATCACGCCTCCCTAATATCAGCTGATTGACAGATCATATTAGACGCATCACAACCACCACCAAGTGACACTTCTGAGGAAGGCAGAAGTTTCCACCAAAACATGTCAAGGTATGTAACATCCTAACACATGTCTGAGATAAAAGAACAACTAAAGTCATTATAAACATAACGTTTGAGCTGGCTAACTTAGCTTTGCATACAAACTGCCAACAGCCATGGCTCTGTCTAAAAGTAATGCAAATTGCTTACCAGCATTTCTAAAGCTCATTACTTCACCAGTAACATAGTCACTTCCTGCGGTCTCAATTGGTTGCCATGTGAATTGTATCCATCTTCTCATGTAATTCTCTGCAAGAAAGCAAATAAGTGAATTCCCCAAGCGTTGAACTTTACCTTAAAGAAAGCCAGGTGTGCTTGCAAAACTCGTTTTCTGTGCTGATGCCATAAATCCCCAGTTAATGTTAAATTAAGTGTAGAAATGAGTGATGATCAAAATATTGACTCTTAAGCTTGGCAGTTTTGTCCATGGGAAGCTCTGACAGGTACAAACGCATCCCGTAAAAAGAAAAAAGGAATGAACATGATGCACCTCTGATGCTGTACTTAAAATGAAATACACTCCCGTTGTTCATGGGTGCATAAAATTTTATTGTCCAACTGATCTTCAAGACAGGAGCTCTGCTTGACTTGCTGCGTCTTGTCCGGGCCAGTGGGTAATGACTGAAATCCGCCCCCACCCTTCTCCCGTCCGACTTGACCACAGCCAAGCTGCTGCCTGGGCCCCTTGCACTGCAAACAGCCCACCGTAAGCCTAGGCCAAATGGGCCTAATTCTAGGTGACACATTTAGCGCATGATTTAGCTCGCAGACCTACAGCTGTGTCCCTGACACTCAAGACAAGACCATTGGGGCGTCTCATGAGCATAATTAACCCCTTCATTATGTAAATAAGTAAAAACGTTAGGAATAATTGTGGCATGCTGGATTGGCAGGCTGGATTAAAGCAGATGTGGTGGCGTGCTTGGCTGACTTTGGGCTGTCCGTTTCACTGGAGCCAGAGATGACATCATTCAGCAGTCAGGGACCTCATAATGGGCAGCAAGAATGAGATATAATGGTTTAAGGGGAAGAAAACGGTGTCATACACTCAGGAAACGGCTCCCACCAAGGTCCTTCTGTTCGGCTCATCTCATCACTCTCTATTCACTATTGAAATGTGAAATAAAATGATCTTCGGTCTTTGATTCCTTTAGCAGAAAAGGTAAAGACATTTTTAAGGTTGATGTTGTAAGGCACTCACCTAGAGAAATAGAAATTGTGGTCTGAGTTGACACACAGATTAATTTGAGAGTGGACAGGACATTACATAGAACTTAATGTGAATTTGAAATGCTGAATACTGGTGTTACCTTGGGCTTTATGCAGCAGACAGAGGCGAATAACAGGTGATGAAGCCAATCACCAGAGCATCAAAGCGTATGTTCAAAAGGCACTTGTATAGATGTCTGATACTGGATGTCAGATTCAGTCTAAAGGCTTCAGACTGGCTCTTTCATTCAGCTGTAAAGCGGCTGGATCACAGCTTATGGATCTTTCTTGCTGAGTCAACATAAAGTTTTTCAAGAATCGATGCAGTGAAGTGATTATCAAAGTGCTTTGTGCATAATAGCCACCGATAGGACCCCTTGGGGTTGCCACTGGTAGAACTTGTGAATGTCATCAGTGGATTAATGTAAAGCGTCACACTGTTTCTCACATTTGAAGATATCTGTTTGACGCTTTAAGGAATAGTCCGACATTTAGCTGCACTGGCATGGTGGCTCCATCCACGGACGTTTTGGGATCCAGAATCCAGGAATATGCAAAAATATCTCATTTATAAAGTTCAACTGCTGGGCACTGAAAAAGTCCTTTCTTGGTTTATGTGTGCTTCCATGTCCATGTGTTTCCATATCACACTTGTGTAAGTTGCAAACTGGACCTTGATTGGTCTCTGAACTCATGATGCTATAAATTGTAACTTTACAGCTGTGATTTAAGGTGAGCACAGAGAAACTTTCCCCCCCTCAGCAGATAGATGTGAAAACAGCCTTCTGGTGTCAAACTCTGCACATACATCATTTTGTAGAGTGATTCTCAAACACCACACAGGAGTAACAAAAAGAGAGTAAAACACAATTTAAGTTGAGAGAGGCTTTGATTAACATATTTAGTTGCGTTTCTATCCAACAAACAGATATGAGTCAACTAACTTTTGTCAACAAAGTCAACAAGCATATTTCCCAACTGTTAAGCTATTCCTCCTGTGTCTCATTGTCTCCCTTGTGTTAGTCTATTTAAGTCACTGTCTTCCCCTCCTTTGTTGCCAGATCGTCTTAACCTTTGAGTATGCGTTCCAGTGTTTCCCTAGTATTCCTTTTTTGTATTTTTGACTGTTTTTGCCCATCAAATTGGATACCCTTGCCTGTCGTGTACCGACCTGAGCCTGCTTAAAGATCTTGAACTTTAAGTCTGCTTCGTGAGTCCATCTCCAGTTTGTGCTCGACAGATTGTTACATGGCTGCTTAGAGTTTTTTCTGAATTATGTAGTGATAAAAAAAACAACATCCAACATTCCCTCTGTAAAAGCCTTTGACTCTAATCTGTCAACAAAATGTAACAATAATTTTAAACCTTGCTTTATCCAATGTTCAAATTTCTCTTCTGGAAATGTATGCAGATTAGCATGCATTTAATTAGAAAATGACTCATTTACATCTTTAAACATACAATTTCAGAAAACTGGCACAAAAAATAAATGTGTTACTGTAAGATATTAAACTGAGGAAGTTTCATGATGATGTCTATTACCACAAGTTTTACTCTATTCACCTAACAACCTAAGTCTGAAAACCAGACCATGCCCTTCATGCCTCTCTGGATTCACACTTTTGTCACCAAAAGAAAAAGGATCTGTGTTTGTTTGAAACCCAGCAGTGCTCATATGTGATACACTGTAAAGCAATTGAAGAATGTGGCGTGTTTTCTTATGAACCAAATAATATCCAACCACTCTGCATTCAAACACATTTCCACATACATCTTCAAATCAAATTCAGCTTAGAAACTGCTTGTTCAACCCCATGACCAAGGAGTCATTCTTTGAAATAAAACCCTGGGGCTAGTTGTGCAGTTATCAGGAGAACTGCTCTTAGTGCCTGGCAGTAAACATAGCTGTATTTTGAATTATTTATCATGTGAGTGTATACACTGCATACATTGTATACATTACAACCAGTACTCTAATATTACAGAGTTCTCTTTCCAATTAATAGGTCAAAAACATACAGTATGTGTTTTGTTTTTAGGTTCAGTAAATCTGGGCACCCAAGGGGCCTTTTGGTCTTGTAGTGATGTGGTTTTCCACATAAAAAGCTCAAAATACACAAGAGGCTCTGAGCACTCTTGCCGAAAGCGAAAACATGTAATTGAGCATGTCTTTCCTACATACACAGTAGTCCTGTTCCTGCCTACTACCAAATGTGTGTTTGAGACTCCTCATTACATAAACTTAAAAAAAAGCTTGTTCTGTCACAAAAAATAAAATGTCTCGTCTCAGTTAAACCTCTAATTCAAGCACTGGCTCGAAATCACTGCACTGCAATTACACGTATTTGGGTTTTACAGTAGAGGTCTTCACGGGTCTACCTAAACCCTGGGTCAAGACCCAAGACTCATATGGGTTTGGGTCCATGTTTTATCATTCCATTCTATTACCCTGGGTCCCGTGTCTCTTTATCTTTATGTGTAATACCCAAGTGGATCTAAGAAGACCCATGGTCAGCACTGATCAAGAGAAAAACACATAAGCACTGTGTGTTACACTTGCATCATTGATTTGGCTGATTTCGAATCAGATTACATGAGCAAAAGGAAGGGTGGAAAAGCATTAAGCAGCACCAGCTGTTGGAGGCATAGTGGAGGAAAGTTGGAAAGGGAGCCTGACAACTTTTAAAACTTGGATTATTTTTATGATTTTTTTTTTTTTTATAAATTATGGAAAGGAATGGACTCATATTACGGATTTCAAACGTAGTATGCTATCACCCCCCCCGGGTCCTGAGTCGTTTTCACCTTGGACATGCACCAGGTTAGGTGTGTTATATCTTAGAAACAAATGCGTTGGGTTGTACATATTTTAAAATCAGTGGGGTCTGATTGTATTGAATTGGGGTTCACCATTTTGGAATTGTCAAAACCTCTATTTCAATTACTCCACTCACACTGAATCAAACAAATATCTCACCTTAAAGTTCAGTAACTGTGTCTTTCTTTTCTCTGCTCTGAAGGAATCAAGGCACTTTTGTTAACCTCTGATCCTGCATGTTGATCGTTTATTATGCAAATCATGGACAAATTTGAGATTTATCATACTGAGCACAGTGTCAATGACATTTATGAATGGGAAGACACAGCTGGGAAGTAGCCCTTCAGCATATGCGTGTGTGTGTGTGTGTGTGTGTGTGTGTGTGTGTGTGTGTGTGTGTGTTGTGTATGATGTGAGTGTATTTAATAGGGAGCATGAGCGAGTGTGTGTATGTGTGTGTTGGAATTCAATAAGGCAGATGGGCCTTTTTAGAGTATTATCTTTATTGCCAAAGAAAGGGCCAATCTGTTCCTCTCTTTTGCCAACAATACACATCAATATGTACAGCACATATCCATTTTGCTTACATTTTCTTTCCCCATTCACTTGTCTTGTTTTTATTTTTCCTTTGCCTTTTGCTTCCATTGGTTACAGCCGTTGATGAAAACCGAATGCACCTGAACTCCCTTTCACAGCCAGAAAATGAACTTGAGAAACACAACAGGGGTGCATTGCGGGTTTCAAGAGAGAGGAGAAAGCGTGAACCTTTAGTGCAAGGCTTTTACTGCAGGGATTACTCTGTTCAGCTTGACAGCAAAAGCCAGTCAGGGCGCAGACAGCCAGGGCCTCGGTGGAGAGAGGAGAGAACAGAGATGATCCACCTGTACTGTGGCTCTCTGAGGGCTGGCTAAGTCAGAGCTGTGTGGTTTCTAAATGACACGAACACCTCAGCTTTAAATACCACTAAGCATATTCCTCCTGTTCAGCCTGGCAGAAAGGATTCACACCTGCAAAGCTGAGAGCATCAAATATTACAATGAGAGCAGGGATGACATTTAAGGAGAATTTCTATTCTGCTGATAGGGATAATGCAGGGCTGAAGACAAGTTTTAGTACCAGATGTAGTTGTCATGTGATAAAGGCTCCTGCAGAATCAACAGATGGATATGATTTAAAGAGGAATGAGTAAATAAAAATAAACAGGAAAGAGGAAAGGAAGAGGAAAATATGCCAGTAAAGCAACAGTGCTGACATCTAGACAGATTTCCACAATATTTCTCCTGGTGCACTTCAATCCAGAATAATACCCTCTGAAGGGAAAATATCTGCAGGTGGATGACTAAAAAAAGATTGTTCTAAAACATCTATGCATTTTCTATATCTGCTTATCTTGTGCAGGCTCACAGGGACATATTAAATCATCCATGGTAAATGTCACGTATACTTGTCATTCCATCACAATCAAAAAGTGAGGAGTTCATTATTATTTTCCCATTTTGGACTCTCATTCTGCCATTATACATCTCATTGTAAAAGATAATAAGACAGCATTTGCACAAGCACAACACGTCAGTTTTGAACTATGGTTCCAGACCTCTGAATTCCTACCCACAGCTCAGATTTTTAGCTATGCTAGCTAGGGTTTCCAACACTGGTCAGTCAGTTGGTCAACCACTGTGCTCCAGACACAACAAACTTGACAACTATTGGATGGATTACTGTATAATACAGTAGATATCCATGGTGCATGGACAATTAGTCATTCTGGTGATCTCCTGACTTTCCCTTTAGCGCCACCATTGGGTTGACATTTGTGGTTTTGAGTGAAATGTCCTGATTGAATGGATTGCCATGCCATTTTATGAGGACAATCATGGTCCCCCAAAGATGGAATTCATCTAGCACCATCATTGGGTCAAAATTTTAATTTGTCCAACACTTGAATCTATGACCAAATACCCTCACAATTCATGACATTTTCATTAGTCAGTTGTGCTTTGAGTTTAGTGGTAATTAGCAAATGTTAGCATGCTAACACTCTAAACATTGCCATTGTGAACATGTTGACATGCTTATTCTAGCATTTAGCTTTAAGCGCAGATGTCTGAGTACCAGTGCTTAATTTGTAAAATTAGAAGTAGGGGAACACTTTGGGCCTCTGAGGGAGCAGTGTTCCCCCACTCCCAAAAGTGGGGAACACTTTTTAAAGCGGCACCTGAGCCACCTCACTGCGCAACTCTGAATGGAATGGTTGTGACATCTAGTGTTGTCACGGTACCAAAACTGGGACCCATGGTATGATACCAGTGAAAGTATCACGGTTCTGAGTAGTATCACAATAGCATGGCAAAAATGAGGCAGATGTGCCTTTTGTCATTTATAAAAAGATAAATCACTTTTCTATAATACATCAATGATATTTCAATGGAATAAATTACTTATTGACTTATTCATACTTCAAAATCAGCATCAATAAGTGATTAACATAGGGGGAATCAAAATAAAATAAATAAATAAAATAAAAATCAACCAGCCACCCTCCTCCCCTGACAAGTAAAGAACAGTCCCTTCATAAGTAAAGAACAGTCCCTAAAGTGCGGTGAGGTTTGTGGACCATTACCTGCCACAAAGAGAGAAATGTGAATGGCTCGTTTCTCCTCTGATACACCACATACCTGTGTGCCGCCACGGCTCGGCTGTCCAGGTACTACTGGGCAGTCATGACACCAATGAAAGAGGAAATTACTGGACCTGGAGTCGGATTTCTCTGTCGCCGGTAAGCCGTTATGTTGCGGCGCAGAGCACTATGACCGCCGTATCCTGTCTGTGACCCCCGTTCAACCACAACCAGCAGGATTTGCCTTTCCTTTCTGCTGCTGGTTGAAATCTGTACTCACATAGCATGCTGAATGATTTATTTTGCTCGCTCAAAACTATTTTTAGTCACAAATGCGAGTAAAATGCTCGCACGTAGAGTTCTGTGGAAAACAAATCACTGCCGACAAGTAAAAAGAAATAAATAATAACTTTCAATGCTCAAAGATACTCACATCTGGAAAACAAACCACAACAGCAGCATATTGAGTACCAGGTGAAATAAAGCTGGGTCTGGTGTTGTGCTCAGTGGCTGACGGCAGTTTCCCTGACAGGTATTACATTAGTTAATTTAAAAAAAAAAAAAAAAAGCCTCTGAGTTGATTGAAAATGACAGGCAGGACAGACCAGTGTGTCATGCTTGTTTGGGTAGTGCAAAAAAAAAGTCCCGATCCCAACAAGACACTGGAAAACTTGAACACACTGACCAAAAACTGAGAAGGAAACTAAATGACAAATCAAAGGGCATAATATTGTAACCCTAGTTTTATTAGCACAGGCAGAGCCCTCTACTGGACTCTATGGATGATACTCTCCTCCAATCACAAACACGCATTTGCCCACTGAAATTTGGATAAACTTAGCCAGCCAATCAGGAGCCCATATTGTATGAGGCATGTGACAGAATCCGCGATCCTACACCCTTTTCAGCAAGTAGCCCAGGAGTGACAGGGCATCTAGTTACAGAACTCTGTGTGCGATAACAGAGCTAGGGTTACAATATTGTAACCTTAATTCTGTCTCACACAGGCTTTGCCCTGTCCTGGACTCTTTGGGCACAGTAGGTGGAGCCTGATAAATAAATCTCCTGTCGCAACACAACATTGACCCAGCTACACTGGCCAGAGGTTAGTCGCCTTAGCCTGCCTACTTCTTTATAACCCAGATTGCCTCAGCAGAGATATATAGGAGGCCCCAGCCAATCCAGGTGGTAAGAAACCAAAGTGGGTGGAGCTGTGGCCTAACCTTGCACGGGGTTGAAAGAAGTTTCTGCAAATTTAAGTGGGAAAATGCATCAGTATTACCCATGAGGTCCAGTAGAGGGTGGAGCCTGTATGAGATAGAACAGTCTGAGGCCAGGCTAGGTGTGAAAGTTCAGACGCCACAACCACCACTAATCAAAAGACACAGTTCACCATCTATTCTCTGGCGGCTAGGCTTAGGCATTTTGGGAAATGTAGGAAATCATTATGAGAAAAAGGGGATGACTCAGGTGGAGACACCATGGTCACACCAGGGAATTAAATTAGGTAATCAAGTAAACACCACAATGTGTTACAATGTAACTCCTATGCTGAGCATAACATTGTGAGAAGATTTGATTAATGTTTCTTTTAAAAAAGAGGTCGCATGTGTCTTGTTAAAATGAAAGTGATTTTACAGCCTGTAATCAAACTGGAACAGAAAACACAAGCTATGACTGTGTAATTTGTTGACACCTGTGGTTTCACTAGAAAAACCCATGTTGCTAAAAACAGCTGTGTGTGTCTGTGTGTTTGTCAAATGTACTAGCATGCTGGCACATAGTATTAGCATGTGGTGCACTCGTGCGTTTGTGTGTATTTGAAAGTATGTGCAAACATGTGTGCATGTGTGTGTGTGTGTGTGTGTGTGTGTGTGTGTGTGTGTGTGTGTGTGTGCGCGCACAACTGAAATGTTCCCAGGCAGAGAAATGAGGGACTTATGAATATGCATTAACACATTTTACTGCATATCATCATCAGGACTCGGTGCCAGTGACTCAGACCAAATAAAGGCTGTGACTGATCCTGGGACAAGCTGGAGCTAAGGTCAAGTGAAATCACATTTATTTTTAGGGCGCTGTGTTCGTCTCAGAGCTGTTTGCAGAACAACAAAGGGAACAGCAGATACAACTGGTGACATTCTACAAAACAAATGTGTGAGTCTGCTCCCCTTTAGGAAACAAAGTACCGTAGGCTCCATTGAAGACTTGATGTTTGGGTAATAATATTATGATATCTTGTTACATATTACGGCTAAAGAATCAGCTGCTGGAGATACATGCAACGTTTGCAGCATGATTAAATATACAACATCACAAATGTGTATAAAACAGCAGTGTATCAAATAACTGCTAGACCAAGCAAAGGCGTGTGGATTTTCACATTTTATGGAAGAAACAAGTTCAGATCTGTAAAATGGTTTATCTCACACTTCAATCAGAGGAGAAAAAAATGCATCAGTTATGGCTTGCTGAATACTGTGGCCATGAAACGAAGTTTAAATCAGAGTGCTCCACCAGACTTCTGTCGCAGTTATGCATTTAGAATACAGAAGCACAAAAAAACTGTAAGCCTTGACAATACCTCACAGTCACTTAGTGCTGGATATTTAGTTCATGTAGCTCTAAAATGTCAGTTATGTTAGTAGATAATAATGGATAATGAGAAAATAGTATTTGTGCAGAAGCAGCCGTGATTACCCGGGCAATTAAATTATGTTAGATTGATACTTAAATATTTGTGTTTTATGCTTCAAAGACTTCAGAGAATTATGTTGATCAGACTACAAACACCAAACAGCAGAAACACAGAAACAGTAAATATTACATAAAAAGGGGAGTTAATTAATGGAGAACATTGATTTTATGCGTATAACCCATACAGTAAAACAGAACAATTACCACAAGGTGCATTTAGTAGATGCCATGGAGCTTTCAATCACATCACATGATCTTCATCAGCAAAATGAGTTTGTCCTGCTGTCATGGAATTTAAGATTTTATTACTTTTCTTTTTCAATTTTTAGTTAAAGAATGTCTCTTGTTGGCTTATTGCTGAAGTTTATGTTCTACCTCGGAAAACTGTTGACAAAATAATTTAATCGCAAGGTACATGTTGTAGAAATAGTAGATGAAGTAGAGTTCAGATGAAAAAAAAAATGGAAATTTTAACATACTACTCAGTGACACCTAATCAAACTCCACTTGGCTGCTAAAAATCATGATAGGAAGCTGCAGAACAGCTACTAATTGGATCTTGTGATCAAATTCATGTTTTAATTGCTGTTTCCAAAGTCATCAATGAACTCTAAATCCCACCATAAAGCCATGTGTCCACATAGTGGTTTTCATCAGCAGCAAAGCAGTGGCGGGGCGCTGGGGAGAGCTTCAGCCCAGCGCTCCATAAGAAGCACTCCCACCACAATTTTTAATGCCATGCACCGCGTGGTTTTTTTTCTATGACAACAACATCTTGACATTACTGTTAGTTAGGCAGCCAAAAACAGAGGGTTGACTAAGCAGTTAACAACAAGCTTCTGTGTGCACGGTGATAAAAGCACAACACTCATAAGCGACATTCGGTGCCAGCCTTGGACAAATGGGCTTTGCTGCTTTTTGTTATTGTTTTTGATGAGAATGAAGCTTTTTGCTCTGGGTGTTTCTGCCGGTGCACTCTGAACTCCTCAAATTGAAGAAATTTAAGCTCAGAAAGCACCCCACGTCATTTCTTCTTTCGTTATCTTTTTTCCGAGATAATTTGAGAGGCGGGCCTTCTGTGGAGATCACGGCGACAAGTATACAGTTGGTAAACAATGGAAGAGAAAATAGTGGTAGCAGTTGCTAGATACCCAGAGCTATACCACCCGATGATAGCAGGGTTGCCAATTTTGGTCAGAGGGCCGGAGTAAGATTTGAAAATTCATGTGGCGAAATCCTATTTTCATGTAATTTCATACAGAAATAGATAATAGACAAGTGCATTACATTAGCCCACCTCATCATGTTCTTGTGGAGTAGTGCGCCTATTAGAACTACTCTCTTCTTCTTGCCTCATTTTTTTCTTAAAGAAATTCAGCAGACTCATCTAACAAAAAGTTTTTTTTTCATCATAAGTGTGTTAGTTATTCAGGCAGGGCACATGGTTTCATAACACAGTTAAATGTAAATTTGTCAGCAATTTGCTTACCTTGGTACAATTAAGTAAGTCAGGCGCAGAAAAGACTAGAGTATCCGGTCAATTTTCAAAATAAAACACCAATGAAAACTCCGGATCTCACGATCCACCAATTCCAGCCACTCATGTGCGTGCCGCTATAGTTCCCGGTGGACATTGACGCGGAGCGAGTCCGCGCCGCAGCCGAATCGTGCAGGGATCCAGTGGACATCCAGCGTGACATATCTTAAACGGGCGTGAGAGAGTGACATTGATAGTGAAAGAGTGACGCCAGATGGTTGAGAGTTGGCAACCCTGCGATAGACAGCAGGTTGTCAAACTGTCCCCGAGTCATCCTAAATATGCCTATAAATGGCCATCATCGAGGCGGAGGTCCTTGTCCGACTGGTGGTACTCCCCGTGAACCACCCTCTTTTTTAGGGTCTCATGTACCCACACAGATCTCTCTGTCCATTTAAGGGACTAGCTACTAATTACTGTCAAAAAAAAGATTGATTTCATGGGAAGGTTAGTGTAAGGACCTCATAAGGTGGTTGCCTGGCAACAATAAAAAGGCACAGCAACCTTTTTTTATTTACTAGTGGCATTCAATGTTTTTTTTTTTAAAAAAAGGCAGTATGGTGCGCCCCTCTTTTTGCAAACTGCGTTACACATGGTGTATCGTTGGATAGCTAGCTAGTCTTGTTGTTAAACATACTGCCAAGTTATATTTACCGTTTGTCAACTGTATGGAATATTACTGACTTTGAATCTTGCTAGCATAACGTTAGCTTTCTAACTAATAGGTTACATTGTTATAAATAAAACAATAATGTTGATGTGCAAATCATTCACAAGCAGGTGTAAAATTGCTGTTTATTACCAATTCAGTGTTATAAGTTCAAAATGTATTAAGACATATCAGTATATTAATATATCTATGTTATGTTATCAAGTATTTTCTAGTAATAAAGTCTATAGTCACTGAGAAATTGTTTATTAAAAACATACAAATGTCCTTACATATGATTACACATACATTATAATCTACAATAACCATCTCTTTAAAATGCCAAATAATTCAGGTGTTGTTAGTGTCCAACCTGATCTCACAGAAATACGTGAAATGACCACAACCTCTTAACACCACATTCCGTGGTGGCAGCACGTAATGAGTTGAAATTACGTGCCGGTACCACGGAAACAATGTCGATGTAAAGTCAATTAGGATCCTTTTTCGTGGTGGACAAACAAATTCCCTGATTCAACAACGTCCTGTATACACACAAAAACATGAAAGTGTTCTTGATATTAAAACAGCAAATATATTCCTCTGTTATAATTTCCCACCATAATAATAATAATAATAATAATAATAATAACATGATAGTTCGGCTTTACTAGACATTTGATATAATCAGTAGATCTATCTTTTACGACTCTATTTTACAACAAGCCGCAAAAAAACTACCGTCCCAAAAATGTCGTTTTTAGAGTACTATCTAAAATATCTGAAATTTGCCAACATCCTTGCTTTTTTTCTTACCATAGTTCATCTAGATGCAGTGTAATAACTAGTTCGGCTTTACTAGATATTAGATATATTGGGTAGATATATCTTTTTTTAGCCCTATTTAGAACCCTACTTTGCGAATCAGAAGAACTACAACTATGTTACTGATATGTATCAAGCTGCATGGCGCGGTCCCAGGGAATTGTAGTTTTTTAAAAATCTGAGTGTTTTTCCCAGATTTGGAAGTTGTAAATACTGAATTGAGAGTACACTGTGGACTTTAAGAGGATAGTAAACACACTTGTGTAATCAGATTTTAAATATCTAATTTCTAAATGGGTGAAAAATAAATTTTTTTCCATATTTTACCCATATCTGACAGCACCCTCTGTTGTTGACTACACTCACATGATAGCTGAAGTCAAGAGCTCTCTATAACAGTTGGTCCCATGTCTGTACCCATCTGTCTTTGTTGCTGAGTTATAAGCCCTCAAACATGCACTGAGGTCAAGGTTCAAAGGTCAATGGCTGAAAGCAGGAGCCATGTAGAATCTTCATACTGACATATGTTACTCTCCAGGTTGAGACCTTTCCAGTGATGTATTTGGTTTAGCTCTACGACAAAGATTTGATTTTTTTTTATTTTTTGGACACAAGCCATGCCAGGTGTAGTTTCAGAGAGCACTTTGAAGGCCCAGTGTATAAAATGAGTTTTGTTTGTTTCTTTGCTTGTTTTTTTCTTTTTTTACTGTAGATAGTTACTAAAATGAGTCATCCTCAGACAATACAATACTACTAAAAAGTAAAACCAATAATAACAATAATGAAATAAGCAATAAGATAGCAATAAGATAACTTAGATAATATTTATTATTGTTTAGACACTTTATTATTGCTTAGATACTATTTAGCCTATTATTGAATTTACTTTTAGCATGTTCTACTTTTATCTGCTGTGGCCTATATGTTTTAATTTATGTGGTAACAAATTTATTTTATGTTAGGCCTACATCCTCAGTGGGAGCCGTGTGTGCTGGGGGCAGCGGCCGCTGGTTCTGTGGCGCTGGCTTGGGGTCCGCTCTCCCCTGGTGGAGTGGAGGGTGGCCGGGTTGCCAGGGGCGTTTGGATTCGGTTACGGCAGACGGATGGCAATCTGAAATGGAATGAAGCCCACAGACGGCAAACAGCAGCTATAAAACAGTAGTGGAACGCGCCCCATCCGCCCACAGCACAATGCTCTTAAAGCCCTACCCTATCTGCTGGCAAAATACATTTATTTGTTTTTGTGTGTATACAGGAATGTTAAAGATATCATTGAGGAAAACGAGGTTGACATGATGTGATTGAATCAGGGAATCCGTGTGGACACCACGAAAAAGGATCCTAATTGACTTTGCGTTGGCATTGTTTCCGTGGTGGCAGCACGTAATTTTAACTCATTCCGTGCTGCCACCACAGAATGCGGTGTTAAGAGGTCGTGGTCATTTCACGTATTTCTGTGAGATCAGGTTGTTAGTGTAGGTATGAGCTACAAACTGATAATGAGAATTTCCTTGGGTGCACATGTATCAAGGTTTATGGGTGCATGTGCATTAAACAAACAATCAGTAAAAATCAATTGATATTAATGAGCTCTATCAGAATTATCATCCAGGTTTTTGTTATGTTTCTTAACCTTTTCCCTCTGTGAAGCTGCCAGAGAAATCCACTCCCAGCTACATTCTAAAGAAATAAAGAAACAGACAGACAAGTAAACAACTAAACAAACGAGAGAGAGAGAAAAAAAGTGCATATTTACTGGAATGCTGTTGACAGCAGGGGTGGGGGTGTAAATACAGAGGGCACTGCTACCTGCTACTTCCTCTAATAAATACCATTGTTTGTCTTCCTTTTATGCAATTAACAGATGTTTTGATCTGGGTGTTTTTACTTTCATCCGCCGTCAGTAATGAGGCTCGAACCCCTGATACACTCTCCATCTCTGAACTCCAGAGACCACTTCTGACAGAGGAAAAGAGAAACATCACAACAACTACACACGGGGAGAGAGAGAACAAGAGTCGGAAAGTGACAGAGATAGAAAGAAAAAATAAATAGATAACATAGAGATGATAGGGCACCTCAACAGGGGGTAAAACCTTGGTTCTATATAAAACAAGACAGCTCTGTCATCTCTCCTCGTAGTGTGCTGCTGTAGACGCTGTTATTATTAATGTACTAAAAAAACATGGCACCCAGTTGGTGTCAGCGCTATAATATGTTTAATATGTATTGGAGTGCTTCATGTGAACATAAAGGGTGGTAATGTGCGCGGTTAGTTTCACTGTCAAACTGGATGTTGGAGGGCTGAAAGCAGGATGTTCTCTGAATGGAAAACCCTTCATGTGTCTGTGCACATATTTCAGTGGGAGTTTGAATACAATTAAAAGAGATCTTAACATGATCAAAACATGTTTTGTTTGTCCCTTAAAAAAGCAAATGCTCATTAATTACATGTGTTGTGTTTCATGGCTTACACGTGATCAATTCATGGCACATGTGGTCTTCTGTATATAACATGATAAATTCACAAAACACATGGAATAGGGCTAAAAAACAACAACAATGTAGCCTACATACATTATCAGTCATTAAAAGCAACTTTATATATCATACATGACATGATGATATATGTCAATATTTTTGAGATACAGTACAGGAAATTTGAAAATGTGAGATTTATGACATCACAAATGAAACATGAACCACAGTTAATTTCACTTAAAGGCTAGTGTTCACACGTCAATCTAAAACCTATAATTCTGACCACAATATGCTTCTGAGACAACAGCCAATATTTCTGGAACACCCTTAATGTAGAAACATTAAATTGTTGTCAGGTGATAGCTGATGGGTTCTGGCCAATATTACTTGGTCTACAAACAGCAATCGAAACACTTCCGCTACCAAAATATTGTTCTGTTGCCTACAGGTTTTGCATACATATCTGCTTGATGAGAGTAAACACATGTAAAATGGTCATTTATTACATAATGTAC
Source organism: Epinephelus fuscoguttatus (assembly GCF_011397635.1). Lineage (NCBI taxonomy): Eukaryota > Metazoa > Chordata > Actinopteri > Perciformes > Serranidae > Epinephelus > Epinephelus fuscoguttatus. The sequence continues at coordinate 10,606,391 of NC_064753.1, forward strand.
ATATATTCATATATTACATATACAATCAAATTAATTATTGGTCTGTTTTGCCAGGTTCATGTGTTTCATATGTAATTTTCCATCCAATTAAGTCAAATAATTCTAACATAAACCCAAATATCATTTCTGTAATTAATTCAAATAAAACTGACAAATAGACCATGGGAATTTATGTAACTATAGCTCATAGAATTTAGTGAATCGACGTTGATATAACTTGGGTAATTACTCCTCACAAATTCTATGTATTTCAGATATGTTGAAAACATATCAGCGTCATTAGATTTAATTACGTAAATGGTCATTTTTGGTATATGTTAGAATTCAGTCAATTGAATGGAAATATTATGAGAAACTGAAATATGTAAATCTAACAAACTAGACCAAGCATTTCTTTTCACCATAATATTCATATATGGACATATTTTTGCAAATTTATATACATTTTACATTTGTGATATGTGTGATATGTGAAATATAAAATGGTACACATGAAATACATTGTTTAAGTTATAAATTCACGATAAAAGAGAAATATGAGAATGTAAGACGTCATTTCTGACAACAATATTCAGGCATTCATTTTCTGTAGCCGCTTATCCTGTTGGGGTTGCGGGGGGGCTGGATCCCAGCGGACATCGGGCGAGAGGCGGGGTACACCCTGGACAGGTCACCAGGCTATCACAGGGCTGACACATAGAGACAGACAACCATTCACACTCACATTCACACCTACGGACAATTTAGAGTCACCAATTAACCTGCACGTCTTTGGACTGTGGGAGGAAGCCGTAGTACCTGGAGAAAGCCCACGCTGACACGGGGAGAACATGCAAACTCCGCACAGAAGGGCTCCCACACCCGGGATCGAACCAGGAACCCTCTTGCTATGAGGCGACAGTGCTAACCACTGCACCACTGAGCCGTGTTTCACATAATATATAATACAGAATTTCACATGCAATCAATTCACATATAGGTGTCAACATATCCTCATACAGCAGTTTGTGTGATGTCTTACGAATTAGCGCACCATAAATGATGTGACATCCTTAACGTAAAGTAACATAATTAATGTAAAGTTACAAAGGTTAGGTTTAGGCAAGTAAAGTTACTATAGGTTTGACAAGAGAGACATGATTGGGCATCTTTAGGTTTAGGCAAAAAAGGTACTGTGGTTAGGTTTAAAAAAGAAACATGGTGAAAACGTATCTTAAAATGACTCAAAGCAGAAGCCCCATTGCCATGATGCAGTATAGTACAGTTCAGTTCGGTATGCATTTTTCCACTGTGAAAAGGTGTGGATGGCACCAATGGAACTGCTCCTTTCAGTCCCCATTTTTGGTCACCCCTCTGCTGGGGTACCTGATGAGTCAATAACGGTCAGTCACTCTTGTTCAGGGCTGAGTTGTGGCTGGTTTTTAAACTTATGTAACCGTTGTTAATACCATAGCAAGTCTTACATATATTAGTAAACTGTAACTATAAAATGAAAGGACGTTTTGCTGCCTCTCGCAGCAGCTGTAGACTGAGAAAAACAGCTATTCACTGAGCCAACTGTCGGCAACTTTTAAAGTGGAATTTTTACATGTAATGTTACTCAATGCATGAGCTGACGATGTGAATCCATCAACACACACAATACAACTTCCCCTGGGAAAGTCCTATGTTCATCCACCACGCTAATCTGCTTCCTATCTGGGCAGTCTGAAACCACTTGCTTCTTTACTCCTATGCATTTGTCACATGATCAAGTCCTTACAGAACTCATTGGTTATTCACAGATTACTGGCTCATCATTTTGGTGCGTTACTTTTCATATGAAAACATACGAACTGTGCATGAGAACAGCCTGATAGGTGTAAAGGTGTTTAGACTGTTCAGATGTGATTTTCAGACATGTCACATGTAAGCTATCAGGTGAAAACAGAAATGTCCTTTCATTTTTTATTTGTCATTTATTTTTGTCTGGTTCAAATGCACGCCAGTGAGGCAACATAAGCTCAGGTGGTAAATTACGGGTACATAGCCTGTTTCAATTACCACCATTGTAAAGCTTTGAAAATGAAATATACACTGTAAGATATGAGAGCAAAACACTGGGGGTTTCAGTAAAATTATATTACATTTCCACCTAAATTACAGTGGTAAAGAGTAGCAATTTGATAATGCATCAACAAATAAAAGATCCTAATGTAGCATAATACTTCAAATAAAACTCTGCATCAACAAAAACTATATTTACATAACCTTCCTCCTTATGAAAATCAGTAGCACCAGTATAATTACTTACCTAATATATGAGCAAAAGTGCCCTGCATTGTGTGGAATATTTTTCTCACTGATGACACCAATGAGGGAAAGCGAGGCGTTTCAAATGTATGGAGTCATTAAATGTCATTATTAGACATTTTCCTTTTGAAATATCATGTTTACACAAATGTAAGAGCTCCATCCATCAAACACTAACTAGCAGAAAATAACACAAAGCAGAGAATGATAAATCAGCACTGTGTTAATATGTGTGCTGCTTATTCATCAGTGGGAGAACCCCAATTATCCAAAGCTTGCATGAACCCTCACTCATGTTTGTGCCCATTAAAGCAGTCAGAGCGTGGCAGTGTCTGTTTTCAAAAGAGTCTTTTATTTTTTTTATTTGTGGTTATTTAATGAAATTGATCCAGTTCAGAGGGTGGCTGGGGTTCTGGATCCAATGGCCCCCTACTTCACTGACAAAGTGCCTCTGAGCTGTGCTGCAGGCTATCCTGCATTCTGACCACACACACCATGTGGGAGTGATACCACTACCTCATTTGCATCAGCTCATCAAAGAATTTGAATGTCACTGTAGTTCCAAACTTTGTCACTTAGCATCTGATTTACAGATTTTTGCATTAAAGATGAGGGACTCACAGTCTCCAGTCAAGGGGTCTTCAATTATTTTCAATTATTTTTTTCCAATTACTTACACCAAGCAGAAACGACCCTCACTAGTCAGAGCAAAGTGCAGGTGCGGCACTGCATCCAGCTGAGCATCAGCACATAATAAGGCACATCTAATAAAAAAGAGACTCTGCTAAAAAGAGATAATAGTAAAAATAGTAGCTAAGTTTTCCAGGTTAGCATGTTTTATCACCATACTTATTTACCCTTAAATGCATGGGCAAACATTCCTTTACTTTACACTATTTTTTAGAGACCCATAACTTGAAGTTTCCCCCCAGATGAGTTTTAAAGTAGGGCTGTTATTGACCCCCTTAGTAGAGGAATGTGACACCTCTCTAGTGACAAACTTTGCACAGACACAAGTCAGTATAGTCAGGGTCAGACACATTTTAGAGGACATATGATTAAGAAAAACATTTTTGGTTGAAAGGGGACTTCAAGTAACAAATCAATCTACAAATCAAAGTAATACTGCCTGTCAACTTTTCAGAGCCTAGCATAATTAATAACAAAAAAACAAATATATGATTTTGACATTATTTACCATTACCTTTCAATGCCAAACATATCAATCCATTTATAACCAACATAATGTGTATTATACATGTACTACTGTAACTGTTGCTTTAGATCAGGGGAAGGCAACCTGCAGCTCCGGAGCCGTATGCAGCTCTTTAGTGCCTCTTCAGTGGCTGTCTGTGGCTTTGACAAAAAACAAAAAAATAAATAAAATAAATAAATAAATAAATAATGCTTGATTTTATTTTTTTGTCAACATTTTGATTTTCATTTATCGTTGTTATAGGCCAAAATAAATTCTTACATTCTCCAGTTGTTAAAATGTGTAGCCTATGCACTGAATTAAAAAAAGAAAAGTTTAAATTTTTCATTTACTAAAATGTGTGTCATATGTCTACGGCCTATGCACCTTTTCCTCTAAATTTCACCAAACCTCAGCATCAGTGGCTAGTCTTGAGCCTCCCTAGCTAGGCTACTAATGGATTCCAAATCCATAAGAGCAAAAGTCTCAGAGGAAAATACAGAATTTAATAGTGGGTGGACAGATTCATTTGCATTTACTGTCAACGCTGCAAAGTTAGTTGTATTTTGTCTTGTTTGTACTCCATGTCACAATTGTGGTGAAGAGTTAATAAATATGACTATGACTATGACTAAAAATAATCATATATGGCCCATCGCAAAAGCACCATTTTGTGGTAAAATATGCTTTGTGGCTCCAGGCGGATTTTTTAAAAATTATTTTTGGTCAAAAATTACTTTTTTGATGGGTAAGGTTGTTAACCCCTGCCTTAGATGCCTCTTCAAGTTAGTTAATGTCATCAAAATCATCCAGTACAAAATTAAGTGCTCTATGCAATAATCCTGATACCATCATCATTGCACCGTCATGTTACTGTGACAGAACACTTAAAGGGATAGTACACCCAGAAATGAAAATTCAGCCATTATCTACTCACCCATATGCCAATGGAGGCTCAGGTGAAGTTTTAGAGTCCTCACAACACTTGCAGAGATCCAAGGGGAGAGGGGATAGCAACACAACTCCACCTAATGGAGGCTTACAGCGCCCCAGATTCAAACGTCCAAAAACACATAATTGAAACAACATTTTGTTTGATGGGGTCAATAATGGAGGGGTCCCCTCAGATTATGTGTGGTCATATGCCTACAAAGTTGCGTGGTGATCGGTGAAACCCTTGAGATGTTATACACCTTTATGTGGCAAGCCACGCCCTCCGCAATATTCATTGCCGTATAGAAGCTCAGTTTTAGTAAGTTTTCCAACTTTTGCCAAGAGGGAACTTTAGATATTGGTCCCTAGATTATGTTCACTGAGTTTCATGCAGATCGATTTTAAGTGTTTTTCAAAAAATTCACAATGGCAGAAAATCTATATAACCGGAAGTTATGGGTTCTTGAGGCAAATGTGTTCCTCATGAGGAGAGGCATCTCTGTGCAAAGTTTCATGTCTCTACGACATACGGGGCATGAGATATGCCCATTCAAAGTTTACAATTTCAGTCGGTTGCTATAGCGCCCCCCTTTGGCCAATTGATGTAATATTGCTTCATTCGCATCCTCCAAATTTCACATGGATTGACCAAGTCAGTGAGGAGAAAAATGTGGAACAGACACACAGACAGACACAGACAGCGTTTTAGTCATTATAGAAGTAAAGTAAGATAAGATAATCTTCTCACTTAGTTATTGACTTAGTAAATATGTGTATACTATTGCCTGTTACCTGCATAAACAAAATGAAGACAACCATCTAAAGACCCTCACACCATGTTAGAGAATAATATGTTAAAAAAGTGATTTTCAGCAACTGAGAATCATAGTTCATTTTTTTAAACAAACTGTTGAACAACATTTGAGACTAGTTATGTCATGTCGTGACATTAACATTAGGATGTCATACATGAATGTGTAAGAAAACATAATTACATAATTACATTTTACAAAACTTGGCTTACATGTACCTACATCAGGGCTCAGTGAGATAGATTTGGCTTGAAATGTTAGTTCATAATATACAGTGACAGCTTAAATGAACACCAGGGCTATGGTCACACTGCAAGCCTTAGTGCTCAATTCAGGTTTATTGCTTAGATCTGATTTTTCTGTTTTGCTGCTTACATTATTTTTTAAATGTGATCAGTGTCAAATTCCAAGGTGAACTGGTCATAGTCCTGAACTGACCCGCATGCTCATAAGAACAATAACAAAGACGTCACATGCAGCACGCTGTGCCAGCAAATTCATTAACGGATGATAACGAGGACGAGGAGAAAGACAGCCAAAATTTTTAATGATGGCTTTTTGTGAGGCAATGGCTGCTACTCCTCTACAGAGGTGTGTGTAGATGCTGGGTTGGAGCCAGGAGTGGTGGGATCGTGACGTGAATGGCTTAACTGAAAGAGATTTCATCAAAAATTTAAGGATGTCAAGAGGTATGTTTAACTACATCTGTCAGCGCCTCTTCACAAGATGCTCATGGTAAGAGACTCAGCAATGTTGATGTAGAGTCACTGCAAAAAAATTAGACCTGTATTAGATTTTGGACCACATAAAAAAGTGATCCAATCAGAATAGAAAAGATTGGAGTCCATGCGATCTGTGCTGTTCACATGCTGTTATGAAAAACAAAAAAAATCTGAGTAACACATGAGCCAAAAAAACCCAAAACTGTTTGCACTACTTTTGCCAGTCTCAATGTAGCTAAAGTGATCAAGTGTACACGAGCAACAAAAGAGCATTCAGGCGGCATTTTCATACGTTCCCCTTTTGTACAGTAAACTTTGTATTATGTTGTTTACTGATACTGTTCCTCCCACATAATGAAATTCAAGAATAATGGATGATCGATCCCAAGCCACAGTATTCAAAGGAGAGGAAGAAAACCATTGAAAGACTGATGAGTTCACACATTTTCAATGGAGATCTTAACATCTTAAATTTCAGAGCCAGTTTTGCCAGCAGACTGGATCCAGTATCAGTGTGTTCTATTTGGAACCCAGTTAAAAGCTGTTTGAGATCTCTTTGTAAAAAGAGCCAATTGATTGAAACGGGATGACACTTGGATGTTGGATGCAAATCTGTCTTCACACAAGGTTAAAGTCTCTGCTGATCTGAGGAGACAAAGCAAGATGATGAGCTGCTGCAAAAGCAGAGTACGCACCACTTGAATGTTTTCTGTATGAACCTCTTATCATCTCCTACACCAAAGTCAAAACCATTTAAAATGCTAAAGGTATGACATTTTTCCCTGAGCTTTAGCCAGCATGGCACCATGATTGATGATGCATCGTGCCCAGACATCCCTCATAGAAACAGCTAATAAATCTGCCTAAATCCTTTTGCAACATGTTTGCTGTGCATTTGAATTGGCAGCAACTGAATGTCTCCCTAACAACATGTCTTATTTAGGCTACAGCTTTCCTTTCAGCATCTTTTACTGAGTAAATAATATGAGCGGAGCACAGATTGTGTGTATCCTTCATGCGATATTTCCATGACAGCTTTAATCATAAGTACATGTTCACCCCCTGCTTTTTTTACATTATTGTGTGCAAGGCATTGTAAGGGGTGGCTGCCGCATAGCAGCAGCAGCAGCAGCATCAGCCCAGTATGTTAACGGGTGAAGCAAAATGAAGGTGACTGGTAATGGTTATTGTTTTGTCCCTCTCTGCCATTTAATCTCCTTTCAGAGAGCTTCATTAGGCGCTGGAAGAGCAAACGGCTTGTAGATAAAACTTGATCTGTAAGCCAGGGACACTCAGGACAAGCCAATATTCATTCACCTGCTAGCCCAAATGGCATGAGCAGCAGTCCAATTTTCTGTCATATGAGCACTCTGTCACAGGTCAGAGCATTTTTACTCTATTTTAGTGCTTTTTTTCAAAATTGAAGCAAGGAAGGATCAGACATCTATCAGAATATAACAATTATTCCTGAATGTAACATTAAAGTACATCACCAGAAGACACTGATACAGAAAACAAGACTAAAGGTCTGAAGTTAGGTTTCTTTAAAAAAGGAAGCACATTTTTAAATGAATTTCTTTCAAAAAGCAGCAAAAGAGAATGCAAATTTTCCACTTTTCCATCCACTACCATTACCTGAATATTGGAAGTAGATCCATCAAGGTAATCAAGAGAGGTGGCACTAACTCTCCAATCAGATGCCACTGCAAAAGATCAGGGTGAAAAGAGATGAACTTATTAAAACAGCACCAGTACAACCTCAAATGAGGGAACACTGGGCAATGGAAATATAAGGCCATCCAGTGACGACTAGGAGAGCTTGCATTTGCCTACATGGTAGCAGTTGTAATAATTAAATGCAGATATGTTTAGAAGTTATGTTTAGCATATTAGTTTTGCATGTTAGCGTACTCACATTTGCTAATTAGAACTAAACACGAAACACAGCTGAGGATGATGGGAATGTCATTAGTTTTCCACCTATTTAGTCCTTAACCAGTTTATTGGACAAATTGAAATACTTGAACTGATGGCAGCACTAATGAAAAATCAGAGAATTACTAAAGTCATTAGAAATTGCCCTCTAGGATTCTTAAATCTCCATAACAAATGTCACAGCAATCCATCCAACAAATAATAGACATTTCACTCTGAACCACAAAAATCAGTCTCACGTTTTTTCTCAAAGAAAAAAACAATTTGATTCATCCTGTGTGGAGCAGGAATGTGTGCATCAAATGTCTTTAATTGTTGTCAAGACATGTCTTCTTGAGCCACAAATGTTGACATCATGAGCACAACTCACTACATCCCTGAAGTAGATAGAATTCATCATCTGGGGACCATGAATACCAAGTAGTTATCAAGCTATTTCACAAAAAAACTTTGATCTGATTGTGGCAAAACAGGAAAAGAGGAGATTGTATCCTGTAGGGACTGTGAATACCTGTAGCACAAAGATCCATCAGAAAGATGTCAAGATGTGTACTGTAACTCTGAACCACAAATGTCAGAAGAAAATTATATCTGCTGCGCAGCGATGGGTCAGGTCCGGGCATTTTTAGGCAATTCTGAGCAACAAGCAGAAGAATTGGAAGACATTTAGGAATTCAGCAACACAATCTGCCTTTTGCATCAGCTGAAGCTTGAACTCACAACCTCTGCTAGCTTCACAAATTGACTAAGCCAGACGTGCAGGTTTAGCAGCCGTCCATGCATGGAAAAGCAGATTTGAAACCACTGTAAAAAATTCAGTTATCGAAACAAAAATCTGAAAATACACATATTGCATCTAGACAGCATGGAGATGTTGGTAAGTTATTTTAACAATGATTGATTTGCTTCATAAGTGAAAAACTGATGTTTAACTAGTTGAGCTATGTGCAAAGTGAGAAGCCTCAGATGGTTTCACACTGAAGTATTGACACTTGATCTTTGTGCAAAGTTTGGTTTATTTTCAAGCATGAGAAGGCAGATTTTCTAGCAGAAAAAAAGACTTGAAGATGCTGCACAGTGATCAGCCATGTTCAGGCAATTTTAAGCAATAAGCTGGAGCACAAGAAGATAAATACATTACAATGGCTACGGTTACATGATGGCTTCTCATTCGGAATGAAATAAATCTGAATGAAATCATTCGGAATTAAAGTGTTTCCAGGTAGTTTACATGGGAAATATTAATTCCGAATGAGGGTTTACATGGGAGATCAGTTCAATTGCCTTTATTCGGGTCTGCGCAAGGTTTGGGGCAGGGAAGGTTTCTGATTGGATAGTGGGCGGGTGTTACGTGTTTACGTTTACCGGAAGAAAACACTGTAGTCCTTGCTCCGGATAACAAGATGCTTGATGATGCCTTTCTTAGTGCCTTTTTCGGGCGTGTTTTGCTTATATTCTTCAAGCAGCAGTACGACAACAATCTTGTTCTGTTAATGCTTCGTCTGTTGAGGAGGAGAAGGGAGGTAGAAGACCGTGCTGTGGTGAATGGAAACCGGTGAGTGCAACAAGTCCGACTGCTCTATCTCAGCCTGTTGCTATGCAGCCCGTTGCTATGCGCGCTATATACGTCATCGCGCCAGAAGGGCAAGGAAACAAGCATGCGCAGAAAGACCGGAATGAATTTAAAGAGGAATGAGTGTATACATGCACACAAAACTCTTTCATTTGGAATGACAAACGGAATAAACCACCCCCTTTAATCGGATTTGATTTACAGTCGGAATGACCATTTTTCAATCGGAATGACCGTTTACATGACCACTTTTAATCGGAATGGCCTTTCATTCCGATTAAAAGTGGAATTAAACTGTGCATGTAAACGTACTGAGTGTGGATTCTGCACCAGTTGAGGCTCCAACCCGCAACCTCTGGAACCTAAGACGGTCATCTACCGCTCTGAGCTAATTGGCAAGTACCAACTCAACAGTGGCTTCACAAATTGAGTAAGCCATTCACTGTTGTGTAGGAAAGCAGCCATCCGTGCATGGAAAGGCAGATTTGAAACCATTGTAAAAAATTCAGTTATTAAGACAAAAATCTGAAAATACACATATTGCATCTAGACAGCATGGAGATGTTGGTAATTTGTTTGTAACAATGATTGATTTGCTCCATAAGTGAAAAACTGATGTTCAAAATTACCATTTTTACATTGACTCCAATTGTTCACATTAGAGCAACATTCAAAATGCTGTCAAAAATTCAGTTTTTGAGATAAAATTCTGAAATTTGGCACACATCATCTACCATGACTCTAGAATTTTGTCTTTTTTTCATGAACATTGAAGATTTATTTAGCAAGAATGTACATGTATATGTTTACAGTACTGTTTACAGTCAAACATTTTGATGCACTGTAGGCTCAATTTTTGATAAATCAAAAATCTGAGAAATGTAGTTTTTGTAGGACAGTCTGAAGATGCTCTGTAGCAAGTTTGGTGTCAATTGAGCAAAAATTGTGGGAGGAGATAGATTTAAGAAGTTTTACAGTTTTTGAAAAAAACAGAGTAATGAACTTCATCATTTTTAATAGGTTTAAATGTACAAAGGTTTCTACAGTATTGGGGCTACAGTTTGATGAAAGTTGTGAAGTTGTAGCACGTATGGTTGATTTGTTGTGAATTTTCAAAATTTTGAACTTTAGAGGCTTGCTGTAGCGCCACCATCAGGACTATTGGCTTGAGTTTACAGCTGAGGATATCTGACATGAGACTGGACCTTTGTGCAAAGTTTGGTGAGTTTTCACCCATGGGAAGTATGATTTCCTCAGAAGAAGAAAGAAGAAGAATACCTAGGATTACAATAGTGTCCTGGCAGCTTAGCTGCCCAGACCCTAAAAATGGAGGTGCAAGACGGCAAGTCAGGGATCACCAAATTTGGTATGATATATCATCCTGTTAGCATGAGTGTCTAATTTCGTGCCAATCCAACCAGTGGATATTAAGATATTTCACAGGGTAACTGAAAACTCTGACCTGCTGATGAAGCTACAGGAAAAGTGCAGAAATCACCAAAGTCATTAGGATTTATTTTTTGGGGACCATGAATGTCTGTACAAAAATCCATGGCAACGCACCCAGTAGCTCTTAGGGAACTTCAGTTTGTGCAAATGTGGTGGACTAATCGACAGACCGTCATGCCATCCATAGAGACATGTCATTACAATGGCTAAAAACAAGCTATAAACGAATATGATATTGCGCTGCCAACCAGACTCAAACCAAAAACTGGACAGGAAGCCAAGTTGGCTACTTTAAATCCAATCTCAACTTGTATCAAAGCCAGGAATGGCACCCAGAATGTAAATGAAACATGCCAATCTCCGCATCCCTATTTCAGATCTACCATCCACAGCAATACAAGGAAGGTAGAAAGTACTTTGGCTGTGATTTGTTTCATGTGAGGCACCAGGGAAGTGTGGAAATGTTCAGTTGTTATTAGGAAGGACACGGAGGAGGAGGAGGAGGAGGAAGAGGAGGTGGAGATGGCTGCGGCTCCGGCTATGGGAATGGCGTGAGCATATCAGGCCGAGCAGATTGTGTGGTCTGAGTGGCTATTAAAAGTGACAGGATGGAGGCCTTGGAGTTGGTGAGCCGCCTGATTACACCTCTCCTCCCCAGTCCCCCTATTGACTGTGGTTAGGATGTAGCTTTCCATTTCCTGCCGAAATAAATTAAAAGTCAGAAGTAATTTGCCTGATGGGGGGATGCAGGTGTTTTCTCTTCTTCCCTTTTTTTTGTGCTTCAAAGTTTCTGAATAAAAATTCTCCTAGCCTGGAAATCAATTGAACCCTTGGCTCTTTGATAAGGAAAGGGCTTATTTTCAGCCTGTGACAGTTTTGTGGCAGGGAGGCAAAAAAGGTAGGGATTTGATTAAAGGGGAGATAGTGAGAGATTGAGGTCTTGTTCTTGCCATAGGAAAGATCAAGGCACGTAATCATGTCTGCTACAATGCTGGCTCTACCGCCATGCTCTTGCTCCCTCAGTTCTCTCTTTCTCTCTCTCTCTCTCTCTCTCTCTCACACACACACACTTGGTTTGTCTCTCATACACACACATGCACAACAGCACTCACATACTGACGTTTCTCATGTGCGCTTTGTAGTGACATCTGATAAGTAAGGAATGAAGGAGGGGAAATGCTTTATTTTCAGTTCTGTTCTGTCCAAGATCCCAGTTGAATGCGTTCAGATCCCCTGTTTGCTACGCTTTCTCTGAGACTCTGTCTACCTGTCAGACAAGTGGCGGACATGCAGCACCTACACAACCTCTCCAGCAATATCCTGTTGCTGTTCACAAAACTTGCTTTTACAACCCTCTAAAGCATGCAGCGCCGCCTACGCAGTGAGAATTTTGGTGGTTTTGGATAGATGCCTTGAGAGCGCCAAAGTAAGGGCAGGGTGTGAGTACTCCCAAAGCTGTTAAACTGGTGAACTGCAAAGCTTTCAACAGCAAGCTGCATGACAGTGACGGCTGTATGTGGGTAGACTACTGCCATCGGGATAAATATTGCATGATGCTACACTGGGGTAAACAATGACAAAGACTATTGTGAGATGAGTGCTGTGAAAATGTATCAAAAGAGAACTTACGTTGCAGAGTGTTTTGACTGAAATGAGTGTAATTACTTGACAGATGAGACAATCACAATCCTAAAAGCAGGTCAACCCTTTGACGGAGTCCTTGTGCCAACACTTTGACCACATCTCCCTGTCCAAAAAAAGGCTCAAAAGCGTTGCTTTCCTGCTTGTTGGTCGTGCTTGTGTTAGTGTCGAGAGCAAGGTGAACCCCTTGAACATCAAACAGGCTTTCATGTTTCCTTTACTTTAAATGGCGGTGTTTGTACAACACCAGGAATCTGAGGCCTTCCCCTGCTCACAGCTCAGGGGGAGCTTCCACGTAACCTCCCCCACCCTGCGCTGCTCTGGGACACCAAACCCCCCATCCTGAGAGCCTGAGAGGGGACGCACGGAGGCGTAAGGTGTGGGCTGAGGAAAGAGAGGGTCGAGGCGTGCAGGTTCCCTCTTGCTCTTTGAGTGGCACAAGCAAAATTCACATCAGGTGCGGCATGATCAAAAAGCAGATGACTCAGTGTCGGGCCGTGTTTAGATGCTTGGCTTTACAACTTCAAATGGCACACAGCCGCAGATCACACCAACCTCCTCTGCACTCCCACATCCCCCCTTCAGAAACACATACACTCATACACAAGCACAGATAAAGACACACACTGCTCTCTCTGGTGAGCCCATCTGGGAGCGAAAAGAGGCCTCGTTTGAAGTGCTTCCCAGTCGAGGTGACTACATAAATAGATGGAGGAAGGAGGAGGGGGGTGGGGTGGGGTGGGGGCTTCAGAAGATGGAGGAGAGAACGCATTTGGGCACTTTCACCTTCGTTAATTTTAGATGTTGTTTATTCCCCTCCTTTAAGCTTTCCCAGAAGAGAGCTTATTGCCTCAGTACATATTTCCATTTTTCACCAGTGGCTGAGCTGCTGCAGGATAATTTCATCTGACTATGATTCTGGATCCGGTGATCTGAGTTTGTTCACTTGGAAAACAGCAGAAAGACTCTCTGTGTTTGGACACTCACATACAAACTCGCTTGGGTTTACCAAAACAAGGACATCCACATCCTTTTTTGCTACTAAGAATAAGTCATTGACTAGGCAGTATAATTTGGAGACTTAGGCACAGACTCATAATATGTTGGCGCACTGTGGCACTTTTGTGAATTTGATTATGTGACGATCGATTTTGACATGCCTTTTTTGTTTACCGAGTGACAATACACCAATACACCAACTACTACTACTACTTCTACTCCTACTAATAATGATAATAGTGGTAATAATAATAATGATAAAGTAGCCATTATACTGTTCATGAGAACCATTGGCTGGCTAATCGCCATCAGTCTGCACTGCGCACTACCCAGGCTGGGTGTGCACTGAAGAGCGGTGCTCATATGGGACGGGATAATCATCACCCTATAATCATACTGTTAGTTCTGTCAGCATTGGTACAGTTGTTAGCACTATAATTGCTGCTAGCAACACTGCTAAACTATCCCAACAGCCACCTTGTGGTTCCCCCAGTAAGTGTAAGCTAACTCCCAGTAACACTGTGAACTCTGTCAACACTGTTGCCTTTGTTAGCACTGCACTGCTAGCCGCCACCTTCTTAGCTCAGCTGGCTCCGTGTTTGCCTATCATGTTCGAGGTGCAATCCCGTACTATGAATGTTGCATATTGCAAAGTGAAAAATAATGTGTGTATTGGTGCCATAATTCAGATCCACTCCAAAATTGTATGGGTTCTTTCATGGTCCGTGGCACAGCCTGCCTTGTTTTATGAAAATCTGGCCAGTCATTTATCTGCAATCCTTCTAACAAACTCACAAACAGACAAAGCCAAACACTCCTTGGCGGAGGTCATGACTTCTTCAGTAGGAGTCAATGGATGTGGGGCTAAGTGCCACAGACAGTATGAGAGTATGGAGGATATAAATGATTGTGAGACATACTAATGGTCTTTGTCTTTGTATAATATGTTTGGACAGTAAGAAAGATATAGAATAATGGCACTCACTCTTACCAATATTATTTATAAAAGGATGACGCATAAAAAGAGAAAGCAGCCTCTTTGATTTGATTGTGCAACAGAGATAGTCAGTTAAGTGCAGCATGTTGGTTTGGGTAATGCACTGGTCGTGTCTAAATAAAAAATCTCTCTGGAAAGTGAGACTCTTTTCAATGTAAAAATAGTTGTTATTTCCATGACTTGGGATGTTTTTTTCCCATTCACCTAATGCTGTCCAGATGGGTGAAGCCGATTTCCCTGACTTTTTTTGTGCAGGGACTCCGCATTTGCATTTTAAATCATCATGCTTATTTCATCACATTTCACAACAGCGGAGCGAGACAGAAGAGGAGGAGAGACAGCGGACGGGATGGATGGAGAAAGACAGGAAGGTGAGACAGACAGGGAGAGATGGGAGCAGTGTGCCACAGGGAGTCTCTCTCTCTCTCCTCTTCAGCAGGAGCTGTCAGCCGGTGCCGTCAGAGTGGCTATAAACAAAAAGTGTTTTCTCCCTTAACAAGCTCAACAGGACCTTCAGTGGGGAGACGACACAGAAATGCTTACTCTCCAGGGGTGACAGCCACTGTCTGCCATCAATCAGTCAGACTCACTGTGCTACCCGCAGACAATGCCTCAACAAGGGCACAGCTCAGATTCATCACAGAGGGAAAGAAAACGAAACAACAGGCATGATGAAATAAACACATCAGCGCTGCAAGTCGTTTAATTTTAACGTGTGACGTGATAAGGTAGATTATGCGGGAAAAAAGGCAATGACAACATCTGAAATTAGTGTCATGGATCGTAAAGAGTATTTTTCTCCTGTATGGCATTGGAATTACAAATGGTGATGTAAGCAACCCACTGTCAGCGAGCATGCGCTGGGGCTCGCTTGCATACAGTATGCATGCACCTACACACAGTCTCACTTAGACATTATATCCTTTGAAGCACTGTCAGTGTTTCGAAACTATGCTCTCTGTCACAGAAATCATTTGAAACACTTCTTTCAGAATGTCACAGCCCTGTTTGTGCTTTGATCAGAGCCAACAATGTCAATTTTGGGAGGAACTGCTGTGTAGTAATGCATGATGAAACTGTCAGAAAGTTGTTTCAGCTCGCTCCCCTGTGCATCTTAAAATAATCATTTGGTTGCTGCCTCCACATATGTCACCAATTTCTTTTTCTTTTTTTTTCCCAAGGATTTCCTTGATGGTTTACAGGCATTAGCTGACAGGAAACAAAATGGGTTACATTTGTATGATAAGATATCCTATATTACTGCAGGTAATTTACACATGTAACTAATGTTTGCTTCCTCTGATAAGTTTAATCGGATGATTGTCAAGATACCTTCCAGTAAGGTGGTAAAACTCAAGTCAGATAGTGATTGCATGCTATATGGTGAATTTTGCAACCAATGAAGAAACTGCTATAAGCCTGTATGAGCACAAAGAAGCCCAATTAAACTCACTCATGTCATTTGTATATACTATAAAAAAAGCACAGAATAGGTTGGAATAAGTTGTCGTACTACATTTGGTGCATGCTGCCTATTTGCTTGATAATAAATGCCAATTAAAAAAATCTAAAGTTGATCAAAAATAAATCAAATACTTTGGTTGCTGTAAAACATGTTCATACTCATGAAAGAAACATTTGTTTTGTTTTACCTAACACTGGCTAAAAATGAGTCCTTTACTTGTATTTATAAGCTGGATGGAAATTAAACCCCATCGCCATAATAAATGTAGGCATTGAATGTTTCTGCCAACCATGATACATTATATTTGTATGTTATTATGAAGTGGATACACTGATTCATTTAATCCTTAAAAAGCAACCATGTTTGGGAGCTGAAAAATTGCTGGAAACACAGCCATGGGTCCCTAAAAACACCCACATTAATGGGCTGAAAAGTCGCTGGAAAAACAGCTTCAGGTCCCTCAAAATACACTTTTAAGTGCTATAAAGCTACTGGGAAAACAACCACAGGTCCCATAAAACACCCACGTTTCGGGGCTGAAAAGCTGCTGGAAATACAGTGACTGATTCCTAAAAAAACACCCACATTTGGGCATTAAAAGGCATTTGGAAAAATAGCCATAGGTTCCTTAAAATCAACCATGTTTGGGTGCTAAAAAGCCACTGGAAAAACAGCCATGGGTCCCATAAAACACCCTTGTTTGGGGGCTTACAAGGTGCGGGAAATACAGTGGTTGGTCCCTAAAAATCACCCACATGTGGGCGCGAAAAACCAGCTGGAAAAACAGCTATGGGTTCCTAAAAATCAACCATGTTTGGGGGCTAAAATGCCACTGGAAACACAGCCAGAGGTCCCTTAACACCCACATTTATGGGCCGAGAAGCCACTGGAAATGCAGCTTCAGGTCCCATAAAACCCCCATGTTTGGAGACTGAGAAGCTGCTTGACTTGCTTAAAAACAACTGCTTCAATTGCTTCTTGGTCTCTAACAGTGGTCTGCAGTGCTCTGCAGCTTAAATGTTGATAATGATACGAGCCGTGCAAAATGAATGTGTTCATGGCTTGCTGAAATGTACAATGCCAACGTTTTCTCCTGGCGACTGGGCTGGGTAATTAACAAGATCATATGAGCCGACTGACATTATTATGTTTGAATGGTTATCCAGTGCACAAAGAACATGGCCCAGAGATAAAATAAAACCAAGGCCAAAGCAAATCATTCTCATAGTTAAAGATGGAGATAAAACGTCAGTGTATTTTTCTTTCTTCCAACATGTTAACAGGGTCTTGTTCTTTGTCATTTCAAACCAAGATACCAGTTTTGCTCTCAGTTTTGTCACCTCTTTTGCTACGTGAAGCCTGTGCAGGTGATGGTTGGCCACCGAAGGACAGAGCAAGGGAAGGAAGAAATGTAGGAGAAGCTTTTATATTGAAAGGAGAGAGAAACAGACGTGAGGAAAAGCTAAATCACTCATGAATCCACTCACTCTGATTCATCCGTGAATTGGCCTTGGTGCCTTGCAGAAAAAATAATGCCGAAGGACTGCACCTTAGATTTGGCATCTCACCAGTCAAATCCGATCACAATCAAAACATCTCTTTGTTCAGAAAAACACACACCTGCACACTTCCATGCAGAAAAGAACAGGGATTACTGGAATGAACTGGGCTTCTTATTTGCATTGGCAGATTTATAGTTTGTGCTTAATGTCTGGCCAAGCAAGCAGTGAAGAGACCAAAGCAGATTTTAACCTGAAAAAAAAAAGGCGACCCAAAAGCCCATTCACTTAGTAAATCAAGATAGTTCTGTGCAGTTTTACACAGCAGCAACCTCTCGTGGATGTCTTGTTGTGACTAAATCTGCTCAAGTGAAGTGTCTTCTACTTGTACAGTGTATGCAGTCAGTATCTCTTAGGTGTTGTCAAGTCTGGAGGATTAGAACAGAGCCTTTGGATGACAGCAAGTCAGACTGCAGTGCATCTCGACTAGTATGAGGAAAGCTCTACAGTGGTTGGTCAGAATTTACTTTTCCCTAAGTGGCTGGACTTTGTGATTGAGGCGAAACTGTGTGACTTTTGAGACAAAAAATAACACACTGGGCCTCATTCACAAACAATGTGTACACATAACAATGCTTAAAATGCATGTTTAATGCACGAATCCAGGATTCATCAACATTTTCTTACCTGTAGTTATTTGTACTCTGCGAGAACATTTAGAACTGCCACAGACCATGAAGGCTTTAACACTAGGAGTGTAACGGTACACAAAATTCATGGTTCTGTTTGATACGATGCAGTGATGTCATAGTTCGGTACGGCAAAATAGTAGAAATGCCAGTTAAATTTCCTTGATTTTCAAAATTTCCATCCATCCATCCATCCATCCATCCATTTTCATTTGCTTATCTGGGGCTGGGTCGCGGGGGCAGCAGGCCAAGCAAGACACCACAGACATCCCTCTCCCCAGCAACACTTTCCAGCTCCTCCTGGGGGACCCCAAGGCGTTCCCAGGTCAGACGAGATATGTAATCCCTCCAGCATGTTCTGGGTCTGCCCCAGGGCCCCCTACCAGTGGGACGTGCCCAGAACACCTCCAGCGGGAGGTGCCCAGGAGGCATCCTGATCAGATGCCCGAACCACCTCAACTGACCCCTTTCGACGCGAAGGAGCAGCGGCTCTACTCCGAGCTCGCTCTGGAAGTCCGAGCTCCTCACCCTGTCTCTAAGGCTGATCCCAGCAACCCCACGGAGGAAACTCATTTCCACTGCTTGTATCCGCGATCTCATTCTTTTGGTCACTACCCAGAGTTCATGATCATAGGTGAGGGTTGGGACGTGGATGAACCAGTAAATCGAAAGCTTTTCTTTCTGGCTCAACGCCCTCTGAAACTAGCTCCCCGACTGGCGCAGCGCCCGCATCACTGCAGAAGCCGCACCGACCCACAGATCCATCTCACGCTCCATTCTACCCTCACTCATGAACAAGACCCCAAGATTATTGCCTCGCTTGAGGCAGTAACTCCCCCCCAAAATTTTAAATGAATAAAAAGTAACATAATTTGGGCTTTTGTTTTTTTGTACAAAGCAAGAATTACAGTCTGGCTGAAATGAACTTGTTAAAGTCTGGGTAAAGCAAAATCAGTGATTTCTTTCTAAACACATTTTACATATTAGAAAATACATGCATACATGAGAAAAGACTGGACTGTGAAGACCATTCAAATGTTTTTCAGCAATTATGTGTCCTACTACATAAAATCTACATAACTACTTACACTAGAGTGCATAGAATCAGTGTCTGTGTAAGCATGGAGCATGGATACTACAGTGATATACACACCAGCTAAACAGCCATCACTAATGTACCTTTGAGTCTTTCTGGCCAACCCGGCTACACTGCTCACTCCTGTGGATGTGTGCTTTGTGCTAATGTTGGCTGCTGAACGAGAGGCTATAGCCACACGGCGGCACTCATGCCCTGGTTTGATGGGTTTGTGCACGTGTGTGCCGCTGACTTGGCTGCAGCTTGTACTTCAGCTATGCATTCGTATATGTTACTGTGCTACTGGATTAGCTGCTGAGGAGAGTCTGTAGCTGGGCGGTGGCTCGTTCTTTGGCTCGGTGTGTTTTTATCCACCACTCTCTCGCCATCACCCCCATTATTCACAGCGAAACCGAAGTGGCACCAAACACTAGACCTGTAGGTTTATCAGTGGATCTTAAACTTTTCATCTGGTAATGGTGTCACTAACCATATTGCAATGAGCTAGCTTAGTGTAGCTGCCTCCCAGTGTGTATCACTGGGGTAGAATGTTCTGGTTTGGGGGTGGAAGGAGCAGACAGCATGTTGCCTGTTAAGTCCTGTGGGCTGCCTTGTTGAGCCCAGTGGCACTGAGAAACTTATTTTAAATGCAGTTTAAGCTGTATGTTCATATGTGTATAGTTCAACATATTGTTCAGTTTATAATGCATACCAAACTGAAAACCTCGTACTGAACAGTTTTGTTATCATTATTGTACAAGTCCATACCCATTGGTAGCTTTGTCACCTTCTACCTATGCCAATCCTCAATGCCTATGTGCAGTTTCACATAGATTGACCACGTCAATGAGCAGAAAAACGTGGAACAGACAGAATGACTGACTGACAGAATGACACACTGACAGTTTCCGTGATTATGTACAGCATACCATACCATGACTTAGTCATACCAAAAATTAAAAAATTAAAAAAACAAAACATTCGGCCACAGGGGGAGCCACAGCGATCGGTCACATTTTAGCCATTTTTAAGCATTTTTCTGTTGTTATAGCGCCACCCAGTTGCCAATTAGAGTTAAATTTCTCCAGTCACCTTGAGGCATCCTGTTCTACTTATCTACCAAGTTTAGTAAAAATCGATGTAGCGGTTAGGCCTAGATAAGAAATTAGCTCTCTAGCGCCCCCATTTTGTTCGATGGGGTCAATAATGGAGGGGTCCCCTCAGATTATGTGTGGTCATATGCCTACAAAGTTGCGTAGTGATCGGTGAAACCCTTGAGATGTTATACACCTTTATGTGATGAGCCACACCCTCCGCAATATTCATTGCCTTATAGAAGCTCAGTTCTAGTAAGTTGTCCAACTTTTGCCAAGAGGGAACTTTAGATATTGGTCCCTAGATTATGTTATGCAGATTGGTCAAACTTCCTAGGAAGAGATCGATTGTAAGTGTTTTTCAAAAAATTCAAAATGGCGGAAAATCTATATAACTGGAAGTTATGGGTTCTTGAGGCAAATTTGTTCCTCATGAGGAGAGGCATCTCTGTGCAAAGTTTCATGTCTCTACGACATACGGGGCATGAGATATGCCCATTCAAAGTTTGCAATTTCAATCGGTTGCTATAGCGCCCCCCTTTGGCCAATTGATGTAATATTCCTTCATTCGCATCCTCCCATGACCCTCTACCACTGTGCCAAATTTCACATGGATTGACCAAGTCAGTGAGGAGAAAAACGTGGAACAGAGACACAGACAGAGTTTCATCTTCTAACCGCTTCATCCTCTTGAGGGTCGCGGGGGGGCTGGAGCCTATCCCAGCTGACATCGGGCGAGAGGCAGGGTACACTCTGGACAGGTCGCCAGACTATCGCAGGGCTGACACATAGAGACAGACAACCACTCACGCTCACATTCACACCTACGGACAATTTAGAGTTATCAATTAACCTAGTCCCCAATCTGCATGTCTTTGGACTGTGGGAGGAAGCCGGAGTGCCCGGAGAGAACCCACGCTGACACGGGGAGAACATGCAAACTCCGCACAGAAGGGCTCCCACGCCCAGGATCGAACCGGCAACCCTCTTGCTGTGAGGCGAGAGTGCTAACCACCACATCACCGTGCCGCCCACACACAGAGTTTTCGTCATTATATAGTTAGATATAGTAAGATGTATTGTTTCACCCCTAGTAAACACACACCTTTTAATGAATCATATAGCATATTGAAACCACATTAGTTAAAAAAAGGCTTAAATAGACAACAATATTTAGAACCAGTACTTTACTAATGAATTGGAAAAATGTATTAATTAACTATGAATTAATGGCTTTTTATCCTTATCAATTATTTAATAATTGAAATATTCAACTTTAAAAAGTATGTGTCCCATCGCAGCCTGTGCCTTCAGGAGAAAATGCATCTTCAGAGACTGACATAAAATGTTTAAAGAGAGTGACAAATGGCTTATCAGCTGTTTTTGGCAAGACATTCACAAAGAATAGAAACAAGCATAGAAATGCATAGAAACAAGTTCACCTTCATCTTTCTCCATGATCCACATCTAGGCAGTATTCTAAGTGAACAACACATTTTCACCCCAACTCGTCAAATACCGCAGCGATGTCAGTGGATTTGAATATCAAAATATGACGTGCTAGGTACTGTCCTGCCAGTTCTTGACGTTCCCAAACGGCCTCTCAATTGACGCTTTTTTCACGCACTGTGTCTTAAAAATACACTTCCATTTTCACTGTTTTACAATTTCTGTTTGTTAGATGCTTATAGTCTTTTTCAAAATAAACTTAAAACTCGTCATATGTACATGCTCTCCTGAAGTTTAGGCAACAAAAGTCCTTGTTTAGGTTTAGAAAAAAATAATGGTTTTGCATAAAATAAATGTGGTTCTTTCTAACATAATGTCATAATGTGTAACATGCTACACATACTAGCACACTATGTTGTTATTAAAATAACTCTATTGACTTCTGGTTTCACACAGGAAACAGACAAAGGGCTCTCGGATTAAAGTCTGATGTATGACCCTTCCACCTCCTCTCCCGCCCGCCGCTCAGGGCTTTCTTGCTCTTTATACAATGATAGTTGCCAGGATAGTTTCAGAAACAGCCGTCGCTCGGTGCTTATCACGCGCTGCGAAAACTGGCTCAGTGTGTTGTGTCATGAACCTGATGGTAATTTTGCATGCTTATTTATTTTGCGTGTAAAGTAAGAACATTTCTACGAACAAATTAGTGAATGAGGCCCATTGTTTCTTTTGAATGCAAAATGTGCAATGAAACCAACCATTGCTAAATTCAACACACTTAAGAGATTTTGCTGCTACAGCCTTGGTTGGTGTGGTATGACTAGTAGCTTAAGGTGGCTAATGTTAGCAAAGTTCAGCAACTTTAAATATTGCTGCATAATGCGCATTACTAGGTCAGTTCACTGATTTAGACACTCCTCCATAGCTTAGCATTTTAGCTAAATAAAGCATAATTACGTCTTGTGGCCATGGTTACAGAGTGTCACTTCACATTTTAATGTATATATTTATTTAAAAAACTGTGAGTTGTTTTGATGCTGCCTGTACAAGCAGACCTTTTATTTCTTCCACACTAATTCAGAATAAAACAGAGACTTTGAGAATGATGTGTCTGCATCATTATCTGGCCATAATTCCCTTCACATCTTGCTTGGCAGAGGATTGTCCATCTGAGTCTATGGATCCGACTGCTGAATGTGCCCTGCATTAGATTCCTATGAGCTTCTGTACATGGAAAATAATCCTTGGAGCAGCTGACGAGGCAGTATATCCAAACACAGGACAGCACCATGAGCCAACATAATTTAACAACACATTAATCTCTTCACTAATGCAGTCAATAGCATATTAAGCGAGCTACAAAAGCAAAATTAATGAGAAGTAATGCGACGCCAGTCGGCAAAGCGCTCCAGTGAAATCCTGAGCAGTCAGCAGGACTGGTCATGCCAACTCATTTCTCAGCTGTGTCTCTTGCGCTCGCACAGGGATATGCCCTTGGGTGAAGAGGTGCTCAGATTCCACAGATGTCATCCACAAATGCCATATTTCAAAAGGCCGGGGAAGTGATCTTCAGCCTAACTTAAAATACAATTCCCATTGTGATACTAACAGGGCAGTGAGAAGACTAACCTGAGCCCCAAGTCTCTTAAGAAGGACTAGTCGTGTAGGAAGTGTACATTTGCAGCTCTCTGAGATTCCCTGCTGACTTATGAAAAAGAACAACCACTGATATTATAAGAATTATTTACAGTAATTATAAGATTTCATTTGATTTGACAGTACATCCCGAGCCAGTGGCGGTTTAAAAAAATAATTAAAAAAATGGTTAATGGCTTTTGTTTGCAGTTTAAATTTGATTTGACAAAGAATAGGTAAAATTACTATTAGTATCAAAGGCAGGCCAATCTTGAAGCTACTGTCGGTATACCTTACTGAGACTGTGGTATATTTTACTTGGCACTGAAATTGTATTGTTTGCTGCAGCAGTCTATGTGACTGTGGGGCAACAGGGGTCTGTGAGCGTATCTTGATGGCTCGCTACCCTTGCAGAAGTTGTGGAGCTTTTTAACTCTGAAAACATTGGAGCACATTTTCTATTTGCCATCAATTTCCGTGAAACTGCCAATATTCAAAATCTACAGTTGATTTCTCACCTCAGAAATTCTCAGAAGTGTATTTAATAATGAAATAGCACATGAAAATTGTAAAAAACAGAAAAAAAAACCTCTTGTTGGCCTGCTTACTTCTCATCTCTTGAATGCTGAAATGAACGCTGACATATTTAAAGTCAAGTATATACAATTTACCAACTGATACATTCTTATTAAAATGGGCAAGTCAGCAACACTTGTTGGAATTCTAAGTGTTCTTGGCAAAATGTCAACTTGTGTATCGTTACAGTACTTGGGCATCAAAAGATAATGTTTTACAAGGATGCAATAACATAAGTGTAGACAAGCATGCAGGTGGAGAAAGGCCCTTTGTCTCATAAGTGCATGCATTCAGCATGGGAATGGCCGCCACAAACACTGCAAGCTATTATATAGACAGATAACTAATGAATGTAAATACATTTAATAGCTTTAGAAGAATATACAAGTCATAAAAAATATCATTTGTGTTTCATATACAGTAATTAAAGTTCTGAAGATTATTACTTTGATTGAATGAATTGTAGCTGATAAACTCCTGTGCCGGTGCTTTTAATGCACACTGGAACAACTGATATGCTTACGATAAAGCTTGGGGTCTTCAGTAGTTGTTAGATGGCAGTTTATTGGTCCCAATTGTCCTGAAATGTGTTTACATGTGACATATGTTTTTATTTTTAAATGGCTACAAATAAACTTGGCATTCACTTCATTTTGTACATATTATATGGAATGCTACAAACTTGGCTGTAGTATTTGCATTTATGTATTCTTCATGTGTATCTATCTTTGTCTTTAGAAGATCGGACCATGCATAATATAAGTACTACCTCTTTTTATACTTAATTATATTAGTATTAGCATGGGCTGATTATGAGACAGTGGGGCTCTGGGTACACACATTGCTGTGGTTTGTAGTTGTTATGCATCTTTTTGTGGTTTTGTGTCTCATGTTTTTTTTTTTTGTCTTTTTGTAGTTATTTGGGTCTCTTTGAGGTACTTTTGAGGTCATTTGTATATTTTTTTGGTCACTTTGTGTGCCCTTGTGGTTGTTTTGTGTGATTTTTAGTGGTCCTTTTTGTGTCTCTTTATGATTGTTTAGCCCATTTTCTTCTAGTTATTCAGGGCTCTATCCATGTTCATTAGTCATTTTTATTAAATTGTATTGAAAAACTATTCTGCAGTTGCTTTTGTTGAACACCAAAAATTTTTAATTCTAATATAACGTTCTGCAAAATTCAAGAAAACAGTTTCTGAAATACTGAAATACACTACACAGAAATCTGCCCATGAACTTCCATTTTTAAGTAAAGGATTTGACATGATGAGGCTGAACTACTGCCTGCACTCAAGTTCAGTGTAATAAGACACTGCATGAGCTCACTTTTGTCTTCAGCAGCCAAGGTGTGATTACCACCTGCAAATGGGAGTTCTTTTATGGTAATGTCTTACTATGTGTAGCCAGGAATATTGACTATATTACTAGAGGCAGATCAAGCTTTTTACCCTTGAGGATTGAATGAAAGCATCACTTGGGTGACATCATGACTACAACAAAAAATAAAAGGTCCTGCTTGTTATATGCTGCAAAAGCACTGGACTGTTTTATTTACATCAAAAATTTGTTTGACATAGCAACAGAGTCACCATCATTCTGAATATGGAGAAATGTCAAAGTGGAACATGAGTCAGTAAATCTTCCTCCCTCAGTGAGTGCTTATCATTGTATCCTTGAGCAAGGCACTTAAAGGACACTCTAACATTCTTACATGTCATTACTCTGTGTTCACTGTGTTTTCCAGGAGTGATTTTTATCATGTATGTGAAGTGCTGTAATCAGTGTTCTGTCGAGAAAAGGTGAGATCTGCACCCTTTAAACACAACCTCCCTGTCTGCGTCCTAGTTCTTTAATGTTGGAGATTTCTCCCTGGATGATTGTTGGTTCTAAATGCTCACTTTGTAGACATAACGCCAGGGCCACACTGCCCGCGGAAGCGCAGCACACCGAAATTCTCGCGCGCGCCGGAGCACCTCCGTTCACATCAGACGTGCATTTCTCCACGCCGTCGAAAAGCGATTCTGCTCCCAGCTCTTGTTTTTCACTGCCTGGCTTGTCAGATTCGCTTGCGGCTCGCGCAGAAAATAGACCAGACGCTGAACTGATCGCTGCAAATCGTGAGCCTGTCGCGGAGCTTCCCGGCGCGGCACGGCCAGTGTGGACGACACAGTCAGTTGACATGGGCGCCGAAAGGAAACTGCCTTCTCTTCTCGGCGCTTCGAGGCTATTCGCGGCGCTTCCGCGGGCGGTGTGGCCCTAGCGTAAGCCTTAAGCAGCTGATCACACCACACACCTGCTGAAGATATGATGCCTAACAGCCTATTTTGTTCCACACTGGCCCCCTCACCTCTTATCTTCTTGAAATGTAGGAGTTATTTTTGATCCTAGCAATTTTAACATACTCATAACTTATTATTTTCATACAGATGATTGTGTTGGGTTGATACAAAAATAAATCTTTCAATCAGATAATGCTCTGCTCAATATGATATTGTCTGCTGTATGTTATCTTTAAAGGTCATCTTTATTCCATCACCATCCATGACCATCCCAAAATGAGTGACAGGGATAGGTGTGTGACAGTTGCAGTTTTAAACACATGGTTAATGTTTAACGCGTCGTTAAGTTTAGGCAACAAAACTACTTGGTTAGGTTTAGAAAAAAGATCATGGTTTGGGTTATAATAAGTATATTTGTCATGTAATTTTATGTGGCATAAGTAAGTTACCTTTGACATCAGTTTTGTAGGGTAACATAAGTCAGCATTAACATTTGGTTTTACATGGAACAAAAACAGTGGTCCCCTGGATAAAAGTCCTGTGTTTGTTTGACCTGTTTATCCACCCCAACCTCCTCTGTATGTAAACCTTGTCTCTCTTTATACTATGTCATCTGACTTCCTCCATTACCCCTGTCATATTTACTATGGCCATGAGAGATCACCACCTAAGAATGAAATTAAATGTGGGTAAATACAGATGACTGATGTGGCCTTTTTTTTGTGTGTGTGACAATGGGCTAATAATACTAAAAATAACTTAGACTTATATAGCGCCTTTCAAGAGACCCAAGGACGCTTTACAACAACAAAAATAACAATCTAGCAACCAAAAGCCAGGGTGAACAGGTGTCTTTTCAGTGCAGATTTAAAAATGTCCAGTGTTGGCGCCTGGCGAATCTCCATGGTTAGAGAGTTCCAGAGGGTTGGGGCTGCCACACTGAAGGCTCTATCCCCGATTGTTCACCTACTGGTGTGAGGGACATTGAGGATACCCAAGACAGCAGACCTCAGGTTCCGTGGGGGGGTGTAATCAGTGAGGAGATCCGATAGGTACCGTGGGGCAAGGTCATGGCAAGCTTTATAGGCGAGGAGAAGGAGTTTGTAGGTGATGCAGAACTTGACTGGAAGCCAGTGTAGGTATTTGAGGGTGGGGGTGATGTTATTGCAAGTAGGCAGTTGACTATGGACTGAGGAGGGAGCGGGCTGGATGGTGTAGAGCTGATATATAGTTGGGTATCATCAGTGTATGGGCTGTCTTTATTGACTGATTAATTGATTGATTTACTGATTATCAGAACTGTAGTCTCGCTCACCAGACCTTTCTCAAGAAAAGAAAGGTCTGGCTGCGCCGACTCTCACTTTAAGATTGGAGGAAAAAACGCCCCGGCTTTTTTTTATTTCTTTCAACCAATCACAATCGTTGAATCGTGCCAGCAATGGTGCGCTTGCAAAAATATTGCCAGGGGGAAACGGGTTTTGGTGTAACACGCCCCCAAAAATATCGCCTACAGGACGCGAACCATGGCAGAAAAATGGCTACATCTCCGCAAGATCAAACACCGCAAAAGTTAGTAAAGGACGTGTTGAAAACTGCTACACAACCGGAGGTGGTAGGGCGGGACTTCAGCGGGTGGCTCGTTCCACCCAATGAGAGGCTGATCTATGCAGCGAACTTCCACCCACTCAGACTATCAGAACTGAGACTGTGTAAGAAAAAAAAAAAAAACATGGAAAATTTGATGTTGTGACAAACACTCCCCCCAAGCCTCCATCTTTCAAACAGAAAGAGAAAAAAAATAGAAAAATGTGAATACATTGAATAATGAAAATTGATCACATTGCATAAAATAGTAAAAAAACAAATCAATATCTAAAATAAAAGTAAAACCATATAGAAATATGAATACAAAACAATAGAAATTCTCAGGTCGTAGTTAAGGGTATTTCTTCTAACCACTTGAGTGGAAGGTGGATTATCATTCTTCACATCATTTAAATGCAGTTACTGACATACTAAATAAGGCCATTAAGACAGTAAATCGTGCCTTATATCAGATATCCAAGGACAATACTGATGTTTCCACCGGCAGGTTATCATGTCCCTGTGGTTATATAAAGGGTCCCTATCTCTGTTTTACATCTGATCCACACCTCTTTCTGTTTATCCTTTGTATTTAGTGTATTGTATGTTGAACAAGCAACAGCCCACAGATTTTTTTCTGTTCTGGCACTTGTTTTCAAGCCTAATGGCTCTTCATGAGAGATGCTAAAATGCTCCACAGAGCTGAGGAGAGCTGCCAGTTTTGGTGATAATTGTCACAGGCGTTGTCACTGTGACTGACCCCTTTTTACATTACATATAGTTATTTGATGCATTGTCAATATAACAGTATTGATTGAAGCTGCTTGAAAGATTTGCTGCTGTTGTTGTTGTTGTGGTTACTATTAAAACACTGGTGCTAATCCAGCATTTATTATCCCCATCTAAGGCTGCATCCAAACACACATTTCCATTTCAAAATGCATAACTATTGCATAGTTTACACCTAGTTTCAACACCACTCTAAAATTCAGACTTTTACACAACTGATTCTGTTTTAGTTTGAAAACTTGGGGGTTGTGTTTTAATCTGGACAGGCAGAAATTGAGACTTTTGGAGACGATGACGCAGACACCCACATTCTTATACTTGGGAATGTCTTACTTACACATATCAGTCACAATGCGTCAAGCCGAAATATCATAGCTACACCTAACTTACATACCATCTGTGATTTTATCCTTCTTGTGTGGGTAGCCTAATGTTATTCCTTTCCCCTTGCCATAGCTTACTGTGATGGAAAACAATAATGCTCTTGGGACTGCT
The DNA here is from genome assembly GCF_011397635.1 of Epinephelus fuscoguttatus. Classification (NCBI taxonomy): domain Eukaryota; kingdom Metazoa; phylum Chordata; class Actinopteri; order Perciformes; family Serranidae; genus Epinephelus; species Epinephelus fuscoguttatus. Next base: position 10,635,565 of record NC_064753.1, read on the forward strand.
CTAAAATGTGCCGTATTTGCTTTGCATCGACTCCCAATCCATTTTCCACCGCCTTGACCGCCTTATACTGATGTGTTACTTTCAGTAACAGCTCCACCTCGTCATCAATCCAAGCAAAAATAGTAATTATGCCAGTATTTCCCTGTAACAGCCACAAGAGATTGTTGGTCGCATAATTCTGTATGCATATATTGATCTCAAATAAAATAAAAAACACAGTAGCTAGAGCATTCATTGTTTTTGTAGCAGAAAGCCATCATATCATTACCTTATGTTACCTTACCCTAAGTGAGGTGCAAACATAGTGTTGTTTGCGTAATCCTGTATATTTCAATCTTAAAAAAAAAAAAAAAAAAAAAAGAATAGCCAGAACCATCATTGTTTTAGCCCCAGAAAGCATGTCATCATGCTATACGCCTGTAATGATGTTACCTGCGTTATATGTGATGCAAACCACGTGAAAATGTGCATGAGTGCCAGAGGAATGAACAATGAATCTATCACAACTTCTTTTGCACTCTACTCATAAAAAGGAGTATATCTCAAAGACTACGTAATGCATATGGTTCAAATAATTTATGGAATGTTAAGAAGTATTTTGTTTTGTGTCTACTTTTAAAAATCTTTTGGCTCAATTTGTTTTGTTTTTATTTTGTAAAATCTGATGAAAAAACATGTCAGTTTTTTCAAATGACACTATCTCAATACTTTTATCAAATGTTATGTTTTTATGACTTACATAACCTTTTAGCTTAGGTTGAGCAGATTTTAGGGATATAAAGCATTTGAAGATAATCCAACAAATGAAATCACATTAAGCAAAAATAAAAATTAGAGTAGAGTTCAACGGCTTAAAATGTGAAATGAAAATGTATTAATGTGAATGTGGCCAAAGAAATCAGTTACTTTGAGTCCTGTTTCATCAATATGTTAGGTGGATGAAATGATGAAGGTGTTTGCATGTATGTGTGTGTGTAAATGTGTGTGTGTGTGTGTGTTTCTGGAGGGCTTTTTCTTTTTCTCTTTATCAGAAGTAATATACAGTATATCATGGGTCCAACAGCAAACATACGTCAGAACAAGCCTGCAGTGTGAACATTATGTTTACATTGAGGATAGAATAAGCCGCCGGAATAACACAGGCTAACTGTGATATATACCCCAATTAAGCATTCTAGAAATTTACATAACAGAAAAAACAACAACTTCAATTAGCACATGAGCAATGACTGCTGGCATTTGATTGCAGGGGGGGGAAATACACGGGACAATAAACATAATTTACAAGATGTTTAATTTTGTGTTTGGAAAATTGAATCCAGTGGCAGTGAGAAATATGCTGCATGTTTGTGGGAAGAAGTGGTGGTTGTGATTGATTGGAGGAAACTAATCTGTTTGTTTGCGCTGCACAAGCAACACAACCCAACCTTCAACTCTTGGATAGCACAAACCAACAGTAGCAAATGGCTGTAGTAGGAAGAGGCCCACAGGAAGAGTTCTTGTGTGTAATTTTGTTGCCGTTCAACCTAATCAAGTCTACCTCTGTCGTACGCAGATCCCCATGGAAATATAGAGATTCATCATCTTTTATACTCCACGGTTCAACGTCCCTGAGTACGAGGAAATAATTTCAATTTCTCCTCTTGATGAGCTTCTACTCATGGGCAATTATCTCAACACAATGGATGGTACCTTGGTGAACAATTCTGCTGCTGCTGTCCACAATATGAGAGTGAGACGGGGAGAAAGAAAGGAAGAAAGAGAGCTTATGAACCTCCCACTGTCATCAGAGACTGCAGGGTGAGAGAGCTCCAGCATTGACTAATTTGTGCTTTGCAAAACATGACAGCATGTGAATTGTAATGACAACGCATAAACTCATATTGATTGGGTTATGCCATTTCGGATGACCAGGTAGTAATGATTATTATAAGACAGAGGGAAAGGCAATTCAGTAAATAACACAAAAGCCACAGCTTGTGTCAGCCAGGCCAAGCCTGCATTTGTGTTTGGCTTTGCTCCAGTTCAGAGAATTATGAACCAGGAGTTACAAAGACCACACAAAAATAAATAAAAAAGAATATTGCAATATTTTATACAAAGTGGGGGATAAAGAGGCTTGTGAAAAGAATAAAAAATGCCTGAAATGGACGATATTTCAGTCTAAACTCTTATGATTGGGGTGTATATTTTCAGTTATTGAGGTGTTGAGGTAACTGACACTAACATTTCAATACTCAATATCTATCTGAGATGCTTCGTCAGTGTGACCGACTGGTTTAGATTCCCAAGGCTTGGAAAATCCATATTCTAGAAACATATGTTTATGTGAGAGTCATTAGAGTTTTGGGACAAGGTGTGAATTGGTGTCAAACTACAGGGGTGAAGATGTTCTGACAGCGCTGTGGGTGGTAGACAACTGATGTCACAGTCACCCTGTTCAGGGATTCTTGTTCCAGCCTGACATAAATAAAGGTCCTTCCAGTCATTGTTTCCCCCTTTCCAAACCACTCTGTGTTAAAATATGTGTCTCTGGGGTGGCCTCAGGCTTTAAAATAGTGACTATGTAAGTACTTTGTATTTGGTTGCACTCTGGGTGGACACTATTGTTGCAGGTCCTACCTCGTCTCTCTTCTCACCTTTCTACTGACCATGATAAAGTAATTAAATAAATTTTAAAATTGCTCCCTAATAATCAAACTATGGCCATACTGGGGCAGTACCAAGTTTTAGGGATATACCCACATTCAAAGATAATGCATTTATTGACATAATGCAATTTATTGACATATCTGTGCGATAGATTATCCAACCATCCATTTTCTAACCGCTTATCTTCTTGAGGGTCATGGAGGGGGCTGGAGCCTATCCCAGCTGTCACTGGGGCAGGGTACACCCTGGACAGGTCGCCAGAGTATCACAGGGCTGACACATAGAGACAGACAACCATTCACACTCACATTCACACCTATGGGCAATTTCTTGAGTCACGAATTAACCTATCCCCAACCTTCATGTCTTTGGACTGTGGGAGGAAGCTGGAGTACCTGGAAAAAACCCACACTGACACAGGGAGAACAGGCAAACTCCACACAGAAGGGCTCCCTCCTGGGATCAAACCAGGAACTCGCTTGCTGTGAGGCGACAGTGCTAACCACCACACCACCGTGCCATCCTGCGTTAGACTGTTTCTGCAAATCAATTCATTTCCTGGATGGCCACAAGATTAAAAATGCTCGTACTATTAGCAACGTAGGACTTTGGTTTCACTAACTAGTCGTTACATTTATGACGCAATTAAAAAATGATCACTAAATTGTGTAGTCATCCCCACTGAGTCAGGGTACAGGAGGCTGAGAGCTGACTGGTTTCTAAATATCACACTTGCCATGAGGAGGAGGAGGTAGCGTCATATGGAAGAGTAGTAAGACAAAAGCCTGAGCAACCTCCCAACCTGTCCTTTAAGCTAAGTATCTGTAGTTTTTAGCTGTATGTGGTAATTTCCTTCAGATTATTAAAAAAAAAAACTGTCAATATTCATTTATTTAAGGTGTTACTTGCTGTATGTAGGCTATTAGCCACAAATTTCACAGAACTGTGACCTAGCATCCACAAACACCCTATCATAGACTGTAAAATAATGAACCCTGTAACCGTGATGTCACCCATTGGTTTGTGGGCTTCATTTTAAAGCTTCAAGTTCAGCATTGTGGTCGTCACTCTGGTGCTGTAGAGAAGTGAAGGGTGAATCTGACTGAGAAGGTGAGGACATTATCAGCGGACAGCCTGTCAGTCACCTCCCCCCTGTCAGCTGACATGGGGGTCAATGGGGATTGACTCACTTCTGGAGTCATCCTCTAGTGGCCATTAGAGGCACTGCAGTTTTTTGCTTATGTGTTGGCTTCATTTTTTTTAGCCCCGGAGGTTGCCACTTGCACCCTACCAAGTATGTCATGGTTATCCAAACAGACAGCAACAAGGTGGTGGTGGAGTTCATACAGTTTATATTACTCAGTTTAGTTAACAATAAAAATAAAAAGGGAGAGTGAGTGTGTTCCGGCCAGCCGTATTTTTCACTGTGTATTTATTGTTGTATGGGCAGTGATGTTTCAAGGGAGTGAGAGCTCTTGTTTCTGTTAGGATCTTTGTGTTACCGGTGCAGATGCCCAGCGCTGATTGGGTGACTTGCCATGACATTGATGCTGTGGATTGGCTAAGCTTTGGGGGCTTGATGGCCCATTGCTACTGCGGCTTAGCCAAGCTGGGGGCTTGGCCTGCCTAATGTCCAGGTCGGCCGCGATGATGTGGAAGATTGATGCTGCCAGCCTGTCGCTTTCCTCGTCGGCCTTCCGCTTGTTTAGACGCTGTATTCTTTGCTTGTGTTTGTGGCCGGTACAGTGAGCTGTTTCATCAGTGTCAACCATGTTGTCTAATGCAGAATTTATACTTCTACGTTGAATCAATGCTGTAGGTTTGGCGTAGGCTCTGTGTCGACATGGAGCCTGTGCCATAAACTACGCCATAGCCTGACGTGCATCTCCCCAGAAAAGTAACTACACGTCACAGTGACGCAGACTTCCTGTCTGCTAAATTATACAATGTAAAATGAGTATAATGTTAGCTAACGTTGGCGCTAATAACGTTAGCATGTTGTATTTGCTTGGAAAACATCTTTAGTATAAGACAATTGTTTTGTGAGTTGTAATGGAGCCAAATTATTTGCCGTTACCTTTGTTTAATGTTGCTGTTTTCCCTGGTTTTATATGACAAGAGAAACAGATCCCTAGGTGCTAGGCTAATGTATGCAATGTAAAATGCCATAGGCTTGTGCTAATAACGTTAGCATGTTGTATTTTTGGGGAAAATGTGTCCAGATAAAGACAAGTGTTGGTGAATGCTGTGAGTTATAGTGAAGCCTATTTGAGTACTTGTGTTTGAAATTATTGAGCCATGTTTATTGTGTTTTGGGTGTTTTTTGAATCAACTAAACTTTACAGCACTTCACGGAAAGCTCTGCCGCCAACTAGTGTTAGGAGGTTTAACTGCAGAGTGACACAGACATACCACCGCACACGTATAAATGTTCACAATGGCGTAGGCGATGTACGTAGGGTCTGCCGCACAACTTTAAATCCAGCTTAATGTCGGCTGTATTATTTGTTGTTTAGCTGTTAGTGTGTGTGTGTATCAGAGCATGTGAGTGGAGCGGAGTGGGTGAAAATTTTCACTCCTCGCTCGCAGACCTGTCACTTTGCGCTGCTTGTCCGCTCCGCTTGGTTCTGCGCATTTTTCGCTCTGCTCCATCATAAATTTTATCCCGCTCCACTCGCTCACCACTCAGCTCAAAAAAAACTGCGTCGTACTACCCTAACCTGTAATCTTCTATTCACAAACGGGGTCTGCCCATTTTTCCGACAGCCCATTGGTCCGACATCCCATTGTTCTGACTGTATTAAACCCATTGTTCTGAAGTCCTGTTGTTCCGAAATCATCATGATGCCCTGTGGTTAAGGTCTGGTTAGGTTTAGGCACAAAAACCACTTGGTTAGGGTCAGGAAAAGATCACGGTGTGGGTTTAAATGAAAAAGAAAGTGGCAAACACATAAGCCGTGAGCCTGCTTCGCCTCAAGCCTTTCCCAGCTGACCCAGAGCCAGTCACGGCGCACCATCAAAGCAGAAATACACTCGCCGGGAGCTGTTCAGCACTGCGGGGAGCTCCCCACACAACCCGGACAGGTTAAGCGGCTGACCTCCGAAGCCCTCTTGCCTCTCCCCGCAGTTAGGGACCATTCTCCAAGGTACCACTGCTTCTCTTCTCAGTTTCTTTTCTGAAGTACACAGTAAACACCATAGTTTTGAAAGAAAATAGTGTGGGTGTGCGCAGATGCAAAGATGCATTCTGCGTGGGGCATGAGCGACCGGAGCGAAATTGGAGCGAGAGATAAGGCTCCGCTCCACCTTTTAAAACAATAGCCGCTCCTCGCTCAACACAAAATCCTCCCGCTCCCTGCTCCGCTCCGCTCACATGCTCTGGTGTGTATTACCTTTGCACTGGCTAACCGAGCTTGTGTATATATTGTATATATTAATGAACTGCCGTTTTTGTAATAACCCTTTTTCTCCTGTTTTTGTTAAGTTTAGGGAGTTAGGCCCAGTATTGTATTTTTGTTTGATTCTTTTGTTTGTAGGGCCTGAGCAGCACTCTGGGGGAAAGTAGGTGGTTTTTATATCTTATTTTAGCCTTGGGTCACCCTGAAGTCCTTGCTTCATACTGTGTATATATTTCTTGTGTGCAATTACCTCTCATAACCATTGTATTAGCAATAAATTGCTCACTGTTATCATACATACATCTGTTTCACTATTTTATTGTCACGCTCCAACACCCCTAGACTGGGGCCTAACAGAGAGAGAGAAACTCACAGTATGAGGATGTGGAGATGTAGTATTTCACAATAAATATATGCCAATGTGAAACCAATTTGATACTTTGAAAGCACAACAATTGCATGAATATTAGGTTAGAAAATACAACATATGCCTGATTTATTATGATCTATTGTGACTTGTCTCTAAACAGATATATACAGATAATGACCTCCAAGTTTACATGTTACCTACAGAATCTTGATGAATACTGTCTGCTGAATATACACTGTATACTGCACTTGCTAAGTTGCACGCACATAGCCCTGAAATAAGAATTCATATTACTAACCTGCCAGAGTTTATGTTATTCTATCTCCTATACTCCAGACCTCGTTGTTGATTTGATGAAAGCCCCATCCATCTATAGCCACAAGCCCTTGAAGCTTGCCTCAGGTGTTTGTGCTCCTTACCCATGGACTCTGATCTGGTCTGTACATTCTACATTCACTCGCCCCACTTACCCCTATAGCTCATGTTCCAGCTAGTGTAAGAAACTACATAGCACACCGAGTTTAGTGCTTGTGGGTTATTTGGCGGACTTCGATGTCCAGATTTGCAACTTCTCAGTCTCAAAAAGAACAATTTTTTTTTTGGTTGGCACATCTTCACGAGTGAACCTGATGCTGCCGTCTGCTGTTGATGTGTCTGTCAGAGTTAGAAAGTCAGAATTTAGATTTGCATATCACAACCAGTGGACCAGAGCAAAGCTGGAGCAAACACTGATACATTTATAACAAGCTAGAATATGAGACAACCTGTCGGGGTGACCTGGGAGCTTGAAATGATCACTGAGTAACTGGATAAGCTAAAACAGCCAAGGCTATTAATTGTCAAAATGAGTCAACATTTCCTCACACTCACACACTTTGACTGAACTAGTTTTTGACTGAAAAGTTTAAAAAAGGAACAATTATATGATTACAGGCCATCTCAAGGCTACTCTTGCATAATGACACTATTTCTGGGACATTTTATCTTAGGTCTTTCCAATTTTTTGCACAAACATGCCAATGTAATAGGTCTCGCTAATGACAGTGTCAAGCAAAAAGAGAAGAATAAACTAAAGGAACACATACAGATTGGTTTGTAAAGTAAAACAAGCCTTGAACATTTCTATTATAGGTTGGCACATCACTGGATCCGACCTATCAACCTAAGACGAATGAGCAGAAAACAATGCAGAGCTGTACTGGCATTTACCAGGATTGTCACAGTTTTAAACAAACCTGAGAGAAAGATGCTATAATCAGATAACAATTCACAGTAGCTTTAAAGTAGACATGGTGGATGCATTCACATAATTTGGACTGTAACATGGTTAGATACAAGGCAAAGGTATCTGAGCTGAATGCAATTGTGCGCTGGGCAGAAATAAGATACAAATTCTTGCACAGTCTGAGACAGCGCTATAAATTCCCAGTGGTCGCTGATCTTCCACTGCACAGGTCAGGCAGAAGTGATGGGAGTTTTCAAACGATGTAATCCTCAGTAAGTGGCTGGAGAAAATTTGAGTCATTTGGTAACACAGTGGAAACTGCTTGTAGTCCTCATATCTGTCCAGGTCAAATTGATCATAATAAGCGAATGATTATTACAACAGACTTTTTCTTTATTTGCCATACGGATTACCACCTAATTGACATTTGTATTATTATTTCATGAATAACAAGCAGGCTAATTATTGTACTTTAATCAATGAATTTATTTTACAAAGAAGTCCCATTAATATTAATATCTATTTTGCAAGAGAAATCTGGCCGAGGTAGCAGCTGTCCAAGATAACAAACAGTAAAATACAACAAATTTACAAAATGCAACAATATAAAAAAAAATCACAATAAAACAAAAGAGCAGCTATTTAACACAGATCACAACATTCTTTATGATGCAAGTTTTCAGAGAACCTGGGGTCTCATTTATAAACATTACATACGCACAAAATGAGGCCTGACAGAGGTGTACACCACTTCCCACGCAAAAGTCGTGATCTATAAAAACAAAATTAATGTGAGAAACTTACTCATGCCTATGAACATTTTGGAGACCTGAAATCGGCGATGCAAATAAGGAGGTGGAAGCCTGATTGTAGAAATTGTCGAATATTTTTTGGCACATGTCATTTTTGGCATTTGTCCATATGTACTGTATATTTTTAGTATGGATCCTACGCATCGTTTTATAAATCTGTCAAAACACAGCTTATTTCCCTCACTCAGAGCTTGCACCATGGGGAATTATGTGAATGGGCTTTATCAATCTACCTGATGAAAGCACCTTCAACCACAGGTGCTTTCCCCGTGCGCATTGGTTTACTGTCTCCATCACTAGCAGCCATGACAGTTTCTCATTGTTTGGGTAGCTTGCACATGGTAGCCTGAGAAACACTAAGTTTGGCTGCTGCCTCTAGGTCCCCAGGAAGAATACCAGGCTTAGAAGCCAATTTTACATATAGGCCAAATGTGGAATATCAACTTTAGTGTCTGTCACGTGTTGCTATTTGGCCCAAAAAGGCTTTTTCCCATAAGCTTACATTGTGAAAGAAACATCTGTAAATCAGTGGATACATTTTTTGAGGGTCACCGCCCCCTTGAAATGACTCACTTCTGTGTCAAAACTAATTCGATTGGGTCCAATTACATTTTGAAAGTGTAGAGGAGCCGCACAATTAAATAATTTTTATTCCCATTCAGGTTTGTGAAGGGCTAAACCAGAAATTGCTGGTTCGGCCACCAGAGGTTAGCCACTCTGCAGCACTCAGCTGCCGCATGTCTCTAGTGCGCTTACACTGTTGGCCCCATAGTGCAGAAGATTCAGGTATTTTCATACCCTGGAAACAGGGCTCTTTAGGCATCATGGACCACTGGGCACCTTTCATAGGAGTTAACAGGGGCCTGCTGTCAATGCTCTTCCAAGCTCTTTTCACATATCCACAGCTGCATTTCATTGGTTTGTTTGTCATAACCTTGTAGGACACAAAGTTTTTCAGTGGAAGAAAATTACTTAGCAGTTATGATTTCAATTTGCACCAGCCTCAGGTAGCTAGCTGAGAGAGGATGGACAGAATGGATTACGACATAGCAGAATATCATGGGGGTAAAATAAAAACAATAAAAACTTAATTACTCTAGTTTTAATATTAAGATAGTTTTCACATTGCTGCTTTTAATAATCCCCATGATTTTGGAGCATATGATGAGACAAACTGGTTTTTAACTGTCCATGACTAATGGACATGTAAAAGTCTGTCCATTCTCAGTTAAAAGCTCTGTTCTCGCTCTCTACATTTTTCTCTTCAGAACACGCCATGTGAAATTACTTTCCTCCAAAGTCCTTTTTGGCAGCTATTTTCGTCTTAGTCTTGAGACAAAAATGCTTATTAGTTTTAATCACACTTTTGGTCAATTTTATCCTTCATATCTCAAGGCAACTGAATTGAACGCAACTGGACTTAATTTTGTCTTACAAGACGTTTCAGCTCTTATCCAAGAGGCTTCATCAGTTCATGCTTGTCTGACTAGGCTGGTACTAGTCTGACAAACTGGTGTGGAAACAACCCAGGTATTTAACCTCTGAGAAAGTCTTCACAAGGCCAATGATGTCACTGGTTCGGTAGTGCTCCAATGGTGTGTCAACGACGGTCGTTGAAACTCCTGCTGCAATGGTGGTCGTTAGAGTCACATGAGGCCATTTGTGAACGACCATTGTTTTTAGAGGTTAAACTGTTAAATCTCCTGGGCAAGGATGAAAGGACAGCATCATAGGTGGGGGGTAGGTGGTGTTGCAGACCTCCTCCTCTATTGAGAGATGTCTTCTAAGACAAAACTAAGTCCAGTTGCGTTCGATTCAGTTGCCTTGAGATAACTATGACCTGGATAAACGAGAATATCCACAGGCATCATTTGTCCTTCATAGTTTTAGGCTAGTTTTAATTGACGAACACTCATGACATGGCAAACACATACCGATCATCATTTGAAAAGCTCAAAACCTCTCTATTTATGGTCTCAAAAACTTTGACACCACAAATAACTAATTTGAGACAATTAGCAAAACAAACAAACAAACCTGGTGCTGACTATATACTGGAGTTTACGGCTAAGAAGAAGAAGCTAATAAGAACATAATTGCAAGCACAGCAGTTGTTGGCTTTTCTGTTTTCCTCTCCCCACCTTTTGAATGTCCAATAGTCTCCCACTGATATTTTCATCAACAAAAATAAAATATAGATTTCGTCATAATTTTTATTATCAAGATCTATTTTTAGCTCGTCAACGTTGCATTTTTGTTAAGAAAAAGAAAAGTCCTTGATGAATAATTTTCGTCATAGTTTTTGTTAACAAAATTGACAGTGCTTTTCTCTGACTCACTCATCTCTCCATCTCTTGTCTTTTGTCTTTTGTCTCTGGTATGTATCTCATTCACTTATGTCACAATTCTAATTGAATGCACAGATTTAATTGGCTGAGGTACATTATGTGAGATGACTTACCACCTTCAATTGGTCTTTGAGTTTTATTGACAGCTAAACCAGTGCTGCAAATGCTAAGCAGGTCAAAACAGAAATGCTCCATCAAAATTTCATAGTTCTCAATAATTCACTGGTTGTAGATCCAGACCCGGGAGGTAGGGAGGGATGGCAAGTTGACAAGGGGTCACATTTTGTTCATTTTGCTAAAAAGTGGGGTAGTGTCCCTCCTCAAAGTCTTCCGCTGGAAGCAGACTACTTGATTACAATAAACACATTTTTGAAACAGCATTTGTATCAGAGTGATTCTGTCCCAAGCTTTTTGATCCATATAAGCGGGTGATCACTGTAACCGTGATCACTATAAGCAGTTCCCACTGTAATTAAGATCCCTGTCAAACCCCCCACAGATACATTATGGTAATTTTCATGCTATGGGGCATTGAAAATCTCACTAATTGCCACTTGAGTATGTGTACTGTATAGTAATTAAAGACTATACAGCAGCTGTGTAACATTTCACATTATTACGTGTATTTTTAGTGTCCTTCACTCTACTACACTACAGCTGTCACACATCTCATAGATCAAGCACCAGAGTATGAGTTCCAGAGCCTCAGAGCAAAAACATCATTTTATACTTCAGGACTTCCTGACTGTCTCGCATGTCCGTTCTCCAGGTGTGATTCTATAAAAGTCACATTTTTGATTTACGGGGCCATTACCGACCAATCCTGAGACACCAGTTTGGTGTCAAAAGAGCATATCATTATTCTGTTGTATGACAAAGCAGTTTGCCAAAGGGGACTGTAATTACATCGTTGTCTTCTTTTCAGTTGACTCCCGGCAAGGGAATTATTGGTAATCATCCATGTAATGCGGTGCCACTCAGTTTTTGACAGCTGAGTGAAACCACAGTGCTGTGGTTTTGTCCTTTAGATGTAAAATCAGAGCTAAAAACCCCATCTGTTCCCAAGGCTCGGCATGCTGTTTCTTATGTGTTTTCTCACCGGCATCTATAGTGCTGGGAAGACAAAAAGGCTCCAGTTAGTACATACAAATTTCTACTATATCAGCGAAAAGATGTTGCCATAAATAAAAAATAAAAAAAATAATAAAAATAAAAAAATTGAAATGATACAGAATATTCCCCGGGAAGTGTGTCACTATGCCTGATCAAACACACATATTTACACACACAACAACAATAACCTCCATCCCCAAAAGGACATCATTATTATTTAAAGCATCCATCTCTGCTCTTAAACCCCTTCACCTTCTTCCTGCTGGAGATGCCCTGTCCGCATGAGTGGCCTGCTGTCTTTGTGCTGCCATTTAATAAGCATTCTTTAACCTCAAGGGACGAGGCCTTCTACTGACTCTTGCAGTGCTAGACAAGAACGCTGTGACACCAAAAAACCAGACCTCTTATCTGTCGTCTTCTCTGCCTGCAATTGTCAGCATAAAAAAAAGAAAAAAAAAGAAAAACAAACTCCACTGAAGCTTCCGTCTCAAAACCGGTGGTGCTGTCAGCTCCTATTTAGAATCTGTGTTTATTCCGTGCTCAGGCTTTTTATTTATTTAACAGAAAAATATGCGTTGGGGTGTTGACTTGCAGGAAGACATGTCAAGACACACAGTGAAACCAGCAGTGTCAGGGCAGTTAACACTTCAGTAGACAGCGCTGTTGGTAAGAGTGCTCACACAGTGATTGTGTTGTGTGTCAATGTCAACAACAAATGCCTAAGCAACGCCACTCTGTTTGAAGCCACTGAAGAGCATACCTTGTATGTACTTGAAATCAGTATTGATAGAAGCGGCTGTGTTAAAGCAGTTTCTTGGTCAGTGAGAACATGAACAGCTCCGATAATCCCTCAGTTTATTTCTCAGTTCTATAAACCTTCAGATAGGCGAAAAAGGGCATTTTGGCTGAGTATTGTTTGACTTTCAGTGGATCAAGCCTTCAGCAAAGGAGAGAGTGAGTCAGATTAATAAATAAGAATGCATAAAGGGTGAGCAGTGCTCGCGGGTCTCCCTTGGATATTGCTGAGGAGTCTGCACACCTGCCCAGACTGTCAAGCACCAGTAGGCTTTAGTGATTTGGTTTAAGGTAAATTTAGCACAGGCCACTGGGGATTTTACATCCAATTCTCTTTTTCATAATACAATAGACTTTGGAGTGGAGGGCCAAGCCAAATAAATCATCTACAGGTGGCCAGTGGGGTCCGCAGTCACTGACTTTGTCAAATTAAATAGTTAGAATTCAAAGTTGCTCACCTCCACATGCTGTAACTGAATACGTCCATTTGATGGATTAAAGGAGACTTCTATAAAGTGAGACAGGTGGCCAATAGCAATAATATTGATGGACTGTGATATGGGAGATGATTGTAAAATATGTGGGAGATCAAACTTTGTGTTGTACATGCTATATTTAATATTGGACATTTCTACTAGACCCTGGATTGAACAATTCAATATTAACTATGGCAACTACAGAATGGTAAAGGTGGGAAAAGATCATGGTTATGGCTGGTACCGCTTTCAGTGTTTTCAATCGATGGCATGGGCGTTATCAGCTTTAATCATCCACATAGATATAGGCTAGAAGGAACCTGTTGCACCTATTCATAGGGTCAGAAGGCTGTTATCAAGCCATTACATAGCTGTGTTTATTGTAAAGCAGTGACTTCTACTGAATGTAGTAAATATGACCACAAAAAAAAAAAAAAAAAAAGACGAAAAAGCTAGGCTACATAATATTAGCATAAAGAGTGAGAAAGTCTGCTTTTGGAGGAGGTCAGAGTGGTGGAGCAGTCAGCACAACAAACACAGGATTTTTACCCAGGAGACTGGGGTTCACATAAAATCCAAAGTCAGCGACTTATTTTAAGTGACTCACATAGTATAGAGGCCTTACGTTATGTTACTCAACAAAGTACTAATTTTAATATAAACCATGATCTTTTTGCTAAACCTAACCAATTAGTGTTGGTGCCCCAACCTAATAAATCGGCTCCCAATTGCAATTGATAACAGTCATTTCATGGGCTGAACTCACTAGTTCTAACCCGTGTCTATCAGGTAGATGAACCAATGATAGTGTCCATTCAATCGTGTGATAACATTCGAAATAGGTACACAGATAAAAACAATTCCAAAATGTCATAATACTCCATTTGCTACCTACATTTTCATTTTTTGCTTCCACATGTGTACAGTTTAGTGACAGAAATTGAGAAATCCTGTCACATTGTTGCGTCAGTAACAAACCAAGTGGTAAATCCATTTAAAGTGTAATTCCAGCCAGTCTGTGACAACAGAACATGAGGACACTGAGGTTTGTACTGTTAGTGAACCCCTCATCCGGGAATGATGTGAATATTCGCGGTTTGCTGGAAGGGTCTCCAAACTCATCCATTTAGGTGGCTGCCAGTGAAGAGAAGATTTAATATCCCAGACGCAGAGGCTCAATTCACACTGCAGGCGTTGACTCACTGCTTATATCTGATACTTCTGAATGACTCTTCATATCGTTTTATAGAATGTGACTTTGGGTGTTGACTGACTTGAGGTGTCTCTGCCACTATAACGCTGGCTATCTCTTTTATTTATTGATTTTGGTGTTTCACGCCCCTAAAAATATCTGGTTTTGTATATCAGTAAATAAAAGTTAAAGTCCAGAATCATCAAAATCGTCATAGCTGTTCCAACTTCGGCAGGAAATTGCAGGTTCCTTTAGGATCTCACCGATCAAAGTGAGGAGAAAAAACAATATTTTTCAGGGCTTTTAATTTTCATCAGTGCTAATGCTGGTTTCAAACTCATCAAATTATGACAGTGATCTCTCAGCCATTGTCAACCTGGGTCATTATATCATAATCATATCTTAATATTGATTGCTTCTAACTAATCTACTCATTTGCCTGAATGTGATTGTCCAGTATAGTACTATAGGGTCAATAATTACTCCAAACATGACCATTAAACAACTGAAGCATGTCTTTCTAATAATGAGCTGCACATCCTGGCCAGTAACACAGAAACAGCTCCATAATAATTGACAATACATTGTAGAAAAGAATGGAAATACATAGAGATTTAGGTTCTATGAAATTGGCACTTTAACTTCCTGGAAAACTTTTTCTTCCAGTAAATCATCAGCATTGCACCTCATGTTGCACTAGTGACTGTGAGTGTTCTATTGTGACCTGTTTCACTGTTAACACTCATATTTACACTTAGTAATTAGCACATCTGTGTTATGTAAATGATTCATCTTAATTGTTTAAAAGAAGGTTTATGCACTGCACATATCCGTCTGTCTGTCTGCTATTTATTTGACCAATGGTAAGGCTGATGTGGCCCTGGTGTATTAAAGAGAGCGAGAGAGAGGTGCTGGCGGTGGGCAGCTGGAGGCACGTACACTCGTTAGCCCTGCTTGCTCTCCCTTTCAAATGGGGCCTTAATGATTTATAGATGTTTGCTTTAAAAAGTCATTGGCATTAATCCCATGGCTCATTAACCATTTAATTAAAATTAAATTCTGTGTTAGGACTAAAGCAGATTGAGAGTATTTCCTCCTGGTGGGAGGCTGTTGAATCACCTCATTTTCGGAAGCACTTCATGTGAGGGGGATGTGTACCGACGCACGGCTGACATGTCGGAACAACCGTTAGCAAAATCAAAGCAGGACTGACCGTACAGAGTGATCTCAGATCAGATTCAGGTTACCAATCTCAATACATTCTAATTCTTTACATTTTGCCACAGCATGCCTTTCATGATTTCATATGGTTTATTGACCTGGAAGAAGAGCAACTAAAATGAATTTAGCACAACCACACTCAATAGTTTTTGAAAGGCAAAGGTGAGGAGTTGAGAGATGCAGGAAGTGTTGTGTGTTTATCCTCATCAGTAGCATTGTGAGTGCAAATAAGCTTCAAGTGGACAGCAGGTGAGTCATGACCTGGATATAGAGTAGTGTCTTTTTCACCTGCTGGGAATTAGTTGTATAAACATGAGAGTGAACTGTGACACCACACGCACTGTCATGCTGGCTCATATTTTCATTTTCCAGGTGACTGCCTGAATTTCTGATTCCCAAAAAAAAAAAATCTCCCTCTGTAGCTTTCCAGTGTTTCTGATGGCAACTGCATAGCAGCACTGTGCAAGACTGTTATATAACAATACACCTATCTTATCGGTCGAAATCACAGTCGGGATGCATCCTCAGTCGCTGAGATTTTAGATTTGCCCAAAATAATTTCTGCTGACAGCGCGGTGGCCAGTGGAAATGTTCTCAGCACATATAAAGTGACAAGTTTAACAGGCATAAAGTGTACTGACCTACAGCATATCCATTTCTGCTCGGAAGAAAAGGGCGGTGGAGTATGCAGTTCACAACTTACAGAAATTTGACATTTTGGAAAATATGCTTATTTGCTTTCTTGCAGTGTCAGATAAGTTATCACTTTAATGTCTATATAGCAAGCTCAGAACCCATCAGCTATTGGCCTGATGAAGACAGCCCTCTGGGGAAACGTCCAATATTTCAGTGCTTCCGATGTAGCCAGCGCATATGTGGACCAAGACTTCCTCTTCCGTGCACCTCTCATTGTTCACAGTTTGATCAGCAACTTAAGACAGGTCCAGTAAACATTTTGTCTAATCTCTATACACAGATATCTGAAAATGAATGCAGATAAGTTAAAAAAAAAAGCTAAATATTTGTCAGACAATAGCTGATGGGTTCCTAGACTGCATTTCTTTTGCTCTCCACACAGGCTGTTTACTTGCAGACAACCAAAGCTCGCTCAAACATGATTGGTCAATATTACTCAGACTACAAACAGAAACCAGAACACTTCTGATACCAAAATCTTGAACCATTGCCATGGGCAGATTATGAGGCAATGGGCCCCTGGGCACAGATATGCAAAGGGCCACACACCTCTCCTACACAGGAGCAAGACACAGAGGTTGTGATGGTTTTGCGTCTCTTAGTAGACGTCAACCATTGTTATAGGTTTGTGTCTCTTTGTTGTCAGTTTGCGTCTCCTTGTGGTTATTTTGAATCTCTTCCTGGCCGGTACATGTTAATTTGACAATTGACATTTTGCAGATGAAGGCCATGGGCACCCTCTGACACTGTGGGCCGCTGGGCCTGTGCTCGGCAGGCCTGTTCAGTAATGCTATTGCCTGTGCATAATCATTTTGTAGAGATTATCTTTACAGTAAATATAAAGCCTCCACCAGCAGTAGGTTAGCTTAATTTAGCATGGAGACTGAAAACAAGGGTAAACAGCCTGGCTCTGTCCAGAGATAACAAACACACCTATGTAATACAGTGTAGGCTGTCATCCTTACTTCCCAAGTAGCCTTAATTCAAACCAGCAGAAACTCTGAAATGTTACTGTAGCTGGTGAAGGAAATGTCTGGCGAGAAGGTAAAATGGCAATTTGTCATTTTTACTTTTTTTTTTTTTTGTCCTTTTGTGCTGTTAATTAATGAGCATAGGAAGTATCCAAAAGTATACTTTGTTGCTGTTGGACACAGCCAGGCTTGCTGTTTCCCCTGTTTTCACTCTATGCTAAGCTAATAGCTAACAGGCTGCAGGCAACAGCTTCATATTAGCATGCAGATGTGAGGGTGGTTTCAATCTTCTCATCTAACTCATGGTACCAAAACAAATCGGTTTAAACTGCTAAAATATTTCTTTAAAACTTCAACAAAAATTAAGATATATTCTGAACAGTATCTTTTTTTTTCTAACTGGTGCTACTGAAGTGCCCATTTTGTCGTGTAAATAAAGATTTGGTAGAGGCTATAGAGTCATTGCCAACAAAGAGCTTTTGTCTGTGAAAATCTGCATAAATACATTGCATCTCTGTGTTCTCTATTTTGAGGAAAGAAAGTTATAATTATAATGGATTTATCATTATGCCTGACTCATCTCTTTCAGTTGCTCCTACTGCCAATGGTAACACAGCAACAAGTCATATCGGAGAGCTTTACTGCAATGGTGATACAGTATAATTAAGAGGCAACACTCCATCACTGGCCCTAGAATCTGTGTAGTACCTTAAATTGCTTTCTAAATGGGTCTATGTTACCCAATATGTGGTTTTCTCTGTGTGTTTCAACAAAGTGAAATGAACTTGGTGGGAGGATGGAAGTAAAAAAGCAAAGATTGATCGGTGTGCTCATTGGAGTAATTCAACCCCAGTCATTTTCCTCTGCAGGTTTTTATAGCATTTAAAATAGCAACACTGTAATGGCCTCCTACACGCACGCACAGATGTGTGCACACAGAAGTACACATACGCAAGCACTTTGCAGGACAAGATGTGGTCTAAAAGTGCTGGGAAATGAAAGAGGGTCGAAGGGATTAATTCATGTCTCCAGAAATACTCCTTTGAAAGTGTATTTGTTTGCCACCTATGTAAGCTGAGATGTGATGGTCCATTTTGGTTATCTGATCATCTCCTCCACATATCTACTCATTTACAAGTCAGACATTTTCCAGGCATTTTTGCTGTGGGCTGTATGTTGCATGTATGGTATAGTGTAGGCTGCGCTTCTTACTGCCTGAGCAGTTAAGCCTATGACTCTTATCATAGGTAACAATTTGAGATATTGTCCAGAGCACGGACCGATTTAAAGGCATACTCATTCAAACTATAAAGTAGTGAAGGTTAAGCACCGTGTAGCATGAAGTAGCCATGGCAGATGGCTCAGAGAATCTGATGACCTGTTGTCCATTTTGCTGCATTTCTCATGTTTTGGTGTATTGTGTAAAATTTTCTTAAAAACTTAACGTCACAGTCCACAGTGTCATTAAAAGTGTGAAACAGAGATTGCGTTTTTCTTTTCCTCTTTTTCTTTTTTTGCCACCCCTGAGAAATAGTAATTTTTCATTCATTTTTATTCACCATTTAAAGCGAACTCCAGCAATTAAGTATTGCAACAAATTGCAAAGTTGGGCGACAGATTTAAAATAATAATAATATCTCAGTCAGGATTTCTAACTTTGTAACTATAGCTGCTGTGGGGTTTCTGCTATGACTACAGTATTTCCACAATTAAAAGCCAGTACCACACTGATTTATGGAGCAGTGCAAGGTACTGCACTTTCCAAAACATGGTCCTTCAAATATTTTCAAATCTTGTGTTCACAAATGAAGTGATCCTGTCCACAGAAATGATAAGGCGAAAACAAGGCAACAAGCCATCCATCCCCTAGTGTTTTCAATGTACAACCACTACAATGTACAACACCGACGGTGACTAGATGTATGCTCGCGCTCCGGGACTTACCGCCCTGCGACTCTTGATGCCACTGTCCTATTTCCAGCCTTTCCATCCCTGAATTCAAGGCATTTTTCCCCCACTCGCTCCCTGCTTGACCATAGTGGTTCCCATGGCAGCACTTCTCCTGCTCCTGTGGCGGCTCAACTCCTCTCCTCACCGTGGATGTATACAGAGAACTCTGTTGCTGTTGGTGTCTCTCGTGTGTGTCGAAGAATTGATGAGGAGAGACTAGCTGTTGAGTTGGGAAGTATCCCGAGTTCTATGACCCACAATCCTGTCATTATAAAGACAATGGCAAAGATATTGCCTGGTGAGCCATATCTCTGGAGATCATATTTAATCAGTGGATTTCCACTAGGTTAATGCCGCGGTAGAAGACGTACAAATGTTTAAGTAAAAGTAATTATAACTGTGTGTGCTCTTCTGCTGACGTGCTGCAGCGCAACACATCCTATTGGTGGTAGGGCGGCACTGATGTGCGTCATATGAGGTGCAGCAGCACAGCAGCGCTGATGTCTTTACAGCTTGAAAGGGCTTTTAATTTGAAATGGAAACAGGAAGTGTAAAATGAAATCAATTTTTATGTATTGATTTCATTTTACACTTTACGCCAGCTGCGTCGAAACGTTAGTCACAAATAAATTCATCGCAAGTGATCTGAGTGCTCCAGTGCTTTTCTTGTGGATTCTTCCACGGGGTGTTTGTGATCTATATTATCCTGGTCTGAGAAGCACCGACCTCCAATTGCAGAAGGGCTGAAGCGCAAGAGATTCCCTCTACATAAAAATAAATATTCACATTTTTCCATGTCTGTGACGTATTCCACAGATATAGACATTGGAACTGTAATGAAATGTGTAGTGTTGCTGTTATCATTTTCACAGTCTCTTTCTTTACCTGAAAAACTAAGCAACACATCTTATTTCTGAATGAGGTTCGGCCAAAGTACATGGGGCATGGATGTGGTGCGACACATCTTCTGCAGCATGCCCGCAGCAGAGCCCGTTCATTATAATCAACTGAAGCTGTTTGAATTATTATGGAAGCTGCGTTCATTTGTGCGGGCATCATGATCATTTCTATTTTTCTGCGTGCTGCTCTGAAGCCCTCAAACTGGTAAAAACTACATGGAATTGTGTAAATGCGGTAATGCAATGCAGCGGAGAAACGTTGTGGGTGCTTCTGGGTTTCAAATTTAAATAAATCAATCAAATCAATGCATCTTTTAGTTAAAACAATCCAATTAATGCATTCAGCATGAGTTAATATAGGCTATGCTTCCAAACCCTGCATAACTCAATATGTACAAAATAAAGCTGGCAACAACTACAAGCTGCAAAGACGGAGTCTGTGTAGCAGGTAGAAAAACCACACCCTGTCCTGCATATATGACGCATCACGTCTGTGCCCCATGTATTTCAGCCAAGAGCCACACTGCTCCAGCTGTGTCTGTTTTAACCTGTTAACATGGGTGCCAAAATGAAAAGCAAGAGGTTGCACATACACTGCTCATGTAGGCTGTGTGGCCCAGGTGTAATTATTACACTGACATGGTTGTTTTTCACACTGAAACGCTGACTCCAGAGCCACAGAAGACACTACTACTACTTCATAAATCAGTACCACTGCTCTTCTTTCATAGGCTGATTGTCACAATAATTTACAGCACAACATGTACCATACACTTGAACAACAAGTTGCATTGGCCTTGCTAAGAGAAATGAAGGAATGTCAGTGACAGATATCTGCACAAATAAAAAACCAAAACTATCTGTATGGCTAGTTCGATGAGTAATTTAGGTGAAATAACCCCTTAAGAAAATAGTTTTAGTTGAAATTACAGAAGAAATAAGTCATGGTCTCCTCACTCTTCAACACGCACTAATAATGAAGCAACAATGTGAAGCATTGGCAGCCGTGAGTAAGACATGCACCCGTTTTCATTCCTCGTTAGACCAATCATATGCTATTTGCGAGGTCTAAATATTTGCCTTTGTTTGACATGAAGGTAAAGCTTCTGAATAATGTAGATGAGCGATGCATTAGCATACGGAAATGACTAACGTTGCTGCAGGTTACTGCTGTGGATGCAGGTGTGTGTGTGTGTGTGTGTGTGTGTGTGTGTGTGTGTGTGTGTGATGTAACCCATTGCCTCGACGGATGCTGATGTGTGCAAACACAGCTCGGAGAGCAAACCCTTGAAAATGGCCGCCTCACCTCATTGTTTGGGCAGAGAATAACAGAGCTGCCGGTGGGTTATGACTTTTCCCACTAATGTCTTTGCTAAAGTCTGGCTAGCGGCCAGTGGGAAGAGGCAAACTGGCAGACGGCACCACATCAATATCCCAACTAGCCACCAGAGCCTGACTCAAACGATCGGGGACTTTAAAGGTAGCAGCTGGTGAGTTGATATGGGGCTTCCCGCACTCTGCCGAGGGGCTTTAGATTCATTTAAATGATAGAGATTACTTTTAAGCGCTACACACATTAATTGATGTTGAGAGCTGGGAGATATGGAAGCTAGAGGATATAGGCTACCAGAGATGAACATGAATGGGTTTATCTGGTCTCTTTGTTTTCTGTGACTAAACAGACACATATTATGTCCACTCACACACACAAAGAAACGTCTCAAGGACGTTTTGTTCCACCTATCTGTCAAACGCAAGGAGAGGTATAAATGTAGATCCTCAAGTGCTCTGTTGGTTTGTTATTCCTTCAAAGAGAGGATATTCTTTTCTGAACTTTTCATCTCTGGAGTGTCTGAAGGACCTTTTTTTTTGACATAGAGTGCTTTTGATAAAAGTATCAACACAGAGCATGACCCCTCCCGTATGTGTTGTGCATTTGGTAAAACTCCCTTATCCCCCACCTCTCTCCTTTCACTGTCTGCTTCTCATTGTAATTCTTCCCCCGCTTGGTTTCCATCTTCCCTCACTTAGTGGCCCAAGAGGTGCTGCTAGCTCCCTGAGGAGCCTTCTGGCGCACGGTCAGAGGCCCTTTGAGCTGCCAAGTCAACTGAGGCCGCTGGTCCCCCTACTGTGTGTTCCTGCATGGAGGCTGCTGGGATGCTGGCGCAGGCCCATTGATTTACTGCCTTTGGCTAGGACACTCTCCAAGGAGCTCCCATTCTGGCTGGGATATCATTTATTTGGGACACATTTGGCAATGCAGGCATCTTGGCCCTCTTTGAAATGCATCGTCCAGAGACAAAATAAATGAACGGTATCAAAGACATGTCAACCATGATGCTTTTTTCATGAAGGATGGGAGGAAGGGACGGCACACTGAAGCAATTGTGTCCCGCTGCAGCGCAGCACCCTGCTCAGAACAGACAAAGCACTGAGGCACAACAAAGCCTGACATGAGTAAGACTGTTTTAGCCGTGAATGCATGTGTAATGTCAAAGTCATCCGATAGAGTTACTCCTGACATTTCATAATTTCTCGACTACCGCCACAATATGATTGAGTATTTTTATTCTCCCCTCTGATCAGACAGATTTCAAAAGCATCATATTGTGTTGAAAGTAAGTGGAAGGACGTGGCTGTGCGACAGTGCAATGTTTGTTGCACTGTCGCACACTTCGTCTACTGGGCACTGAACAGCAGCCCAGGCATTCTGAGATGTCTTTCTGTTCCGCTGTTTTCTAGGTGAAATTTCTGTGTTGATACTTATAGACAGGGGAAAAGTGAAAGCTGTAGTTGAGTGGCAGCATTTTGTTTTGCATTTGTCTCCAAACAGATGCATAGCTGTCATTCAAGGTCCCACTGAAGATTGCTATCAAATGTAATCGCTTCAAAGCTTATTCCCATGGATGCCCGCTTACAGATACAGCTTTTTCAGGTGTCTGTCAAAAAGATGTTGCAGAGGGGCATGCAGCAAAAGCTTCAAATATATGAATTTAAATATAGAAGGGGCACAGACATTATGATTCACATCAGGCACTCCTAAAGCAACACAATACATTTGGTTTCATTGTGTTTTCAGCTGTGCTGCACCATCATTAAACATTAATTTGTTTTAGAAAATACAGAGCAGAATGGACCTGTTCTGATGCAACTAAATCAGATTTTGCCCTGTAAAATGTTTAAATGTTAAGACCTTGAAA
Organism: Epinephelus fuscoguttatus; assembly: GCF_011397635.1. Taxonomy (NCBI): domain Eukaryota; kingdom Metazoa; phylum Chordata; class Actinopteri; order Perciformes; family Serranidae; genus Epinephelus; species Epinephelus fuscoguttatus. The sequence continues at coordinate 10,658,883 of NC_064753.1, forward strand.
ATCATGCACATTATTTCTTAGCACACATTATAGCAAATCAAGGCTGCATAAAGGCAACAATAGTTTGGATACCTATCATGATCAAGCAGTTTTTGTCTCTGCTTTTCAACTCTCATCAGAGCTGCTTGGCCGGCTGGTTTAAATTTTGTTCAGCAAATTGTCTCTGAAAAATCAATTAAAACTGACCCCAGCGTTCGCCTTTGTAATATTTGGAATCAATCAGCTCATGGCTTAGTATGGATTTGCAATAGTACACCTCTCAGTCCTCTTAAGAGCAATCACAGCCTTTCAATCACACTCTGTAGTCACCCGGGGCTACAAACATGTTGGCTCAGAGATGCTGCCATTTAAAAACCATCACGTTATTCTTTCAATGAAATGCTGCAGGAAAGGAAAATTGTTTTTAGAGCATGAACAGCATATAAAAACATTGTTGACACAAGTGTGAGATGTGAAACACCTGATAACTGAGGAAAATGGTGTGGTTCTGTTTTTCTTTTTTTCTTAGAAATGTTGAAAGACAGCAATATGTACTTACTTTAAGTGGAGGCAATCACCTTGCTACTCTTCTGATTAATTTCCTCAGCTGATATCATGACTGATATTATGCTTCTCCAATAAAACAGCCACGTTAGACATGCTGAAGACAAGAGCTGAAACTGGATGTGATTACCTACAGTTGCCTAAGTGATAATGAAGTGCTACCTGCGCCTTTCAGTTAGAAAGGTAGAAGTGCTATAAATATGGAGATGAAATGCATGTGTTTCTTATAGACTGATTGACAGGTATAGTATATTCTATGTGCATCACACATCAACAACACATTTATGTGTTCTGTTGTGAAATCTAAGCAAATGTGGTGTTGGCAGAATTGTGATCAATCCTCTGTCAAACAAATAGTTATCTCTATTCTTGCTGGGTTTAAACTCAAGTGATGCAAGTATTGCAAATGTAAAATTCTGTCCATAAACCAAATTATTAAGGCAATTAAAATTTCGACCTTATGATGGCCGTAGAGAAAAAGTTGAGGGATCACTCGAGTTGTTCAAATTTGTCCTGAGGGAAAACGAATGTCTGTAAATTTCATAGCAATTCATCCAATAGTTGTTGAGACATTTCACTCAAAACTGCCCCTGTCAACGTCATGGTAGCATGAGAGGGAAAAGTCAGGGATTGCCAAAGTCATTAGGACACGCTGACAGGGAACTATTAAAATACAAGTTAAATGGAAAATAGATTGCCCTGGTTTTAATCCTGTGACTCTGTGTTATTTGTTCATATTGCTTATTATATGAAAAATAAATGTCAATTTTTTTTTCAAGATTAAACCCATCCTCTCTCTTCCTGTAAAACATTTCAGAGGCCTTTACAAAAGTTCATCCAATCAAACAAGACTTTAGACAACTACCTACAGCAGTCATACAAAACTACACTTCGCTGTTCATGGGTTGCATCCGCTAACAGAGTGATATAAAGACAGATAGGAAGAGATGTGTGTTTAAATATCACTGACCAACACCTTTATTTTTATTTTCAGAACAATGGCCAAATCATTCATCTCTCCTTCGTCCTCCTTCTAAACTAACAATAGAGGCATGTTCAGCCCTGACAAAACATAGCAAAACATTTCTTTAAAGGGAAACAGTGGTGATGTGTTCTGCAAGTGCTCTGCCTTTCAAATACGGCATGGGGGATTTTACATGTCACTTCTGACACACCCACCAAATGAAAGAAAACTTACCTAAAAGCCCATTGTCACTCTGCTTCACACTGTTTCCACAAACCATGTTGTTCAACCCTGAAACGGTAACAAAATAGGTGCACAGTATTTTCGGGATGAGTGTGCCCCAAGTGAGGGAGGAGTGTGTGTGGAGAGCATCACACACCATATGTAGCACCATACTGTTCCAAACTCTAAGCACGCCCACTTTTTAGAGGTCCAATCAAATGTCAAGGATTAGATTTAAATCTCTTTTGTACCTGTACACTGCTCAGATATTCCGTTTTAGGGTAAATTTGTCACAGTTCAGAAGCAAAGGACACTCCAACTTGTCTCCAAATGCCTGCAAAAACCTTTGTGTCAATCGTATAGATGTATATTGATAACTAGACCCCAATGTGGTGCCTATTCAGTCCAATGTAATTGCGCATCTGTTGCAACAGTTTCAAGCTCCCGGCTTTATTTCTGTGTTATGCAGCCCACTGAATATGTACAGTGGTGTTTCCCTTGCTGGCCACACCCGCTCGGCTTATAGACTTAACATTGTGATGATGTCACATGATTTTTAAATCATTTTTCTCGGCGCAAGGAAGGTTTAACAAGGGAAAATGCTTTTTGGGCCGCAGGTGAGGGTTTTTTTTGTTTTGTTTTGTTTTTTTCCTGCAATACCATGAGTGGCCACTGGGGAAAATTGTAAGCAAGACTGAGCTGCCCTCACAGGAGCCTGGTCAATCCATCTCATGGATGTTAACATATTGCTCTGGAATGTGAAAAGCCTGACCCGCTGGGGGCACTACAGGAAACTCCCATGGTTCATTGAAACTGTTAGGATTGATCCTTTGGGCACCATGGCCACCTGTACCGAATTCCATGGCAGTCCTATCAGTAGGTGTTAAGATATTTCAGTCTGAACTGAAGTGATGGACGGATTGAGAGAAAAAAAAATCACATATCTTTACCATGTTTGTAAATAATATTCAGCATCACTTAAAATTTACGATGAGTTCCCTTTCAGAAAAGACCACAGTTCTAGAACAATAAGCATTTTATTTTGGCTATGTAAATTTTTAGTGGTACTTTTTAAGAGCTTTAAGACAACAATGGCAGAGCAAGGACATTTTAGTTTTGAAAAGAGGCCTTCTTTGAGGTTAGAGGCTTGATTTGCGGGTCATGCTTAATGCGAGCTTTCAATAGGATGTTCTCTCAAAAGTAGTGTGTGTATGCTGGCACTGGGAACATGCATATGTATAAGTAGATAGGGGAAATCCTGGGGGTTGATTATAGTAAACAAGTCATTGTGGGCTCACGGCGACTCTTCCCCTCCAGAGGTTGCAGGCAGCTGTGGCACAAACTGAGGCATCCATGCCAAGACGGCTCATGCTCTAGTCAAAGATGACATGTCGATGCTTCACACCACATATCTTTGTCACATAATGTGTCCCTGCTGGTGACAGGCTGATGACCACAGTTACCCTGCAACCCTTGAGTTAGCTCAGCCAGGCCGACCGGGCTGCTCCGGATGCCGCAGTGGAAATAACACTGGACACTGAGGTGTGTGTGTTTTAAATGGAGTCACTGCTACTCTCCTCTGACATATGCTGTGGGTGATTTAGAGTGAAAACTTACTGAACAAGCTCAGCTTCATGGGTTACCCATCAGCCCCCAATATGACAGTAAATAGGTGACCACAGGTGAAAATACAGTATTTGTGGTAAGAGTGCAGCTTGAAGACTGCTGCAGTAGTTATCATTACTGTACAGTAAATATCACAGTTGGATTAATGAACAGGCCTACCCTGCACAGGCCCAAGGGCCCAAAGTGTCGTGGCCTTCACTTGCAAAAAATTTTTTATCATGGGTAAACCCACTAAATATAAGCTATAGACTCCTTTCCCATTGCAGACCAGAGGTGTGTACACAGCTATGCTACAGACGAGCATGCCTTTTTTTTGTTTGTGTGTGTGTGTGTTTTGGTGTGTCATGTTTTAAGTCACAGGCTGGAAAACAGGTCAGTGAAAACCAGTGGCTACTTTTTTTTATAAAGCTCATTTATTCAGTCTCTCTTTCAAACTTGCTAAAGACCAATTTGGACCAATATTTGAGAGCTGCTTGGGTGACAGATGGTATTTTGTGGTGGCGCATCATTGCATCTCGCCAGTCAAGGGGCTAAAATGAACGTGTTCACCTGGGTGTTGTGTTCCCATCAATGCCTATCGGAGCGAGAGGCAATAAATACCAGTGTCTACTGCAGAGTCATTTGACCTGGGTGTAAATGCAGATGAAAACCTGTCCCACTGATTTAAGAAGCCAGATCTTTCAGGGTGTTAGCAGGGTTTTTTATGCAGTCAGAAAGGGACGTTAAATCAACAAGTAGTCCAGAAGACAAACGAGACAAGAGATTCAAAATGACCACAAAGAAACATAAAATGGCTACAAAGAGGCACAAAAAGAGCACAAAAATATACAAAAAGACTACAAAAAGATGCAAAACGACTACAAAGACATGTAAAACAGCTGCAAAGAGACTCAAAATGACCAGAAAGAAACATAAGATGACTACAAAAAGGGGCAAAACAATCACAGACAGACAGACAGACACACACACACACACACACACACACACACACACACACACACACAAAATACCACAAAAAGACATTCTGACTATAAAGAGATGCAAAATGACAACAAAAAGAGGATTAACAACAGTCAAGTCTGTGTGTCCAGCTCCTATGTAGAAGAGGTGATGGGGCCTTCTGCATGTCTGTGCCCAGGGGCCCATTGTCTCATAATCATGGTAAATATGAAGATACAGCTCAGCACAAAGACTGGAAAAGTACTCATGTTATTTTAACTCTTTAGTTTCTTGCACTGATTGGAGAAAATTAGAGGCAATGTGTTAATAATCAAGCTTTGGAAATGCTGGTAGGTGGATTTTATTGCCTTTGGACAAAACCAGGCTAATGTTAGCTATTGCCCCCTGCTTCCAGTCTTTGTGCCAACCTAAGCTAACCAGCTGCTGGATGTAGCCTCATATTTATTGTACAGACGTGGCAACCTATTGATCGTCTCATCTAACTCTCAGCAAGAAGGCAAATCTCTTTTCCTTTGAGAATATCTATTCAGTATGCTAATACAACACAGGACTCTACTGTATCTATCCATCAAAAAGTGCAAAAAATAGACCACCACTGCAAAAACAGATGATGCACCAGAGGGGGGTTGAACATTAATTAGATTGTGAGACACATTAAAATCATTCATATAAACAATATTAGATGGCAGAACAATCTCTGCCCAAAGAAGTTTGTCAAGTTCTTGGCAACTTTGAGCGCTGAATTTCGGCTCGATCCCAGGTGTTCAGCGCTGAATGGATTATTGCCTGGTTTGAGGTCAGATATGATGCCTTATTAGCTCATGAAAGAGCAGGACAGAGTGCCAGACCATTGTTCTCCATACTGAGATGAAAGGCTAGCTGGCTAATGAACATCTGCCAGCCAGCATAAGGACCCCAGCAGACACACAAAACCTTGAATTGACCATTGCTGCGAGCAGCTGCTCTGATCAGAAAGATTTTGATGTAAATTTAGACTGAGGGTCCACCGTGGAGCAGCTGTAATAGCCAGGGACCAAGATGAGGAAGAAGGCATACTGCGCTCCTCTTATGTGTGTCTGAAATGCCAGAGTTCATCAGCCTAACCCCCATCAGGCTGAAGAGCAGAGTTCACTTGTACTGTCGCCAAAATCATGATAATAAAACAATGATGATGTAGATTCAAAGATATATGTTCACTGACACCTTTTCAGGATATGAGAAATTCTATCTGATTTTACCCTTGGCTCATTTGAATTTATGCAATATCCAATGGAACATCTGTGACTTATTTTGGTCTTGGAGACATTTCCACTTTTCAAACAGAGGAAACAGAGCCACATTGGGTATAATTGGGTGTATACGACTTTTGCAGAATATCACATACAATATGGCTGTCTGTCATAACAAAATAATGTACAGCACAAAAACACTGTTTAAAAAAATCATTGGGGTTAGGTCCAAGGATTGCGTAAGACATATCACACATGAAAACTTTAAATAGCAGTTGATTGTTTTTCTCCTTTTCTTGTTAAAATAGCAAATCATATTTTTTTTGCATTTGATCTATTAAGGCATAGTTTATTTTTTGAAGTGGGGTTATATGAGGTACTTATCCATAGTCAGTGTAGTACCTAGAATGGATGTCAGTAGTTTGGAGAAAGAGGCACGATACCAACGCAGACGCTAAGCATTGTACTGCTGCGGACAGGGGTAGCAATAAATATTTCCACCATTTAAAAAGTTTAAGACATATTTATATGTAGATTTTAAGAATATTTTCACCTCTTTATCTTGCTGTCAGAGAGCAATTACTTTGACAGGGAACTGAAGAAGAGCACAGAAGCTGCTGGTCTACTGTTGCCTCAATTGGTTTGTTAGTTTGTTATTGTATGACTATGGCATTTAAAAGGGTAAGTTTGGATTCACCACAGTCACACAAAAACACAAACAAACTTAACAATCAAAGCAGTCATAAACCAGCAGTTTCCATGTTCAGCAAGCTTTAATTACTGTTTTTCTTTTATCCAAGGAGTCTGGTGGTTTTGTTGAGAGCATACTGTAAATGGGAAACTGAAGCTGTTAATGGCCTTCCTGTTGAAAAGGGTTGTAAGGGCAAGGTAAAGCAATGAAATATTGTCAATGTAGAGTACACTTAAACTGTTATTAATCTTTTAATATTGCTAACATTAACATATAACATTGCTTAGCTTCCATGGTGGTTTTCCTGCTTCTCCAAACTGGGGGCGTACCACCTCTATCCACTGGAGGTAATACACTGACTTTCGATAAGTACCATATATAACTCCAATTCAAAAGATCAATCCTTTCAGAGTTTAAGACTCAAAACCTCTGCAACATCAAGACTGTATAGGTGTGGTTTGGTCAGATTTTATTGACAATGACTAAGCAATCCACCAACTGTCATTTGATTTGAATTTAAATAATCAATAGTTGATGCAGGGAAGTATGCCACATCACCTCTTCCCAGCTGAGCCACATCAGTTCCAGATTAGATCCAGAGTAAGAGGCTGATTAAGAAAACAAGCTTTCTGGGGTCTTCAAAAAATGTTGTCCTCCTTGCAGTGGTGATGGCAAAAAGGATATTGCTTCACAACAAAACCTGAAAAACTCCTTTCTGTCATGTTAAGTACAACTGGTTAGGGACATCATTAAGTTATCCTCCACATGACTCTGAAGTCATTTACATAATGCAATAACTCTAAACCCTAAAGTGCAATTACACTGCTCATACCACCATGCACTAGGAAATGATTCCCCTAACTACAGTGTCAGAACGCATCACGAAACATATCAGAGCAGGATCTGAATGCGGCAAAGGCTACAGTGCAGTGTTAATTAGGTTACTGATACTTTCCACTGCACAATTACTCTGTCAGAGTGGCTCATCTTTCATTTTCTCTGGTCACCTCCCTTCCTCTTTGAGCCTTATCCCGGTAAATTTCATCTGCTGAGCACACTCCTGATGGCAGAAAAGTGACAAGCAGGGTGAAGGCTTTTGAACTTCTTCTTATCCACACCTTTGACCCACTATCATTTTGAGAAAACCTTGGGTGTGACACACAATTTAGCAAGATTCACTGTGTGTAACCAGATTCATTTGGACATTGAAGAAAACAGTGAGATACTCAGCCAGTTTGCAGTGGTAGGGGAAAAGGCAGATGGAGGTTTCAGGGGTAGTTCTCACAAGCTGGTATTAACACTTCTAGGGAGCATTAGAGCTCTTGCTTCTTGGACATATGTAAATAGAGGCTTACCCCTGAAGATAGAGAAGGACTTTGAGGTAATTGTGTAGAGATCCTCTGCTCACCATTGAAGGGGGCTGATGCATTTTGGGACAAACCTAAGGGATTAAAGAGACCCCGGACAGAATCACTGGGTCACACAGCCTGAACCATCCAGGCCTGAAGCGAAGACAACCAGATCAAGGTGGTGCAGCAGTCGAGTGTGTGTACATGTGGGTGTGTGCATGTGCGTGCATACATGTAAGTGTATCCCTGTGAGGGAGTGCATGAGGCAAGGGGTAATTGGTATTAGCAGTGAGGAAGCTTGCCACAGACAGTGAGGTTATCACCTGCACTCCGAGCTAATCTCCCTGCGTTTCAGGAGGAGCTCTCTCCAGCTTTGCCAAAGCACCACAGACCAGAGCCGGCTACTAGACCATTAACCAAGGCCAGCTCTGCCAAGCCAAAACTGGTCTGTGGGGGAGAGCCAGCCTATTACCTGAAAGAACAGTGTAATCTGGCTCACCATTCAAATATATGGCATACACACTAATTCATGTATATTATGTATTCACATAATTCAAGAATAGGATGTCGGTTTTACTTGTAAGAGTTTGATGCTGTGTATCAGCCAAACCCTTTGTGGTATGATAAGGTAAATTACCCTGCTTGTCACCTTACCCTCATGATGCATGGATTGACAATGGGAAAAAAAGACTTAACTTTTCTTTAATGTTATATAATATGTGGCTGTTTGAGGATTCTTAAAGAATATTCCCTGTGTGTCAACAAATTCCACGAACACACTGACACAAAAAAATGTGTTAGCCCACTCAGTGCTTTCCAAACTTCCTACCAGGCCTGTGGAAATCACCCGCAAACTCATTCAGTTTTAGTAAGATGTAGTCTCTATATACAGACTCTACATTCAGTGAATATAGAGTCTGTAGGCAAACCCTGGAGATCTTGCCTCCAGAAGAAGAGCGGAAGAGCCCTGGTTTCCGGTTGTAGGCTGTTTGTAGTCCGCGTGATATTAACCAATCACATTTGAGCCAGCTGCAGTTGTTGCCAGGTTAAACACTCCGTGCGGTGAACTATCGAGGCGGAACATAATTGGCGTCACTGCAAACTCTGAATCCATCGCAATGGTTCAGCATATTTACTTATATGTAAACGGAAGTCAGAAATGGAAATTCGCCTCCTCTGCCCAAATCAAACTGGAATGCCAAAAAATTGGGGGTCTGCCCCCAGAGGCTGTATCACCGTCTGCTGGAAGTTAGACGCTGAATACAGCCAATCGGTTCCGAGAATGAGTAAGATGTAAATCAACAGGTCAGAAATATTTTCATTACCAACAAAACGCCTCAGTATTTCCTTTAACAGCCAGGCACTGTAGGTTTTAGCCAATGTTGCTCAAATATGAGTACATAGTACATTTGTTGGGGACTATTTTCAGCTGTGGATTAAAACACATTCAATACTCTGCTCTGGTAAGTGTTTACAGCAGCAGGCTAGTGGAGTATAGCATATGTAGTATTGACTGAAATTATACTAGTGGCCACATTTATTGTAATGAAGGAACTTATCACCCTGGGCAACTATTGATGTTGGATTCGCGAATGAATTGTTCTTTTTGAGCAACTAAGGGAGATGAGTTAACTCAATTTGCAAGGGGGAGTCAATCCAAAATCCTGCCTCTGTCATTGCTTGCACAGTTGTTCATAAGATCCAGGTTAAAAGCCGCCGCACCAGACTCTCATTCAATAAGCTAACCCAATAGCACAAAGCACAAACCCACTGAGCTGAAGAACAATGACAAGGCTGGACTAAAATGGCAAAAGCTATGTGTAGGTGAACCAAAAGAACCAAAGGGGTTGTTCAGCCGACACAAAGGGGGTTAAATGAAAGAACTAGATTTTTATCACTAAATGCTACGATGTTGCTCATTGATGTGATTTAAATTGCTGTTAGACAACAATAGAGCTCTACTGCACAGAGGAATAAGCTATTTCAGGCTACACAGATATTACTTGTTAGTAGGATCAATTCAGTGGTGGTTTTGGTCTATTCTTTTCATGGGATTTGCTGACAATAAGTAAAATAAAGTAAAATATTGCCTTTAATGTCCTTTAAGCTAACTGTGCACATGACAAACAGTGCCGAAAAAGCGCAGAAAAAGGAAATTTGTGGTACTCCTCTACCAACATGTTAAAGGTAATTTGACAAAAACAGCCAATTTCTAAAATGCCGTTGTTGTGTTATCCAGGTTAAGCTGTTTACATGACTCTCTGATACCCTGTGATTAATGCTCCCAGTTGACATGACTAAACCAGCTGAAAAAACATTCTTATCCACAGATAGAACCATCCGCCCGTGAGTATGCAATGTTACGCCCACCAGCTTCCCACACTCTCCGAGTGAGCAGGAGAAGGTCATATCTAATACATGGAAAAGAAATGATGATCCCTGTAGTAATGTGCAGTGTTTTTTTCTTGGCATCAAAATGCACCCAAGACACTATGTGAGTCTGAATTTGTACAATCAAAAGTTAAAGCTTTATGATGTTCCCATGACAAAATAGCCAGTAGTCAAGGGAATAAGTCAAAATAAAATGAAACATATTGACAAGTAACAATGATGCTGTATGGTCCTTTAATCAGATTTATTGTTATTAAATGAGTAGGGGTATGTATATACAGCTCTCAGTTCATTCAGTATCTAGATACATGATCTGATACAAAACAGTACACATATACAGTATTTTAATGCTCCAGTAGGCAACATTGTTTTGGTATAATTGAGTAAAAATTTTATAATATCCTCCAAGCATAATGCAAATCAAGTGGTCTGAGACAAACAATAGGTTTCTGCACCTCACCATGGCTCTGTGTTCAGCCTCTAAAGAAACAGTATCGTGCCGATGTGCATCAACCAATCAAAGATCAGCTCAGACCACTGCGTTTCTATTGGCTGTTCTACTGCATATGCGCGTTCCCGTGCCGGCGGCAGAAGGGGAGAGCAAGCGGCAATAGTGAATAGTGCACCAGGTAAAATAGCTATTCCAGCACAGCAACCGCCTACACGGCTAAACAACCTAAAAAAAAGGAAGACAGAACTCGGTTCCCCGGGCGCGAGGGTCGGCCGTGGGAGCAGAGTCGAGAGCTCTCCGCAGAGAGGGAGAGCCAAGCCTCGGGGGTACGTGCGGGGCAGGCTGCTGCGCAGTGAGGGAGATCCGAGGCTTGGGAGTGTGTGCGGGTCCGCGAGGGAGGGACGGGGAGGGCTGCTGCGCAGAGAGGGAGAGCCGAGCCTCGCGGGTATATGTGCAGGGCCACGAGGGAGGGATGGGGCGGGCTGCTGCGTGGTGAGGGAGAGCTGAGGCTCCCAGAGAAGGAGAAATAGAACCAAGTAGGATAAAATACATGCATGTTCGTCTGGTAGGAGGGGCTCAGGGCGGAGACGAACGAAACCTAACCCAGATGAGACTCAAAAATCAACCGTTTTCAGGCTTTCTACCTACTGCAGCTTTAATGATGCAATATGATACAATGTCTTCCTTCATATTTATTTATTGTCTGAAACAAGTTCGTAATTGTTTTAATTTAAAGAGTAGCCTAATTCTTATCCAGTGGGTATTTTTTTTTAAAAGGCTTCTCTGCTGTCTTACAGAAATTTTATAAAATGTCTTTTAGACGGATGATTTTTGGGTAGATGATATAGAACCTTAGGGTGCTATATAGAACTTTGATGAACCCCTTTTTTTCTAAGAGTGCAGCAACTTAATTGAAAGAGAAACAATATTTTCTCAGTTTATATCATTTCCATAGTATTACTTTATGTATTTGATCAGAAACATATGCCTACTGCAATACCAACCATAGGAGGCATGAGCATTCACCCTGGGTGCCTTTTTGTCTTAAATGAGGAAGGATTTCTTAATGAATGATGGAGAATGGGCATTGTTCACCTCTATCATAGCTTAGTCACATTAATCTAAATCTGGTTGGTATTTTTAACATTGCTACAAACTGTAAGTCTCACTTTTTGCCTTCAACAAGGAGCAGAGCTCAGGGCCAGCGTGCTTTGGAAATAGCGTTAGCTGCTAATGCTAGTGTTGCACAGTGTTGTGCATGTTCACACTTCACAAGAGCTAGCTCTAAGTTCAGTTCACACAGACTAAAATGAACTTGTTAATGTTAAACTTTTACAGTATTAAGTTTGAACTAAGTTCACAGTCTGAAAAATAAACAAGTCTGCATTGAAGTCTTTCATGTTAATATATAAATGTAATATATGACACTTGGACTTCCTTTCAGACAATTTGCATGTAAATGTGAGATTTTTTCCATTGGAATCTGTATCGACCTCTTCATCCATAACTGGCTTCAACTGTATGAGTAGCTGTCTTGTCTGAGGTGCCATTAGCCTTAGCCATGATGATATTGTGTCAGCATAAAGGGTGCTATAAATCCTCCAAAAGTGAGCATTGTTAACTGTCCCAAGAGTGACCAGGCCCACGTTCAAGTTCTTAAGTTGCAAACTCATGCATTCAGATGACCATTAACTAAAAACATGAGTATGTCTATCATGCACAGCACTGATACTACATAACATTAGACTTTGTTTCAAATCTGTAGTTAGGTATTGATATTGGAAGCTAAAAGTGGTGCAGCCCTTATCAAAATCATAGGCCAAAATCTACCATCTCTTGCTGAAACGTACAACTCTAGGCCAGGGGTCGCGTTAACCGGATATTCTCGGTCATTGACCGTTTTTTTTTACAACAATGACCGGAAAATCTGAAGGCCGTCGGTCATTTTGACCGGTTGCAATTACAACCCCTGCCCACTTGGCAGCGGAGTGCACAGTCAGTGGTTTAAGTGGCTGCCGTTTTCACACTGCAGAAAGAAAGTCATTCATCTGCTTCATATAGCGTTGTTGACATAACGGCCTGGACACACCAGATGCGTTAGTGCTGCAGAAGTCCTGCGAGTGTACTCGCAGGCGCTTGACTGTCCACACAGGCAGCACATTTCTCCTGCTCTCTCTCTGCGCCGGTTAAACATCGACTCCACTCATCTGTTCTCGTCAGTACTCGTTTTTTCACATCAACAGGTCATTTTAAACATGGGTAAGTCCATATTTTAATTGTTTTTTATAACGTAATAAGTTAATGATAGTTTGTCATTGCATGTCCATGTATTGAGCATGTTGGATTAACACTGAATGAATAGGGCTTATTGTTCTGACCATTTTATTTATATTGTCTGTAGGCTCAGTGACACAAAATTAAAATTGTAATGAAGTGATTATGGTATTGAAAAATGTGTTCGGTTATGCACCATTGTGTTATTTTAAATTATAAACACAGTATTTTCGCCTCACGTTCCTCAGTGCATGCTGTTGTTATTTTATTTTGAAAATTGGCCGGATTCTCTCGTCTTTTCTGTGTCCGACTTCCTGTTTGGTACGATCCGCTCTATCTAGCTTGACAGAAGCGCTCGCTGCTCGCATGAAAAATAGACCAGTAGCCGAGTGCACCAGCTGGGCGTACGCCTGGGTGTAACGTTACGTCCGACTTAGAACGGAAAGTTATGACCAGTTTAAGGTTAAGACGAGTGCACCAGTTAGACTTAAGCCCTGTGTGTGTTCCGCCTGGGTGTAACTTTTACGCCTAATGTGGAGCAGGCGTAAGTTGGAAACTCGGACTTGCAGCCATGGTAATTTTAACGGAATCAAACGGCCGGAAAAAAGAAAGAAAGATGGCAAGACGATTATGATAGCGCTGTAAGGTGATATCTTCGGGAGAGGTCCTCCCCCAGTCGGCGGGTTTTTGAGAATGGAAGAGTCTTTTTTGGCTCTTGACAAAAAGATCCTTCCACTTTTTCCAGACCTCTTCCACTGTCCGCAGTCCTCCATCACAGTTATTGTTTATGGACGCAGTGATTGTTTTCCACGCCGACAGTTTGTGCCTGTTGGTGTTGGTGTTATTTAATCTTGCCGTGAGGATGTCCTTATGTTCTGAATATAATTCTATCAGCTTCCTAATTTCTCCATCTGTAAAATTTACCTTCCTTTTTTTTTTGATTAGTGTTCTCCATATTGTTTCTTCTTCCAGCTGTGGGGACAAGTTTGAGAGCGCTTTGGGTAGAAGTGTGTTGCTTGGCAACAATCATCGATTCGCGTGTATTCACGTGGACGCGCATTGTAAGACCAGGCGCAGCTACGACCGTTGTCAGTCAGGCTTGGTGCACGCGGTGTAAATTCCAGTCACAACGTCGGACGTAGTTAAGTCCGGCGTAAGAGTTAAGACCTTCTTTTTTACGCCCAGCTGGTGCACTCGGCTCCAGACGCCTAACTGAAGCACTGCGGTGTGTGGATGTCTGTTCATCTTTTCGTTCATGTCCTTATTAATGCACACTTTATAACTTGCTTGTTGGATTTATTAAAAATGAACGCATGAAAACTAAAAGTCTTTGAATATCTTTATTATCATTTAAAAGCGAAAATCAAATGACCGGTAAAAATAGATTATGACCGGATTTTTATGACCATGTCGGTCAAAATGACCGGCGACGAAAAAGTCTAGCGCAACGTCTGCTCTAGGCTACGGAAAAAGGGACAAAAGAATTAACACAGCTGGCTAGCCATGTTTTAAATTTCCTTCCTTCTTCTTTGAGGCTGAAAAGGATGATTCTTTAACAGTCATTACATTTAAAACACATAACCACTAGATGCCAGACAGGCTGCCACGAACTGAGAATGTGACCTCCAAATAACATGTTGACACAGCACCCTGCGATTCAAGACTCAGAATGACCCAGCAGCATGGAGAGGTTCAGAAATGTTTCCTCTGATGCACAAGGGGAAAAACCTAAACAACCAAACAGACCTTTGTTATGCCCTCTAGAAACTGAAGCACGCTGTTGGCAGCTGAGCTGTTAGCTCCAGCTTAACTATGTAAAAGCCCTTTAACCAAATGTGGAAAAAGCTGATTGTCTCCATGTTTCCACCATGTATAATAAAACTTAAGCAAACAATGGTGACTTAAAAACAATGTGCTAAAACATATAACTTGGGAAATTTACTCGGTAGTGCACCAAAATAGTGTCAGTGATGGAAAGTAAGAAAGGACAGAGCCTGCTTCTTATTTGTGTGGACAGGCGCTGCTCCCCTCCTTAACTCTAGAAATAGCAGTTCTTTTACACTGTAGTACACATCATAGTTATTTTATGGAGCTTATAGCATCTCCACTAAAATTAATATAAGCGTACAATTAAATCAGTCCTATTTCATGCATGACATTTTTTATTGTTTGATCATCATTTTGCCACTCATCTTAAGTCTCCATTGTTGTCCTGTTGGCTATGAAATTTGCAAACTTTACCCATTCTGTTGCCTTGTCCATTCAAATTGACCTAACTTTTCGGGATGTCTAGATCTATGATGACTGTGTTCTGACTCCACCTAAGTTCACAAACTTCTTCAATAGGATGTCTCTAAACCAATCACGGTGTGCCGCATCATCTAAAGTGGACTGCAATAAAACTACACCCCTTTTTAACCAGCGTGGCTGACTATAAGGCAAGGAGGACACACAAGGCACACTTCAGTGTATTAATCATATTGTTTAAGTAATCGAAGATATTTAGAGTTGTAATGACCAACACAATGCAATATGTATACACAGTATGCTATGTGTTTTAAAGCATCACTTTATTCATTGATATGAGTTAACCATTAGAGAAAAATTAATCGTGCTCTCTTTGTTGAAAAAAGGTATGTTAAGACCATGTACTGTATTTTTTCCTATTAGGTAATTTCTGTGTTAAGATGCTTCACCATTACAAATATTTTTTTTGTGTGTTTGGAAAATAACTGGGTTCTGAAGGGGTTAAAAAAGTTAATGTTTGTTAATTTTTTGATGATTATTATACATCCAACCACAGTAGGGTTATTCCTATGTTAGTATTTCTATATGTGTGTGCACAGATGCAGCTGTAAAAGTACTGGCTTTGGCACAATTCTTCCAAGGAAAGTTCAGCCACTTTTCATTATGATGAAGAGGAATTGTTGGGAAAATGAGTAGGAAAAAACTGAAGACAGTGGTGGTAGTTTACAATCCGGACCTTGTTTTGAAATATTTGAAAAACTATGGGACAAAAGGTGCAGCACTGATGCTCAGCGGAGGCTGGATCGATAGACGATAGAGAACTTTTATAACGGCTACTTCTTTGTGTTTGCTTTTGTGTGCGTGTGCAGGTTTGTGGGCATGCGTGTACACCATAAGTAATAAAGGCACTGTGGCTGTGTTGCGGGGAGCTTGAATGTGTGACAGCCACTCTCAGACCACAGGAGAGGAGAGCACGGCTGCTCAGAGCTTGAAATATTGAGCTCTAGTACAGGCGTGTAAGCAGCTCGCCTCCAGCTCCTATAGTCATGACCCCTCTCTCAGCCCAAGGCAATTACAATGGATGAGAATCTGGAGCTCAGGAGCACAAAAAGCCTCCTGCAGAAACAACACAATAAAGAGTAATTTCCAATTCCACCTCTCCCCGCATGTATTGAAAACATATGAATGTATTCTCTTTGCACAATCTACTTATTAAACACAACAGTGGAGAGAAGGTAATAAGAATGCGCCGGGTTTTTTGCTGTGCATGAGTGAGCAACGCTAGCACACCACGGATAAATAACAGAGAAGAGGGAGATGACAAGGCAGTGCTGTACCTGGAGCAGCCCAGCCGGAGCCAGAGGGTTACAGGAGCAGCATTGTGTTGCAGTGTAACAGTAGAAGGAACCGCCTCTCTGCTACCCGGCTCCACTCACCTGCTTTGATCACCAACTGGAGTGTCATTCATCACCTACAGCACTGCTGAAGCCTGAAGATGGTGTGTGTGTGTGTGTGTGTGTGTGTGTGTGTGTGCATGCAGGAGAAAGAGTATGTGCCATTTCTGAATACCAGTATTGTCTCTCCATTTCGTTTCAACTTTTTTTTTTTTTTTTCTGAAGTCCATGCAGAATGTGAGAGGAGAAAAAAGCCTAGAGAAAGAGCGAGGCAGACAGACAGCAAGAGATTTAATTTGAAGCAGGTTTTCATTTGGGGAAGATTGAAAATCTAATTTTGCCACCAAATCAATATTCTGATCCCTTGACCAATTATCATATGACATTGACAAACATTAATCCCTTCCCTTTTATTTGATTTCTGAGAAAATATTAGCATAGAAAACACATTCAGGAATTATGAATTCCTCTTAGTTGACTTGTGAGCTGTGAATCACACAATAGAGGATGTGAAATTGTACAATCGAGGATGTTTACGCCTGTCCATTTACATTTCACTGCTGCTAATAACAGATTACCAATTTCTGCATAAGCACTGCCAGTGACCTGCTAATGATGTTGCTTCAAGCGGCGGTTCGAATATCTTTGAGGTCCTCGTTGCTTTCGGTTGGGTCTTTGATATCAGAACTGAAATAAACCCAGGCTGCTGTTGTTAACTTTATGAAATGCCTGCTGAAGCTCAAACCTCTGCAGTAATCAGAAACCTGAGGACAACAAAGTGAAGTTATTTTGGACTGGAACATAAAAAGTTACTTGATAGGAGATTTGAAATGCAGCTCATTAGCATGGCTGCATGTTTGCTACAGCCTTTTGGCCAGATAGACAAAAGTAGCACGGACACTGTTGAAGTTGCCAAATATGTTTCGTCTAGTAAACTCTGTCCATGATGAAATGATATCAGGCTCACTGTGGCTTTGCAAGCTGCAATGTAGTTCAGTAGTGAGACCACCCAGCCCACCCTCCTCTAAGCAGCCACAGGGGAGCTCAAGAGGCAGAGGGAAGCAAAATCTCAGATGCAAGGTGGGAGTCTTCGGCTCAGCAAGGAAGTGCTGGTGGGGAGCAGGCAGGATCCTTCACGTCTGGGTCTCTGTAATTTAAGACGCTTCTCACCAGGCAGCCCCCCCAAAAAACGATCTTTGATTTGACTTCCTCCTGTGATAAGTGGTTGGGATTTTACTTTGAATCTGGGTGAGAATGACTTTATTACTCTCTCCAGGCTGGTTAGTACTGTAAGCTTGGGAGTTTTCAAATATAACAAAATGCTCCAAGCTAGCTTGCTGCTAAACACACAAGTCGTAGCTGGAGCCAAATGTATTCATGACTGACCAGCTGATGAGGTGGATATTTAAAATGTACTGTAACAATTGGTAACATTGGTAGCATGACACCAGTGACAACAGACCTCCTCTGCAAGATTCTTTCACCAGTGCCTCAGTAAAATGAGGGCTAACCATGACGAGATAGTTGATGCGTTTTCACATCAAAATTCACACCTTTTTTTTTACCTGACATTCGACATGCTACTTTTTCAGCGTGCTGCAGTCTTTCCTGCAGTGGTGAAAAAATAAAAACAGAAATTGAGATACTTGTACTTCACTTGAGTATACCCATTTTATGTACATTTTTGCTCCCACTACATTTATTTGACAGATATCAGTTCTAGTTACGTGATGGATAAGGACTTTACATACAAAAACATATAATGTAACACTTAAGATTAACCTATAAAAAAGCAGACCTCATGAGGACGGCTGCAGGAGATTGTTATTTACATGATTCTGTTTTAACAGATCTAAAGTAAGAACTATAATAGCTAGAGTGCTCATTCTCTTAGCAGCAGGAAGCTAAAGCTTTTGTCCTCACTGTCATTATGTGATGACCTCAAGTTACCTTCGCGTACGTGTTGTGCAAATGTGGTATTTTGCCTTAATTACGCCAGCATTTCCCTATTAAGGCCATGGGAGATTGCTGTAAAGCTGTAGGCCTATATAAATCAATCTCAAATAAAAATCATAAAAGCTACAGCTTTTGTTTTTTTGGCAACAGAAAGCTAAGATGTCTGTCTTCTGTGTCATCATGTTGTACGCTTGTAATGACGTCACTCTGCTACATTACGTCTGGTGCAAACCTGGGCAGTGGCACCAGAGGAATGAATGATAAATCTATCACAACACCTTTGCCTGGTACCTGGTAGAGCATGCGCCCTATGCAGCTGTGTCCTTATCAGTGGTCAGGTTTTGAGTCTGGACCTTGGCCCTTTGCTTTTTTGTTTTTCCCATTTCATGTATACCTGGTGTATCTATTAAAGGCAAAAAAGCCAAAATAACAATTTTGAGGAGAAAAAAAAAAAAAAAAACTGCTAGTTTTTCAGCCCCTTCTCATTCCCAGGTTGTCAATGCTTTATCACGCCCCTCAGTGTGTGATATTGATACCAAAGGCACCTTTCAGCATGTTTATGAGACACACTGGGCTTTCAGCTAATTCCAGTGTAAGCCCATCTGCAGCAATATTTGAAACTAAGAGCAACTGATGTAAAATAAAAGCGATAAAGTCCACATACATGACTTTCACTCAGGGATATCCGCACACTGATGTCACTTCCATCATGTATTAACAACACATTGTCTTTTAATCCAAGCCAATCAGTTTTGCCTAAATCTAACTGCAGCCATTTCACATCATTAACCCCCTATCACAATGTGTTTCAGCTGTGAATCACACATAGGTGTTAAATGGTACACTGTGCATTGCTATCACACGCCGTGGGGTGCGACAAAGGGTTGGTGTTTAACGACCCAGGAATGAGAACGGCTTGGGCTTTCTGTTTCCATCACCCAAAGGATGATGGGACTTGTACTGCCAAAAACTCATATCTGAGTTACCCCAAAATAGACAAAATGGCTATTTTCTTGAGGTTAAAATAATTTGATAGACGGGGAAATAATTGAAACAATTTGATATTGAGTAACATATGCTGATCATCCAAATCATTAAACCCACTAACAGGTTAAGTGAATAACTTTGATTATTGTGTTCCAGTGCATTGTTCTGCTGGGAAACCTTTGGTTCTGGCTTTCATGTGAATACCACCTGACATGTTCCACCCACGCAAAGACCATTGCAGACCAAGGATAATGCACCATGCCACACTGCAAACATCACTCAGGAATGGCCCAAGAAAAGGGGCAAAGACCTCAAAGTGTCAACCTGGCCTCCTAATTCCCTGGATCCCAGTCTGAATAAGCACCTGTGGCATGTGCCATAAACCCACCTCACAACCCACTGGACTAAATGGATCTGCTGCCAACGCACTGGTGCCAGACACCGCAGGACACTCCCAGAGATCCTGTGTCCATGCCTCAACAGGTCAGAGCCAAGTCCAATCCAAGGAGGGCCCACCTTGGATTAGGGATACGTTTAGGGTACTGGCACATCACAAGAATCCTTGAGCAGATTGGGACCTGGGAAGTTTAGAAGCCAGGTTGACACCTTGAGCTTTTTGCTATGCTCCACAGGCCTTTTCTAAACAGTTTTTGTAGTGTGGCATGCTGCTTTTTTTTCTGCTGGGGGTCAAATGCCACTGGGGAGTACTGTTGCCATGAGGGGGGGTACTTGGTGTGCAACAGTGTTTGAGTGGGTGGAACATGTCAGGTGGTATCCACATGAAAGCCAGAACCAAAGGTTTCCTAGCAGAACAATGCATTGGAACACAATAATCAAAGTTATTCACTTCACCTGTCAGTAGTTTTAATGTTTTGGCTGATTGGTGTATATAGTACCACTGATATGCAAAATGACTGCATTTCCAAGTGGCCTAACACATTCTGAAACAAACAATATATGACATGCCTGGCAGTACCACTACAAACTGTGAATAAAGGGAATGAAAGCTGAGCAAAAACAGTCTATGGTTTAAAAGGTTACACTGGTTACAGCGCAACAGCAATTACTATTATACAATTATATTGTTATTGTAATTAGAATTTCACAGACTTCCATATTTGTTGCAAATCCATTGTGCATTAGTTTGACACTTCCTCTGTGACTGTAGCATCTGAACAAAAAATGTCCCCAGTAATTAAGTTAACAAGGGAGCTTTTTGTTTTATTTTTGCCCAATATCCTGACTCTACAGAGTGCCTTTGAAATCAAGGCAGGCACCATGCCAATAGATTCTGAAATAATCACTCCAACAAAATATGCAAAGACATAACAATGTCACGTTACAGCAGCAAGAGGAGAGGATAAGCAACTCTCAGACAGCAGTATTAGAGCGCCAGTTGAGACAAAGGGAATGGAGAAAAATGCTGTACCCTCAGGTACATTGTTGCTTTGTTGCTCATTAAACTTGCATTGTTTGAAGTGTTTAGCTACTGAGCTTGTTGACATAGAGGTGCCGCACAATGCATATGAGGCAAACAAGTTCTAGTGCCAAGCAGGAGCTGAGAGCCTATATGGGCGCAGTAATGAGCCTGGAGAAAATGTAAAGCAGGGGAAGATGAAACAGACTGTGTGATCCATCAGCTGTTCAACCTCGTGGATTTCTAACAGCTCTTCTGAGCTGCAATGAAAAAGCTGATTGACGAGTGAAGCGGGTTGGGCGGGGGCAGAGTGGTGTCTGAGGGTAGAGATGGGGTATCAGGTGGGGGAGAGCTTTGGGATTTTCACAAAGCACACGTCTGAAATATTCAATTTAGCACTGATCAACAGTTGCCTTTTTCAAGCTCAGATTGAATTATCCTATATGGCAATGCCATTATGTTGGGGATTATTACATGCTCTCCAGGAGATTTGGTTTATTCATCTTGCCTATTGTTGACAATGACTGGAGTACTCCCCAGAGAGCAGCCCAGAGAATTGATTTCTGACAATCCATGATTCACCTCCTCGAGTCCCCCACTCTTCTCTGACACTCCTGCAAATCAACTTAAAGGCAGAGCCTGACAGCTCCTCACATCACACTCCATATAAACAGCCATTATTTCTTCAGAAAGCTCTTTTTGTCTTGTACGGGGGCTTCAAAGCCGGCACATCCCTGTTAAGACGAGCCTCGGTTTAGAAGGTACACAGTGGGACTTTGATACCGAGGAGATGCACACAACATGGCAGAAGAGATGAGGCAGGAGAGGAAGGTAACTTTCTCTAAAGCCAGATTAGCAGGAGCTCTCACTATTCAGCATCCCCAGTGATAGTAATGCACTAGAGCAGGAGACACAACCTTTAAAACCTAACTTTCAAGGTCAGCGTTTGAGTATACCAAATGGAAGTATCAGTCAGTAATATACATAGTCATGTACAGTTGCTGTGATTGTGCCATAAATGTTTGGGGTTTTTTGGCAAATCCCCAAACACCTGGTTTACCAAGCAGGTTCAAGATATAGTTTGACATTTTGGGTCAATGAAAAGATTGATGCCACTTTCATATCTGTCCACTGAAAATGAAGTTGGGGCCAGGAAATTATTAGCTTAGCTTATCGTAAAGACTGAAAGCAAGGGGAAACAACTAGCCAAGCTCTGTCAAAAGATAAAACAAGACTAACGGCTCTATCTTACACTTCATGCATAGCAGCAAATACCGCAGTACAATTATTATTTCTAGTTTCAGACCGACGCAGATGACAGTTTCACGGCAAGCACCTAAATTGTGTAAGTAAGCTAGCGCCCACCAGCTTTTAGGTTCTGAAATCAGGTGTGGTCAGGTGCATTGTTGTCGTATCACTATTTTGACACAGCAAACAGCATTTGCGCCATTGACCAACAACAACCTGGTCTAACGTGTTGGGTCTTGCACCATGCACTTTAAACCATATGCTATAGATTGTTTAAATCAGGGCCCCAAGACTCTACGGGTCCATGTCATTGGTTCGACAGCCCATTGGTTCGACATCCCATTAGTCCGACTGTCCGCGGTGCTGAACGGCTTGCGGCAGGCATATGGTGCGCCGCGACCGGCTTGAGGCGGAGCAGACTCACGGCTTATGTGTTTGTCACTTTCTTTTTCATTTTAACCCACACCATGATCTTTTCCTGACCCTAACCAAGTGGTTTTTGTGCCTAAACCTAACCAGACCTTAACCACAGGGCATCATGATGATTTAGGAATGGACTTCAGAACAATGAGTTTAATATGGTCGGAACAATGGGATGTCGAACCAACGGGCTGTCGAACCAATGGGCAGTTCCCATCTCTACAGCCATGCTAGCAGCAGTACTTAAAAACAGCAGTGCTTTGAGCTAAATGCTAATGTCAGAATGTAACATGCTCATAATGGCAATGCTAACATGCTCTTCTAAAGAAAGTATAATGTTTACCATGTTCACATCTCAGTTTAGCGTGCTAGCATGCTAAAATCAGCGTATTAGCATTAAACACTCTTAGAGCTGACGCTGATGGCACTGGAGTAAAATTTACAAAACACCCAGATCAGTATGCACCATCATCTAGGGGCCATGAATGTATGTAAAACATTTCATTGCAATCCATCCTGAAGTTGTTGAGGTATTTTAGTCAGGACCAAAGTGGTAGGCTGACAGACTTACAGACCTGCATTGCCTCCCCTAAAAATCTGTCTACCATCACCTCTAAAGTCCACTGCTTCATACGTTACATCTCCTTTGTTAAATTCTGAAAATTAATGTTGTGTAAATGAGACACCGTGTGTCAAATAGTGCACTTCAGAGGTGTGAATACCCAAACAACAATACACCTAGCAAGATATAAAGGATGTATCAACATCACAGTGTGAACAGATCCAAGATCCTTATCTAGGTTGTGTTTTTCTCACTGTAAGTATGTGTGATAAACAGGCTTTGGCTCCAAGCAGATGCACTTAATCAATCACAAATTGAATTTGTGATGGTACAGATTCTTATTTAACGGTGTGGGGGCGATTCAACTGTGTCACAAGACATTCTGATGGATAAATGGCATAAGAATGGGCCCCCCTCCAGTCAATGCCTCTATGTTTCTGACATGGCCATTCCACGTCACACTGCTTGAAAAATGAGCTCCGTAGAGGCATGCAGTCCTGCTATGAGATTGCACTTCATAAAGGGGAACAGCTCACAGGGGTGAAATTCCACTGTAGGGTTATGGATTTTCCAGTACATCACTGATAGATTGCACTAATATAACCTCAATAAAGAGTTTGAGAACAACTTTATGGATGTTTTCCCTCTTTTGTCATCTCATTTTTCTCTCCTTTGATGTGTGCTCCACTTGATTTGTCTGTTTTTTCTCTTACTTTGTCTGGCTGTCACTCACGGGGTGCAGAGTAACACACTCTGAACACATTAGTCATGGGATGTGAACCATGGAGTGTTTCATCCAAACTTTCACAACTTGATCCTCAAGCAGCTTATTTGTTTGTTTTTGCTTCAAGCAGCAGCAAGATGTTTTGGAGACAGAGGTGTGTACATTGCACATAAATTCCTAAACAGCAACACTTGGCACAAGAGAAAGCAAGGGTTCATTACTGTTTTTTTGTTGAATCATCACCCCAAGCAATGTGTACCTCTCAATTCTTTCCAATTCAACGTTCAGTTCTTACAAATACAAACAAAAGCATGAGGGATTAAATTGATCCTACTGACATGCATACTGCTGCTCTATCCAGTATCCATGCTTTTATATAACATTTACAAAATGTTCCAAATACTTTTAATCATTTACCAACACAACAAACATGGGATTATGGGGACACAGAAAAGACTGGGAGAGGAAAAAGGAATGCAAGTGAAGCTCCAGGTTTTCAATACTATAAGAACACATACTACATTTATGTAAAATGTAAATTTGTCCTACAATAATAATGTTAAATTTTTTTATTAAAAACATTGACCCAAGTACTGTAACTAGGGTATAATTCTAAGGTTACTTGTTAATTTGCAGTTTCATATTTAATAAGCCTATATTGAGCACTTAAAGAAATTAACTAAAGATTATGCATCGTAAAATGTAAATAATTAAACACACACACGCACACACATATATGTACTATTTTTATTGTTATTATTATTATTTTTATTAGCTACACCTTTGTCCATTCAGTGAAATCTATATGTCTCCAGATGTGGTGATTATGACTTTTGGAGGTAAACTGTAGGATTTAGCATTTCAGTGGGGATTCAGAATGTTACTACTGTCTACTACAACAAAATAAATCATATAAAAGCCCATCGGTTTATCTGAAAAATGTATCGTAAATTTTTTGTACATTTTTGTACACAGTGGAATGCAGCCAAATTTTTACATACCCTACTTAATCATGAGCCAGTAATTTGTGCATAACCCATGTATTTTGAACAAATATACCGACGGCAGTAAACAAGGAAGAGGTCTTGAGTAGTCTGTACAGAGGCAGGTTGGGGTGTTTGATGGATGACAAAGCACAGGACTTTCCCCCAGGACTTTTCCGAGGAGACAGCTGTTCGGAATCGTGTGAACTTTGAGTGAACTCTGAATCATTTTAAGGTTACCCTGACCTAACCTTACCTCTTTTCCCTAAACATAACAACACTATAATTTTGATCCCCTATAACCTTACCCCAGAGCATTCCCCTGGAGGCCAGTTTTCGAAACCATGTGAACTTTGAGTTGAGTCACAGTAACTTTACTTGCCTAAACCTAAAGATGCCCAACTATGATTCTTGTTCTAAAACTATAATAACGGGCGGCACGGTGGGGTGGTGGTTAGCACTGTCGCCTCACAACAAGAGGGTTGCCGGTTCGATCCCGGGTGCAGGAGCCCTTCTGTGCGGAGTTTGCATGTTCTCCCCGTGTCAGTGTGGGTTCTCTCCGGGTACTCCGGCTTCCTCCCACAGTCCAAAGACATGCAGATGCTCTAAATTGTCCGTAGGTGTGAATGTGAGCGTGAGTGGTTGTCTGTCTCTATGTGTGTCAGCCCTGCGTTAGTCTGGTGACCTGTCCAGGGTGTACCCTGCCTCTCTCCCGATGTTAGCTGGGATAGGCTCCAGCCCCCCTGCGACCCTCGTGAGGATGAAGCAGTCAGAAGATGAATGAATGAATGAACTATAATAACTTTAATTGCCAGAACCTTATCTCCATAACTTTACATTGATCATGCAACTTTGCATTAAGGATGTAACGTCATTTGTGGGGTGCTGATTCATAGGATATCATACAAACTGTTGTGTGTGCATTTTAGTAGGATGCCATACACACCATTCTATTGGAATATGTTGAACACTAACAGGGACCATTCATCCACATAGTGAGTACTTTTCTTTTTCATATTTGCTGATATTGCAAAGTCTGTCACCATATGATTTTCATTTGATTCAATTAAGGGGCCTATAACTGATATAAGACCATATAAGTAAATATCTCCTTTGTCTTTTTCTTGGCTACTTGTCATTATCTGCCTGGTGCTAGGTGGCTAGCACTGTTTGACTGTTTACGGAGGAGGTGTGCTTCGACGGTAATGGTGACACAGACGTACCATGGAAATCTTAAAGGAAAAGTGTAGTTTATTTTATCAGTGTCTCTGCATCAATAATAGAGTATTGTTAATCATTGAATCAGTCTAGATCGATTTATCATGAGACCTCTACTTTGAATGCAGGTATTTTTTTGTAGTATCTTTACAGTTTGGCATTACTACTTTTATACGTCTCCCACAGTTGACTGGAACATTGTTCAATTTGTATTGTAGTAGCCAGAACATTGGAGCAAAAACCACTTATGGACTGTTATCTCACTTTTTTCAAATTTTTATATTTGATTTATTAATCTCTCCACACCAAAAAATGGCAGCATTAGGTTTTTTTGTCCAGATCTTTTAAATGACATGTTTACATTTGACATGCTCCTATCATTCGCTCTGTGCATTTGTTTTATCTTATTTCCACAACTGTGCTAAACTGTAAATTTGTATGTTGTTATATTGCTGATGCAAATGCAATCATATCTAATGTTTGCTCAAAATGTGATTTAATTAGTAAACTGGAAAAGTCACTAACTGAGTTTGGGAGATGGACCAGCTCCTTTAATTTTAATGAGGCAGGAAGACTGTATGTCTAATTATAAATACTGCACATGTGATCAAATGGAATTGTTTATTGAGATGAGTGCATTTAGACCAAGTCTACCTGTGATGCTTTGTTGGGAGGTGATGAAAATATTTGCAGTATTTATATAAAACATCCTATACTCACCATTTCTGTCTGAAGAAAATTGAATCCTCTCTCAAATGCTTTAGAAAATAAGCCAACAGCTGTGGTCTTGCACATCTGAGGTCCTGCTTGCTCAGTCACCAAGTGTTACCTGCTGAGCCCATCTCCAAGTTCTCTCACTGCTCGCTCCAACCACTCACTTGCAGTCCGAGGATCCGCTGTGCCCTTTCTCAGCCCGGTCAGCGGGACCTTGCCCCCCACAGCAGCCTGTTACTGCAACACACAACCCTTCATCAGTCTCCCTGCTTTCTCTCTATCACTGTCCTTTCCTGCCACCTGAGGGAACGATTCAATCACCTATGACCCAATCCATCTTTTAATGATGTGCGGACACTCCAAGGCCCACCTGCGCCCTATGAAAGGTTCTTCTCACAGTTTGTATTCTCTCCTTGGTGCGTCTACACTAAAACTGATCCTGCAGGGTGTGTGTGCGTGTGTGGGTGTGTGCGTGTGTGTGAACATCCCCTGCAGCTTTTCCCCATATTCCTTCTCTTCTGAGACCTTGACCAGTTTTTGGTTTGTTTATGAGTGCATGTTGGGAGAGTCCGGAGGAGGCAAGCCATGTGCCAGGAAAAACATATGGCACTGCTGGGATACAGACACCTGCTGCTGGACCGGTGAGAGCGCTTTCAGAATCATTAGGAATTAAAGGAATTTAATGACTTCACAAACAATGCAAATTCATTTCCTGGGTGGTTCCTTTTACCCCCACATGGGTAACTTATTCCTCTTGCAATGCAGCCTGGTGTGTCTTTGCTGTAACGGTGTGTGTCTGGGGTAATATGTGGCTGAAAGAAATTACAACAAGCAACAGGAGGAGTTCACGTGAAACATAAATGTGATGATTGTTTTGTTTACATGTCATTACAAGAACTAAATTGACAATTCACTTAAACTCTCCCACAAACAGTGATTGTCCAATTGTACCCTAGAAGCCATAACTGGGCACAGTGGGCCTATTAAGCTTTGGATTTCTCCACATGTTGAGCAGTGATTTTGGGGGCCATTAGAACAATAATATGCATTTTTTTTTAACTTTGGCGTCTGTTTTCTAGCTCTTCCCAAAACAAAAAGAAGTTAGTTTAATCATTTTTTTTTAAATTTAACACAGCGTCTCTCAACACATTACTGCCTCATCAAGAGGCATTCAGAGAATGAGCGCTGAAAGCAATATTTTTTGAATGGAGGGTACTGACATGTTCTTAGAGATGTCCGTATGTCTTTTTTTAATACTAATTTAGTCCTACATTCAAATGCGCATTTTTCAAAATTTTATTGTTAGACTTGCTTTCACCACCCTCATCTTCCTCCGAAAAGGCTTTCCCAGCTTAAAGTCAAGGCTTTTTTCTGAATCACTTCTTTACAACTTTTTACTGTTTTCTAGCAGCATGCTCCAGCGCTTCTGGCGCACTTTTGTGCCTCAATTGTTTTAATGCACATCAAAGTACAAAGCTTCCCTAAATTTATCGCAGTTCACTTTGGAAAACTGCAAGTGCAGTGCTTTATGGACACAGAAAGAGAGGGACTCAGCCGAGGGACAGGCAAACTCAGCCAACTGATCCGCCTAACTTTTTTGTATAGCAAGAAGCCTCATCTGTAGCTCAGCGGTCTATACAGTTGGCTCTCCTTTGTTAGATCTAGTATTGGTGTGCAACCTCTGATGAAGGGGAGCTATGGAAGTATAAAGAGACCTGGATACAGTGTTGAAGGTGCATAAAGCCAAAAAAGCTTTATTCCACAGCATAAAATTATCTGGATCTTCCACACTGTGGGGCCTATAGAGCAAGTGCACCAGAGACTTATGGCCGTTGAGCGCAGCCAAGCAATTTCCCCTGGCCAAACAACTAACTTCTTGTTTAGTACTCTGAAATGTTATTGGAATGAATAGGTCAAATCCCAATAGTGAAATCAGTAACATTTATTAAATATACAAATTTTCACAATTTACATCAATGGGGAAAAAAAAGTTTTTATGAGCCCATTGGCATTATGAGACAGACCAAGATGGTGTAATTTTACTTTTGGCCACTATTTAAAATAAGCTGCAAAGCCTGCCACCCTTCCTGTGGGCTTGTGAACAGCGTACAGAGCAGATCGTGCGGGGCAGGAGGTCGTGCACAGAAATAAAACAAAACATCCAGTTAATTTTCAAAATAAAATACACAGTGTTCACAGCAGATCATATTTCCCTGCACTACACCTTGAAAACTATATAATGGGCAGAGGCAGGCCTGAAGTCAACAGGTCAGAGGTTTTCAGACATCATTTCACCCCATTGACACCATGGACGAAGAAATATTAATCATGGCAGTGCACTGAGATGTCTTCCGGCGAAGCTGCACCGCTCCACACAGCATACGCAGCCGGTGGGTGTTGATGGACGGTGGAGCATGCAGTGGATAACCAGCGCTGCCGTTCCACAACAGACACGCATCCAGTGGACATCCGGCGTAAGAATGAAATAACAGTCTGAGTTTGCATTTTTACAAATCATACTTAATACTATGAGAATGATAACAAAGAGACAGCCATAGACTTAATTACAACCAAAACTTAGGGCTAACTAAATTAGCTAGCTAGCTACAGCTAATAAAATCTGCCAGCGACAGTTATCATTTCAGGCAACATAATAAGCCGTCATCAGCTAGAAGAGGAACCCTTGCTTTTCACTACTTTTATGTGAGCACAAAATATACTAAGATGTTTACGGGGAAAAAAAGTTCTGGATACGCCACTGTCATCATTGTAAACTGCAAATGTGTCACATGAGAACAGAAAATGTGATGGGCATAGCAAGAATAATTTAGTAAGGTAAGCAGTCAGTTACAGTCACTAGCCAATATGGTTCCTTTTTGCCACAAAGCCAAAAAACAAGAAGGCTTACTATGTTCCCCAGTCAGTTTAACGTGCTATTGATCAGCGTAACAATTATTTATACATGCAGGTCAGACAAGAATAATGAAAATCTTGTTAAACCTGTATGCATAACACAGTAGGCCTATTATTGATTGACGGTCTTTATTTAACTAACAATGAGTATTGATGTCAGACATGGAAGCAGTGGGTGCCCAACTGCTATAATGCAAGCAGGAATGTGTGCATTTGAATGTGATTGTAACTGTGTGATTTTCAGGGGAAAGGTCTAGCTTCACCCTGCACGCCCAAACATCCACAGTTAGAAGCAGCAAGGCCAGTCAGGATCACTGGAAAAGACCGGACTTATTCGCTTCAGCATCCAGTGAGTGCTTTAACCACACACAGATCCATCCATCAAACACAACAAATATCAGCAGGTCTTTTAATATATGGTCAAGAAACCTGCTATGACCTGTTAAATGCTGCTGATAAGAGGGACCTGGAGACAGAGAAATAGGGGAGAGTGTGAATTGTCATCCAATCATACAGACAGTTATGATCAGTGTTTGCATACAGAGGTTCATATTTACATTTTAATTGTAAATACATTATTTCAGAAGAGATACACTGTAGTCATTTAGCACCTGGATGTTGTTTTTGCAGCAGCTGCTGTTAGAGTAGATTGTGTTAGGTCATGTTGCTATAGAAATGACCTTGGGCTGAATGACATAGAGCACCATTAGCTTCCTGTTTACAAGGCGGGAAGCTGGAGAAATCACCATCCCTAATTATGAATTATTTAAAGCAAACTCTGTCTATCTAATTGACACTTGTACAGTTGTATTTGTCAGGTAGTTTTGCAGTGACTCCTAACAATCTCATAGCTTGGGGAAAAATTCTTGTCCACCACTGTGTAGTAAACTACAATATTAGACCTCACCAAGGGGGCACCATTAACGTTGTAAATTATAGGGAATCTACTGGTGATACTGTAAAAGAAGGGATACTATTTGTTGTGATCTAGGCACCAGTGCTGTTTTACATGGCGGTACCATTTGTTGGGACATAAGCCTTACCACGAGCCCTTACCTCGTAATAGATCTCTAATTAAAGTACCAAATTGGCTATCTGAAATAATAATAAGTATTAATTATTATTAAGTATGCTAAATAATGTGACTTAATTTACCTTAAATCACCTTGTGGGGCACCATTTCCGAAGAGGGAAAATGATTGCCAGTGAAAGACATCAGTCTCAAAAAGTTTACTTAACTATCAATTTGGAATTTTTGATTAATTATTAAACTTTTTTATTAAACAGTAAAGCCTGAAGGATTTCAGAGTTCTTGACGTAGCAGAGGGTGACTGTTCATTCACTCTTGTGCAACATTAAACAGACTGCAGGTACTATTCCCAAAAAATTATATTTATTCATAAAGTAAGCAAAGCAAAACCAAAACACACAAATTCTAACTAACTAACTATCTACATGCTTTGTGTGTGTGTGTGTGTGTGTGTGTGTGTGTGTGTGTGTGTGTGTGTGTGTGGCCTACAAAACAAAATGGCTGACAACAGAGAACTACAAGATGGCCAAATCAAAGCTGGCTTCAGATCGGGGATCGGAGGTCTTGTCTGACCATGTGGTCAGAACAAAGACAAAGGAAGAGAGGTGGGAACTTTGAGTTGCCTGTTTGGGTGTAGCTCTGTTGAAAGCAAATTTGTAACTGAGTCTGTGTAAATGTGATATGTGTTGCAAACGATCTGGATTGGTGCAGAGGATGTTTAGCTATGTGCAAGACATTGTCTGTGAACAGCATTAGCAAACTAACATCACTTATTTTTGGCAAGCCACCTTACCAATAACCTGACTGCAAACAATCACAACAGTGACTCAATGAACAGCATTAAATCACATACAAGTTAAACAGTCTTGGTTAGCCTGTACAGCTGTGATAAAGCTATGCCCAGTTGTTACATTACCAATCCTTGAATGGATGGAAGAAAGAGTCGCTTGTGGTGTGCTACTTTTGTTAGCCGGCAGAGGAAGGCTCGAAAGAGCTATGGTTCCAGAAGCAGTCTTTGTTGTGTCCTTGTTCGAAGGTGCAGATCAGAGGAAGCTGGTCGCTCGGGGTCCGTGCAGAGTTAGAAGCTGGGGTGCTGACTCAACTTGGTTCTCCTTGTTGCTGGAAAGTTAGTTGCAAACCTTGTGTTTGCCCTTCTAACTTCTCTGGTTTCAGGTTTTGATGGTTCGGGGCAAGGAGCAAGGGTCTGAGCTTGTTGGCAGCCCAGGACAGAGAGAGTAGGCCTCTCTGGGCCCAGGAGGAAAGAGGGCACCTCTGGGCTGGTCCACAGCTCAGGACAAAGAGGAAGAAAGTCTGAGAGAGCACAACTTTTCTGAAGTTTGCTTGGTGACATCACAGTGGGGCGTGTCACTGTAAAAGTCCTGTTCAATCAAGTTTGATGACTGGTCTCACTGAGGTGTGAGTAGGGGCATCCTGTGGAGATGGGTGTCAAATAACTGTCCTCTGTTGAAGAACAAAGAACATGAGGTTTCTTACCAGTTCAGATGGCAAGAGGAGAAACCTTCACATGTCCAGTTTAGATTTTAACAAATGATGAATCATCAGTGGTCCAGTGAATCCCAACAACTGTAATGACTTGGGTTCTTTTTCCAATAGCTCTGCCTCCAGCTTTCATCAAACACAACTGTAAACATTTGTGCGGGAAACCAGTGAAGGATCAATCAATGTTGTCATCCAAGTGGCTCATACTGATTTATTTTGGCACGCGCCCTCATGGTGAACGTTGTTGCTGAAAGTTCAAAAGCAGCATGTGGCTGAATTTGAGTTGCTACAGCTGCTGAAGATCCATGTTCTTGGACTGTCTGCCGTCTGACTTTTGCAGCTTTGATTTTCTTGAAACGGATAGAATGTCAAGCTACACATAGATTAAACAAAATGTGTTCCACCTCCGTATTTAAATTAAATCAATTTAGGCATTAAGTGAAATGATTTTCTTTCTCAGCCACTAAGATATTACTGTACCAACTGTAGGTTTTGGTTGGATGTGCAACATTTACGTAATGGTTAGTACTGCCATAACATTCAAATATTCATGGTCCTAAGAGTGTGAACTAATGACATTACCTTTAGCCTTAGCTGTACTTTGTGTTTAGGAAATGATAACACTGAGCAAAAGTTGTCAACTATGGGTACATTTCCTAGGCTAAACTTTGATAGACATAACCCTCTGTCTTAATCACGTACCTTTTCAATTGGACTGGGACAGTTTTAATGACATTTAGCTAAAGCAATTAAACTTTGCGATGATCTGTTTTCAAGGCATGTTTGAACACCATCCTGTAGTTACATAGACTGATGCCATTGCAAAATCAAAACCAAAATGAAAACCATTGATCCGAGTCTGCTTGTAGATTGCTGTTGTTTCCCCTGTCGCATATTGTTTTTCTCCTATGTGAGCGTCATGTTTATGCATCTCTCACATATGGGTGCAGCAGTAACATGAGGCATAGTAACATCAGTAATTGCACCAGTAAGGCCTCACCAGTGGCATCCCCCACTTGTTACACTTGCTCTAGTTGTCCAAATCTGCTTGACAATGCAAAGCACAAGATAGTTAGTGTACTCGTGTTAGGAGATGTGTTGCAGAGATTTGCATGTAGCACACGCTATGAGTGTGTGCAGAAGCAGAGAGAGCGAGAAAGAGAGAGCGAGAGGAGGCAGGTTGTTGTGAAACAGAAGGGGAGTCAGTATTTTGATTAAACATTCATGAAGGCTCAGGAGGAGCCACTTACTGTCAGGTGCTAATTAAATAAAGGTCAGCCACTCAAGTTTTGTTTATTGAAACAAGTTGTTTCCTAAACCACTGTACAGGAGTCTGCCCTTGTGTTATTATGCTAAATAACAGCGAAAGAATTCATACAAGTGAAGTTAGATGAGATACTTCAACTTCAACAAATAGTTTAACATTTTGGCAAATATGCTTATTTGCTTTCGTGCAGAGAGTTAGATGAGAAGATCATTGCCATTCTCATGTCTGCCCTTTAAATATAAGGCTACTGAAAGCCTCCTGTTACCTTAGCTAAGCAGAAAGACTGGAAAGAGCTAGCCGGGCTCGATCCAAAGGTAAAAAAAAAATCCATCTACAGTATCAGCACATATGAAGCTCACCAAACAATGTTGTCTGTCTCCTCAAATATTTCCCACAGACATTAAACTTGCTTTTTCTGTCTATCTGCTGCTGCTCTGTCAGTGTTGTACTAATATAATATATAGTTTATATGTGATGAGGGATTTATTTACTGATTCCCACTCGCAGTGCTAGTACACATAGCAATTATGTGTTATGTAATGAGTTAGTGTGACTGAAGTAGCTCGTTAAAATAAATGAATAAAATTATAAATAACACTAAGTGAATAATTTAAGCAAATAATGCTGTCAAAAGAGTCACACAGTAGTGCGCCCAGTGAATTATTTACTGATGCTCTCAGCTGCTATGTTACTTCAAAGTAGCATTAAAGTAAAAAAATCTTATTGGTTGGCATTGCTGAAAACATAAATAGGTAACAGAAACTTATTGTGACCAGCCATTCCCCATGTTTTGGATGAAGTCCAGGAGCTGATGGAGCATCGGCTCTCCGATTAAGTGCTCTTTTTTTTTTCTTCTTTTTTTTGGAGTGTATCGAACTGATTCTTGATTAACAATTGTAATCAATCCTGGGCCTTCACCCCCTCGAGCCCACTCACAGTGGGAGCCAATCTAGAAGGCTGTGAATATTTTTGAGCACATCCACCACATGCTGCCCGCCATCACGGACCCAAGGCACTTAGCTCCAATCACGTGAAGGGTCATGAATGCCGCATAGTGACAATCAGCAAACTGACCCAGACTGAATCGAGTAAAAAAGTGGGCGCTCTAAATCTTTCACCTCTCATGCTCCTGATTTTCTTTCAAAATCCCACTTACGTTTCTTGAACTTTAGAACAATCCTATTTCACCCTTTGTGACAGTTCTTATTCCACTGTTTGCGACAGTATCGTATTCTACATGTTATTGTTGCCATGCTTAATCGATTTGTACACTAAGTGAAATATTGAAACCCAAGATGCCAAGTTATGGCTACATCACTTTATGCACATTTCACTGTATGCTTCTTTGGCATCTAGTTGGCCTGGGTCTACACCTTTTATTCCACCCACTCAGAGCTGACATCATACAGCGGTTTCTCTTTCTTTAAAATAGAAAATGGCCAATTAGTGCCAGGGGGGTGCTATTAGCCAATCAGCACCATGGGCAGGACTAATGCTGTCGTCAAGCATCAAGTGGTGCACCAGAAGAGCAAGATCTCACTCCTAAGTCGAGAAATCCAACGAGCGGTGTTGGTGTCCCGTAAGTTTCTAAAGCCAAACCCTGTTCTTTTTCCTGAACCAAACCACTTCTTTTTGCCCAAACCTAATTGTGTTTTTGTTGCCTAAACCGAACCATTGGCTTTTGTTACCTAAATACAACCATGTGTGTTTGCTCTTGAAGGAAAAAAAACATCAATTTGCAATGTTGTACCAACGTAGTGCGTTTATTTTGAAAGAGACTGTTAGTAAAGGTTAAATTTCCTTTGAAAAGTGAAGTGTATCTTGAAAGAAGAGAATTTGACACCTTGTCCCAGAACGTCAACAACCAACACACCCAGGGTACCTTGCACGTCATATGTGGACCTTTTAAAGTCCATGACCTGAGACGTCAATACCTGACGAGATCGGAGTGAGAATGTGTTGGCCAGAAACTATGAAGAAAAATAACAACAATGGCAAGCACTATTGACAAGAGGGACAATGCTATTGAGGTTGTTCTAAATCAACATGTCTTCTTAATATTGGCCAACATTGTAGTTTGTTTTACATCACTCTGCTCCACTTTGAAATGTTGGCATGGCATGTTGTTCTCTAGGGATTGGTTAGGGAAAACAAAATCCTCCTCCACCATGGAAAGCGGTTAGAGTTAGATAGTTAAGGAGTTGACAATTCTGTCTGATATCATTGTCAGTATCTAGTGAAATATTGAGACCTTTGGGAAGCACTGTGTGTCTGAAAAATGCTCAGCCACACAACGTGACTTTATGAAAATAGAGCCATCTGTTTGTCCAGCTGAATTTAAGGGGACACAGTACCAATAACTGACTTGATATCTCTTATTTAAATCATAGGAAAGGATTTGCAGCTTCAAAGCATTTCATCTAACTGAACTGATGTGACAGGTGGTACTTTTGGGCTCGCAATAAATCAAAAGGCAAACAGCACAGTAAGCTAATTATTCCTGGGTTTTAGGGATTGTATGCTCAGAGCTGCAGACCTACGTACAGTCTTTCTGCATGCTCAAATATTTGCTTAGCTATCATGTTTGTTTGGATGTGTGGCCATTGATTTGCTGTGCAAACAAATTCCATGAGCAAGACCAAAATAGCACGTTCCACTTCACTGGCTGATTCACATTAAAGGAGGGGCTGAGGAAGAAGTAATGTTGACAGAAAATAACACCATATCTCAAAAGCCCAACAATGGTAAAGGGGCTGAGGTAATGTTATGCGCTGTTGCATTCTGCGATGGGTTTCCCTGGTCATGCGGAGAGGAGGGGCTATATTTAATGGCACTACTGATTAATATGGTAATGTGCAGAGTTCAGTGGCAGAGAGGTAGTTGCTTTCATAGCCACATTAACCCATTGGAAGGCCCCTGGGAGTCTGGGCCTCTACTGACACCACTTTCTGGACACCTACTAGTGCCAATCGGATATAGTACACACAGCAGACTGCACATGGCAACTTAATTGTAGTTTGCCCAAAACCCCAGAAACTAACACTATCACTTTCATACTGGAATTCCACCTGGCCCCAGGTTTGCTGTGTGTCGGTTAGTGTCTGGTAATTTAATTAAACACTAATTTATTTAGGAATATGCACCATGCAATAACTTCACTTAGCTGATATTTAAGCACAATAGGAACTTAGATTGGGCCTCAAGGTGGGGTACTAATGTAGGACCTGCCTCAAGGCCCTGATCAATTAAGTTGATATTGCGCAGTACTGGTGCATATCCCCAAACAAACATTGCATTTAATTAAATCAAGAACGAGCTGACCCACAGTGATCTGGGGTCAGTTGACCGCTCCGCAGTCTATTCTTAGTTGTACTCTAATACACTCTGGAATAGTCAGATAAAGTACTCTTTCTCTCTTACAATTTATTTATTTGCATTCTTTCTTAGCCCTTGTGATATGTGATCTTTATTTATTTGCGCACAAAAACACTCAACTCTAAACGATTGCCCCTCCACCATCTTCATTGTTTAATTTGGATGCAAATGCAGCCTATTTGACCATAAATGTGGACAAATGTGGGAAAATTTGTAGCTGAGGCCTGCTGACTGCCGCATCAGCCGCCATGCATACAAATTATGTTCTGGAAGAAGTCTCTGTCCCACAATCCCTCTCTCCCTCTCTCTCTCTCTCCCTCAATCTGTGTCTCTGTCTCTCACTCCACCCTTCCTGTCTTTGGTTTCGCAGTAGCTGTCGCATCGCTCTTAACATTGCACTCACATTTTTCTGAGGCATCACCAAGAGGGAAAGGTTGAAAATCACGTTAATAGTAGCTGCATGGCTGGGACAAAAGGCAAGGGGGGTATATTTATTCATTTATTTTATAGCTTATTAAGAATGGGTCTCAAGGACTTGCCAACATTGTCTTCACAGGCATGCTCATACAGGCAGTGTATAACCTTGGAAGTAACCAGAGGTGTGCTTCTGTGCAGTGTGTAACACAACATTATATGTTGCTATGCTGTTTTGCAAGAGAATCCATTTTGATATATATATCTAATTTATATAATATATATGTGTTACATACATATTTAATAATACTAACGTGCATAAGTTATTATATACTTCATTATGCTCGTAATCAGTAAAAATACATCCATGAAGCTTTAACATTTCAAATGGCAGGCTCTTAAAGGTGGTACCTTTAGGTATGATACAAATGTCTTAATAGAGTGCCTGTTTAGTAATATCTGCCTGCTCATTTCAGAGGAATTAACTGAAACCACATCCCCATCCAGTGATTGTCCAGTCATAGCTTAGCAACCATGACTAGGCCTGTCAAGCTTAGGATTTCTCCACATGTTAAAGCGGTGTGCATGGTGATCACTGGATGAAACAGGTGTCTTTATCTGCTCTAACATGCAATTGTTAGCACATCCAGCTAACTAGCTTACTACCTATACTTTGAACCTGAATCAGCTTTACTTCCAAGATGAAGGAGTATTTCATTAGCCAAGATTTACATGTTATGTTTAAAAAGCACATCCACAATAGCCAGACACTGTGCACTGTTTTCTCACTGTGTGAAAGCTGGTGTTGGATGTTACTGCTATATATCAGAGTGTAGGGTAACATTAGAAGCTCTGTCTTGCTCTTTAATGGATTTGGAGAAGTTTATACTCCAGCAAGCAAATCTTACATTACCTGAGATAAAGTTACAAATTGGTCGGTCCTCATCCTAAAAGCCTCTTCTCTTTAAATGTTTAAAGTGAAACATACTCATGGCATAAATCTAAGCTCCGTCTTGCTTATCCAAGTATGTAAGCTAGGCAGCCAAAAATGAACTTACATTTTCATCCCTATCACACATATAATGCTACTTGCTATTTCTTTACCTTAATGTCTTCTATATGGTGCATCAGCCAGTAAGTAGAACTTCTTAGCCTAATTCTTTTAGCACAGTATCATGCAAGTGGCCAGTAAGTGCACAATTAAGACCCCTTTTACAGGATTCTCATTTTGGAATGAGTCAGCAGGAAACAATCAGGTGAGGAAGGTAAGGTAAGCTCACCTGGCTCAGTCCTTACCATAGTAGCCCAGGTTCAATCCCAGCCCAGACTCTTTGCTGCATGTCATTCCCTTCTCTCTCCCCCATCCTTTCTGTCTCTCTTCAACTTTTACTTGAAAATAAAGGCAAAATGCCCGAGAAACTTCTAGTGAAGAGATGTAATTTACACAGTTCACATCAGTGTTAATGACAGCTTTTCATCCTTCATAGTTTTAGTCTAATTTTAGTCAACAAAAACTGAAAACTTTTTGCTAATGAAAATACTAACAATTTCTTTTCTATGTGTGTGGTTTATTTTATCTTTAAACTAACTTAATTAGGCTAATTCATGCATCAAGAATCAGAATCAAGGTGGCAGGTTGTATATAAAATTTCAACAGACTTTCAACTGAGTTCAGACTGTTTACGTACAGCACTCACAGATAACTTAGCCTCCTACCTGCCTGTCAAACAGCATCAACCCATGAACCTTTCTAAGACAGTCCAGACTGAGTGGAGTCCTGCAGGGATCAGATGTGATGTCCAGTGGCTGGTGGCTGCTTGCTCCGCTGCCATCCAGCAGCAAACAGGCAGAGCTGCTAACAGCCTCAGCTGCAACTAACAAACTCCACAAATCCATTGCTGAATTACTGCTGAATTAAAGCTCACAACTCGCACCACCAACTGACGCTGCTCCAGTGTTTTTTTGATGGTAAGCACACCATTTCTCCTGGTGCAGACTATTTGCTGGAGTTTGCCACCCTGTCGCTCATGTGGCTTTTGAAGATAATTACAAGCACTTCTGCTCTCGGCTTTTTCAATGTCCGATAGTCCACCATGAACATTTTCGTCACATCTTGTCTCGTCAACGAAAATGAAACACAGATTTAGTCCTAGGTTTTATTATCAAGAACTATTTTTAGCGCGTCATCGTCTCATTTTTGTCATGGATAAAATGTCCTTGTCAAAAAATGTCATCATAGTTTTAATCAACAAAATTGATGACATAATAAAAATCATATACATTACGGGCTTGAAGATCCCTAAAGAGTTATGTTGTGTGGAATGCTCAAAACATTTATATTGACATTTAAGGTGTGTTGATTGGCTTGCAATATCAACTCATGCATTGACTAACATGCAAGATAACATTCCACCTTAAAACTGTCAGTAGCTGCCAGTGTTTCAGTTTAATGAGTGATGCAGCAGAATGTGTCATTGTTGCTCCTAGTGATGGCAATATTTGAAAAACAAACAGAACATGACACATTAAGGTGTCCAAGTAAAAACATACTCATCTGTGTTTATTATCTGTGCCAACCATTTACACAAGTTACTACAAGCAACCACAGACTCATTCAACCGAAAGACACCAGTTAACACTAGCAGCACTGTGATTTTTTTTTTATCTCAGTCTATAGCTACCTGTTAATTTGTAAAGATGAACAGGCAATGAATCATCCTTCAGTTTTATAGTTATAGTTGACTAATGCATGTTAAAGGGATAGTGCACCCAAAAATGAAAATTCAGCCATTATCTACTCATCCATATGCAGTATTCAAGTTGTAAAAAAAAAATCAGGGGGGATGGTGGATTTTATCACATACGGACATAATTTGTGCTGATGGCGCAGAGGGTCTGCCATAGCACCACCGCTCTTACATAGATAGGGTCAAATGCACAGGACAAGTGCAAAATCATTTCTTCAGATGGGTCAACGGATGATACTAATAATAATCAATGTCAATTTTACTTTTAGAATATTGAATTATAGGGTATTATAGTGTATTGAATTAGTGTATTTGTATTTAAGAAAACTACATATTTTCTTGAAAATGCCCAACATTCGAGTGTGGATTTTAAAAAAAACCCACTGAAGATAAAATAGTTTTGGAGCTGAAAATAATTTCTCACCTTCCTTTTAATATCACTGTTTAACCCTATGGGCCCTAGGCCTTTTCTGGAACTTTTTGTGCCTTTACTTTTAAGCTGATATCACAGTCATTATAAAGGCATACACATGCTATATCTTGTTTTTTTCCGGACAATCTGGGCTAACCAGATTTGCCATCATTACATGTCCTTCTGTGTGCCTGTATTTTATATTAATTTTATATCAGTGAAAAAAAATCTGTGTTACTAAAATCTTACATTTTTACATGTATCTTACCATAGCAAGTAAGAATATAAGAACCATGATGGTGGGACATTCTGTCACTTCACAGTTGTCCAAAACATGTGGTTTGTGCCAGCGGACATGATTGCCAGTATTTTTTCATTATTGCAAGAAATTCCGTTGACTCATTCACAAGTCAAAAATGTGTTTTATCTGAAAGAAACATGCAATATTTACATCTAAGATCATAGAAAAATAGTAATAATATTATTCCTCGCTATATGAAATGACTGATAACAAGATCTGTATAATGGGTTGTAAAGAAATTCATCAGGTTTTTATTTTGTAGACAATTAATCTGGATTTATAGCGTGATGGGATGACAGCACAATGATGTGTGTGGTATCCCTGGAAAGCTCAGCTCCTGCGCTTTCTTTTTTTTCCGCTGTGAAAACATTGGACTACTGACAAGTGCTTGATCTTGTCGGAAAGCTAAGGTTCCGCTGTTTCACATGATATGCATGGCTTCTCGCTATGACGCGGAGAAAATCAATAGAGAAGAACAGGTGTGAATAGGCATAACATCCACAGCACACCTTGCTGAGATAAAATATAAAAATATTTTTGCATGCGTGCCCTCGTCCACAGTATTTCAATCGATATGCGTAAAACCAAAGGTAAAACTAAATGTTGAAATAGCAGTAATACCACATTCAAAAAAATGACACAAGGGATGGAAAGGGGGGATGGCAGTTTTAGAAGGGGGATGATTTTGACCATTTTTATTTCAAGGGGGATGCCCCCCCATCCCCCCTCAACTCGAGTACTGCACATATGCAGATGGAGGCTCAGGTAAAGTTTTAGAGTCCTCATATCACTTGCAGAGATCCAAGGGGAGAGGAGGTAGCAACAAAACTCCATCTTATGGTGTCCCAGATTCAAACATCCAAAAACACATAACTGAAACCACAAAATATCTCCATACTGCTCGTCCGTAGTGAACCAAGTGTCCTGAAGCCCCAGCGTAAAAATTTGTTTGGAAAAATGTCATTTGAACTCTGTTTTAGCCTCACTGTAGCCTGTAGCTCTAACTGCCTCTCTGTACACCGCTCACGTGTGTGCGCTTGCGAGACAGTGAGACATGGGCACCGCATTCATGTTTGTTCACGTGTGGACTCTAAAACTTCACCTGAGCCTCCATCAGCATATGGGTGAGTAGATAATGGCTGAATTTTCATTTTTGGGTGCACTATCCCTTTAATTTGCCATCATTAGAACTTTGTTACAAAATCTTTGAAACTAGTCACAACTGTGCACGTGCATCATAGGTGCACTCCTACTTAAACATATAGCACCAGACCTGTGGTAGATAAAATCTACTGGTCAGCCATTGAAATAATCAGCTGGTGCCTATGAACATTAGGCCTGCTTTGTCTACCTCTGTCTGAAATCAAGAATTTTGACAGTAAATCTGACATTGTAAACTTCACGAGTGGTGGAGGACAACAGAAAGACTGACAGGTGTAGCTGCAACAACGAAGGGGGTTGGGGTTGTAAATCACAAAGAGTAGCTACTTTGCAAAGTTCATATCAACCAATTCACTGGAATTTGTTGAAACATCTAAAACCACAGAACGTCAAAATACAAAAGCAGTCTATGCTATTTGGAATTCTTCAACTGGGCATAATTATAAATAAATAAATCCAAGATGCACATCAGTTGAAGCAAATATAGACAATAATCCCCCTGATGTTCAACATTCATTGAAAACTGCCTTTACAGCTCACCTTTATGTAGTCCTTAGAGCTAAAAAGATGTGAAACTATTTGACTTTCCCGCTCTTCAATCAGAAAACACTTGTTTGATGGAAGGGATCAAGTGCGCCCTGTGGGTAGAAACATCTCTTCAGCATCCCTGTGAGATCTGAATGTTTGGCTTATGGCAGAAGCACTAGGAATGCACAGTTGCACTGTTCAAAAGTGTTTTTGACTTTGACTGTTTAGCTTTTGTACATGTTAGACTCCTTCTTGGCATGTGTGTCTGGATATGTCCCCTGAGTGAATTATCGCACCTCACTTGTCTTAAGATGTGATGTGTGAAAATAAGTCAAGGCCTGCTAATTGATTTAGTTCTTGTCCCTGGGGTTTCTTTTAATCCAATTATTAGAGTGCACTTAATGATTTTAATTTAGTTTCTGAAACGGAGAGTAAATATTATCCTTTATTTCCTAGTTAGAGAGCAATAGATGATGAAAAAACAGACCTTGCAGTGACACTGAGTCACAGTGTTATTGTGGGCCTACAATATTCTCAGACAGAGATGTGACTATACCATTAGTGTTGTTTAATAAAATCACTGCTGTGGCAAGGAAACTAAGCAGATCCTCGCCACATTATGTCCAGTAATTTTGAGTGCCCCCCCTCAGCAGCACAGAGTCAGGGCTCAGGTGTTACAGTGAGGTGCAATTCAACAAGACAATTACCGCATAAAACCTGACCCATGCTCTCTGGGACTGTAAATGAATTTCCGCTATTATTTCACTCCTGGCAAGAATTTTTAATAACTGCCACCTTCCCTTTTTTCCAAGGAATAGATTAGTTAAATGTCATGCAAACATGTAAATTAATTAATAAACAGAAGCTCTGGATATTATGGATTTGTATTATTCAGCTTTGCTGTGTTTAATGTTGTGTTCCATACAAATACCATGCTCCGATTTCTTGTCTGGCACTCTGTGCAGGGAAGGCATGTGATTGGCACAGTTTAATTTTTACTGGGAAGCAAGGTTGCCGAAGCATGAGTGACAAAATCATAATGGAATTACGTTCACAAATATTGAATGTCTGAGGCAAATATCTGACAATCGCATACTGTTTACACTGGGCCTGGGCAACTTTGTAATATTAATGACATTTACAATTCAAGATGCCACATGGACTTAACTGTATCTTTAGAGTAAGTAACTGAGTTTCATAACAGCTGTATGCCTACGTATACTGTACCTGTTCTGGTGGGTAGCAGGTGGGAGAAAAAGACTGGGGAGGAAAGCAAGGCTAGATTGACCTGCCAGAGAACACCATGGCAAAACAGGCAGCTATTAAGTCCCACTTCCTCCCACTCCCTGTGCATTGGGTACAATTTTTCTTAGGAAATCCACATTTCCCCAGATTTGCAATGTGGTTATTGGATTAAACATAAATTAATTTGGGAATGCGAAAGAGAGTGAGAGGAGATGAAGAGTAAATGGCTGGCAGGATGGAGAAAGTTTGAGTGTAGCTGTTGAGAAAATATTGCACTTCTTCCCCTT
Source organism: Epinephelus fuscoguttatus (assembly GCF_011397635.1). Classification (NCBI taxonomy): domain Eukaryota; kingdom Metazoa; phylum Chordata; class Actinopteri; order Perciformes; family Serranidae; genus Epinephelus; species Epinephelus fuscoguttatus. The sequence continues at coordinate 10,702,633 of NC_064753.1, forward strand.
CTGTTTTTAATTTATTAGGGTTGATGCTAGTTTATGTGTGTGTCTGTCTGCAGAATTGGAGTCTGGGAGTTGCTCAGTTTTTAGTTTCTTAGTTGTCATTCCTTACGGGCATGCAGGGATAGTAATTTCACTTAGGTGCTAATGACATTTTTGGCACTATCTGCTAGCATACTGTGTATTTATATATCTACATACTTATGTAACTTCTAAATAAGTGTATTTTGGACGAATGTGTGCTTTGACATGACCTGGGTTCTAAATGAGTAAAACTCCGTAGCAGTGTTGGAATGGAAGTAATTATGTTTACTTAAGTACTGTACTTAAGTACAATTTTAAGGCAATTGTACTGCACTTTACTAAAGTATTTCCATTTTAAACTACTTTATACACTTTTAGAAATAAAGGTGCTAACTACCATATAAGGTTCTTTGGCTTGTCCCAATACAAGAACACTACATATAAAGGTTATACCTAGAACCACCGCTAAAAGGTTCCAACCAGAATCCACTATGAGAGGTTCTACGAAATAAAATAAAATTAAAAAAACAACCTTCTATATTTATCTTAAAGACTTATAATAGACTTATAGAATGGGTTGGTATGATATTCTATAAAAACTGCATGCTCAACAGTTAATATGATATCCTACAAATGACGTTACTTCCTTAATGTACAGTTACGTAATAAACATAAAGTTACAGAGGTTATGTTTAGACAAGTGTAGGAACTGTGGTTAGGTTTAGGAAAAGAAACACAGACGTACCTTAAAATTACACAAAGATCACTCAAAGTTCACAGGGTTCCAAACTCTTGTAAGACTGCTCCCCTGCTTACTCCTCAATACATAAGTCCCATGATTGCAGCCTTTCAGTATGGGGGATATGTATTAATTTGGGGCATTCCTTTTTGTGGGAAAACATACAAAAAGTTTTGTGAGAACAGCCTGAACCAAATTCCTCTCTGGGGGTATTACAGACCTTACCACATTCTAAGGGTGCTAACAAGAACCCACCGAGAGGGTTCTACCATGTACCCTTTTACATTGCAAGATGTTGATGTTGTCCAGGGCAGCCCACTACAATAATGGTTCATTATCAAGTTGTTAGCGGGTGGAGATTTCGTAACTATTTCAATAGTGTCATATGGTTGGGAACCAAATGCCCAGTACTGGGTACCTATGTTGAAAAAAAAGGAAAAAACAAAACATTAATCAGACCATGTGGTATTGGCAGAAATAAAAACAGCTGATAAAGGGGATTTCAGATACCTTTAGAAATAAGATTTGAGGCATAGATAACCATTTGAATATTTGATGAGGATCTTTTAGCACCCATCCTTTCAACAACCTTTGATGAACCCTTTTCTTCTAAAAGGGGTTCTTTGGATGATCATGGCTCTTGATAGAATCATTTCTTTTTCAAAGAACCCTTTCAAAAAAAAAAAAGAAAAAGAAAGGGTTCTTCAGAAGTAATTCGTCCATGGTAGCCCTTCAGGAAGAATCCCTTTAGAACTCCTATTTCTAAGAATGTGCTTGTACCCTATTATATTTTAGAGGCATATTGTCAGTGGTGTAGTGGAGGTAATATAAGCATATGGGGTATACCCACGTCTTTTTCTGCCCATGTACAGTATACAAACCTATCCTACCCATTGGGATATGGAAGTAAGTGTACCCACATTCTCCTCACTTACCTACCCATCTACCTGTAATACACCTACCACTACACCACTGCAAAGTGTACTCTTTACTTCACTACATGTATTTGATAACTTCAGTTACTTTGCAGATTTACATTATTAATACAAGATGGAGGTCAGCTTATTAATTATGATGTTTAAGTATTGGTTAATCCACCCAGCAGTATATAAAGTAAATATAATCATTCCCAAATTTACCAGCACAGCAAACATTTACACCGTTAACATGATACATACCAATGTGCTGCTAATTATACTTCAGTAATATAAATATGCCTATGAAATGGGCCATTCTTCGGCATCTTTATACTTTGTTGAGTTTCTGGTCACCTGTCGAATGTATTTACCTTACTTTTAGCTGAGCATGGCTCAGGTATTTAGATATATATACCTGTAAGTAAACCTGTTGGTAAATACCCTGAGTTCTGAAGCTACAACCCTTGTCATTCTTCACTTAGACACAAAGAAAGGTGGTGGGATGGTACACATTTGAACTGTACCTATAACAATAAGACCCATATTGTGGCGTGCATTTCTTTAGCCTGTAAGAAATGTAGCTTTGCATTCAGTGAACTTTACAAATTCCTGCGGCACTTAAAGTGGGTGCATTAAAGTTCAGTATCACACTTTCCACATAATCAATAGACCCAGAAGTTCAGAGCTTGCACAGTTTCAAAAGAAACCAAAACCAAAAGCTTTTCTCAAATCTATACGACAAATACTCTCACAAGAGGGACTCAGAAAAACACTGACACAGACAAATCTGTCCCTCTGCAATACATTCAGAGACACGGAAATGTGAAATGCCACAGGGGAGCTTGTCCTTCTCTTCCCCGACACAGACTGTTTAATATGTAACCATGCCGTTCTTATGTACTGTTATTGTTTAGGGCTCTTTTAAATGCAACAGCGACTGCACTATAATTAGAGCGTAAAGCTTGTGGGTCTGAACAATGTGAGCAATGTTTTCATGAGTTCTTTTGTTGCTCTTCATCTCCCTTAACTTTACTCAATCTATCAGAGCTTAAGAATTAATCAATGTATTTATAATGGCCTTCAAGCCCTGTGGCGTTTCTCACGGCTATGCAACCAAATAGGATGCAAAGCTGTGATCCTCAAAGAATTTCCATCACAGGAATAATGCCATCCCAGGGCACCGCTGCAAACGCTTGCCCGAGCATTAGGCACAGATAATTTAAACACATAAGCAGGTTCTTAGCGCACCTTAATCAATGCCAACGGTGTCTTTTAGTTGGGAGGAGGAAGGCAATAAAGAGATAACACTGGTATAACCTGGGGACTTGCTGCAGAAGAAATATGGAGCGCTGAAGCCCTCTGGGTAATGAGAAACAAAACTCCTGACAAAGACTTCTCCTCCTGGAGTTTCTGCACCACAGCAAAGTCACATAATGAGCAAGATCACACCGCATACATTTGATGAATTCTTATGAGTACAGGAGAAGCTTACCGGAATGCCATTTGACTGGAAGAATAAACAGTGCAATAAAAGTTAACATGAGCATTCACCAAATCAGTGTGTGGCACATGATGTTTGAAAATAGCTTTTTTGGAGCAGACATGTCAGCGCAAATATCGGCAAGCCTCTCAAAATCCCATTGTGCTGAAATGCTTTATGATATTGTCACAAATAAAAGACATAAAAAAGCAAACAAAGCAGACAAGTGAAATTTCATATTGCAGTGTGTAATAAAATAGGGCAACAAGCATAATTCAAAAAACCTATCGAAAAAGTGAAATTCTTCAACGTAGCACTTCCTGCTGTAACCAGGCATCCACATCAACAGCCTGTTCCCCCATCTCCCATGAAACTGATATATGAAACCATTTCCCCAAAACCAAACATGCCCGAAAACATTATTAGTGCCATTTCCTCTTCCGTATTAAGGGGAGAAGTGCTGAAGGCAGATCGGAGAAAGCCTTTCCCGGTGATGAAGTGCCTTCCTCTTTAGGTCTCTCTCACATCACAGAGGAAATGTGTGAGATTTATCAGTGTTGCCCCTCTCAGGAGCTTTCTCTGTGGCGAAGCAGCTCTCAGAGGATGCTGTTGTGCTGCTCTTTCTCGGGGAGCAGGTGTACTTTCGCCACATCGGGGCTTTGAATTATATCTTTGATAGGGTTGTCAAAAACACAAAATGAGAGATAGATAACGGGAAAACAGCGGACGTGTGAGTATAAATAGCATGCAAAGCTGCTGAAAGAACACAACAAAAGATGAATCAAGATTATACCCATGACTCCGTCCATGGGAAGCTTGTTTTGAAATTTACCTAATTTCAAGGCTTTTTGGTATGGTTCATACATTATAAATGTTTTTGCTTCTCCCTTGACCTTTGTGGGTCTTGTATTAGTAATGCTGCCCTTGCATGTACTAGACCAGATTGTGCACCACTTTCTGCACCTTAACGATAACGAGGTCATAGCCTTTACCCACTGCAAGTAATTAGGCTTGTACAATATTATATAGGGCCCTATGTACAGGACTCGAGACAGGCCTTTAGTTTGAATTAGAGAGGCTTTGCAGTGGCAACACACATGTTGTAGCAACCACATTTTTTTACCAAGAAATTGTATTTGATACACTCAGTAAAGTTAGTAAAGACGTTACATAATTTCTCTGTGCTAATAATAAAAGTCATCAAATGGTTTAGAATGCTCCAGCTAGAATTTTAAAGGAGTAGTTCAGATCTTTTGATGTAGGGTTGGTTGTATGAGTTCCTTATCCATGGCCAGTGTATTACATTCAGTTGAGAAGCCACTCTGACATTGTCACATATTGACATTTGGTCATAGACTTTACACATCGACATATGACGTACATGGTGCCCTAGTCTAGCCAATGACGTCAGCACGCTGGCTGACTCTGTCGTCTGTGGACATTCCCATTGGAAAGTTGTAATAGAACTAGTGCTGGCTCCCAGCGGCAGTGATGTGATTGGATCCAAATCCGTGTACTTCCGTACTTCCTCGATCAACGGCTGATTAGCTTTGCCTTACACCCGCCTACACCGGAATTGCATTTCCCCGAATTGTTGTCCATAATACAACACAAAAGGAAATGTTCAGTGCATCCCAAGAAGAGATTAAAATAGATATGATTTCATTTGATTCAGCTATATTGCAGAGCTGCAACGTCCACAAGATTGGAGAAATTAAGGATTTACAGCAGATGTTTACGTGCCGTACCTATGGCAACGCCGTCACGTGGTCTGGATATCCCTGCCCATTTCTATTACGAAAGACGAATGTCCCCAGACTCCCATTCCGAAGTAAGCGAGGCTGGTCACGCAAGGCTAAAGGTGCCCTGGATGCGTTGGTTGTTGATATTCTGGGAAGCCATGTTAACTTCTGCCTGTTGCATGCATTGTCTGTTTTCAAAATACTCTTAGGTTTTCACAGGAAATGTACACATTGTATACAGTCTCTTTCAAAAAACAAAACACAGGACACCGGTACAACACAGTGAATTGACATAGCTACATTAAGCCAACACACGCATCTGGTTGGGTCCAGGGAAAAGAACAGAGATTGGCTTTACAGTCACATCAAAGAAAACACCAGCCTCCTGAGTGAAAGTCAGTGGACCCATCTACCACAACTCCCGCCTACTCAGGGTTTCACCCTCTTAACTTCCGTTGTTGTCCCACTGCATTTCTCCATGACGCTGCCAGGCACAGTGCCACAATACCGGCTGCGTATCATGCCTACATGAAAGGACAGTTGTTTTAGTCTGTGTGTGACACAAGAAGTCACTGCCCAACCTCTTAAGTTGCTGAAATGCATTTTACTGCTGTCCCCGTGTACGGCAGTGCAATGCTTTATCTCCCTGGTACTCCTGCCTGCTTCTCCAAACTGGGGGCATGCCAACCAACATCTATTGCATGTAATACACTGACTATGAATAATGACCTCATAAAAACACCACCTCAAAAGATCTGAACTATCCCTTTAACTAACACAAAAACACTTGATGATATTTCACCAATTTTAGCCTCCCTGCCTATCCATGCAAGATCAGCCTTTACAGAAACAGTCTGATTCTTTTGAAACCTTTAAATCCAAACTTAAAACTCATCTTTTATCATTCTTTAATTAATTCAGGCCTTGAACGTGTTTCCATTATCCTTGCTGTGGGTCGGTGTCAGTCTGAATGAATCTATTAAGCCCAGTACTTTTAGTCCATGTTTGTCCTGCAGACAAAAATACTGTATACTTAGTGGAAACCACAGCCTCTCTCTGACCCTCTGTTTGTTTGGTGTCCCACATGCACATGTGCAAGCTGTGTGCCCATCTCTCACTCGTGTTCTTTCTCTCTTGTCCCTACTTTCTCCCTGTCCTCTCTTTTCACTCAGGCGTCTCTGTGCTGGACCATCTGCTGTCCTGGGACCTCTCTCTCTCTCCCCTGGTTGTCGGTGCCTCATTCCAGATGTTTTGGATCTGGAGCTTCCTCCTTTCATCCTCCAGGAGATTCAGCCTCTCCTCTCGTCTGTCTCTCTCTCCCTTGTGGGCAAGTAGTCTTTGTCTCTCTCCCTCTCCCTCTGAGTGTGTTCATTTCCTTTCTGCCTGTGTGAATAGTGTGCTTTAGCTTTGCCTTTTCTGTGTTTGTGTAGTCTATACCTCTTGTCCTTGTGTGGCTCAGGTGTGTCTGGCAGCACCTAGAAGCACCTGCAACCATATTCTTCATATATGTTTACAGTCTATTCAATACTGTAATTTTACATTGGTGTATCCTGTACAAAGCATCTACTGCATGTCTGTCCATCCTGGAAGAGGGCTGTTGCTCTTCCCAAGGTTCATTTCATTCTTATTGTCTACCATTAAAGGGCTTTTACTGGGAGTTTTTTCATACCCAGACTGAGATTTGAAGAATAGAGGGTTTTATATTCTGCACAGATTGTACACCCCCTTTAGGCAAATGTGTGATATTGGGCTATGTAAATAAAACTGAACTGACTTAAGTATGTCCAGTCCATCACCGTGCTAACACACACAGACAGAACATTACATTGACATTAAAGGCAATTTAGTGTTTCACTTCACCTGCGTTCCATGTCTTAAAAAATGGAGCACTCACAGGAAAGCCACACAGTCATGAGGACAACATGCACAACGCCACATAATGAAGACCCAGCCGGTATGCTTAGTCTTTGAAAGGCTAACGTGATGTTATTTTTAATGACTTCTAATGTGCTAATCCTGAAATATAATCCATATATCCCCATCAAAATGTGTGTTTAACCTTTTTTCACCTTGGAGAGTGAAAATCAAAGGCTTGTGAATAATAAGCCTCATTAAATGTTTAGTTTTAGTTGGAAAGAGCACAGAATTAAGTATCAAAGGGAAAGTTCGCCCCCAGATTAAAAACTACATATCATTCCTCTTACCTGTAGTGCTATTTATAGGTCTAGATTGTTTAGTTGTGAGTTGCAGAGTGTTGGAGATATCAGTCGTAGATAGGTCTGCCATCTCTCCAGTATAATGGAACTAGATGGCACTCAGCTTGTGGTGACGAAAGCACCAAAAAAAATACATTTGAAAAACTCAACAGCAATGTCTCTTTCCAGGAATCATGACCCAGTTACACAAGATGATCCACAGACCTTATTGTGAGTAGTTACATATCAAAACTATTTTCTTTCTATCAAACAACACCAACCAACCATATCAAGTGTGTAGTGCTAGGTGAGCTAGCAGTAGATGCACATTTGTACGGTGATATGGTTGGCAGATGAAGATTGGTAGAAACTGCTATGGGCTGTTCTTAAAGCTATAGTTGGTAATGTCGGAGAGCTAGTAAGATTTGAAAGTGGCACCTCCTCTAAGCTCCACCACCCTCCTCCCCCTCCCGTCAGTGGTCCGTCCAAAGCCACGCCCCCACAAACTTGAACGCACATACTGCAGTACACCGACAGAGAAGCTAATGTTGGCACCGGGCTAATACGAGCTACAAAAGTAGCTAAGTTGGCTAACGTTACATATTTCATGAAAATAACAAATCCCCCAGAAGCAAAACAAATAATTACCTGTCTAACAGATAGACAGCAACCTCTGCATCGCTTGTCAGGCCCTTCAGCTCCCTCAGTTATCTCCACTGTTCAAAAGCTGCACCGATGTTGACTCTGGTTTGTCCTCTCGCTTTATCCAAAGCCTTTTTCGTTGCAGCCTTTTCTGCCTCCGACTTTATTTTCTCAGCCTGTTTAGCGGGGCAAGCCATTACAAGTAACGCTGGAAGTGGTACTTTTGGCTGCATTATCTCTGCCATTGTTCAGCAAACTCCTGCTAACTCGGTATTTCTACTGAGCAGCGTGCTGAATATTTCCGGCAACGGTAACACGTGATGAGTGCACGCAGGGAGGAGGGAGGGACAGAGGGGGGCATGGGCAGGACCAGAGCGATATATAAGGACGAGACATGAAGGCATCTGATTGGTTTTTTCCATTCGCACCGAATGGCAGGGATTGGTCAGAGTTTTTACAGGCCTGCAGCTGCCACAGAGGTCGGATCTTTTTCGTTCCTTTTTCAGAACACATTATGTATTGACTACTCTCAGGAAGGAAGGACCATTTTACCCAGTATAACAGAAAGTGTTTCTGAACAGGATTACCAACTATAGCTTTAAGAACTATTAGTATGTATATGAAAAGCAATACACCAGAATTCATATCTAACCTACATAATATTGAGCCAGTAATTTGTATATAACCTACGTAATTGACCTTTGCTAAGTCCCGCCCCTCGAATGCAGACTGGCCAATCATAGCGTAGCATCAGCTAGCTCTGAAAAGGGTCTGACAACAACATGACTGTGCTCCATAGACTCGTAGAATCATATCAGATTTTCTTCATTTTCAGGCTGGTCTTGTGGATTTCAAACTAAACATTGTGTCTGGGGCTCATGTATCAATGACATTCCCTGTAACAAGTGTCATGTATCAATGACACTCGTTTCAGGGAATGGTTCCAAGGAGATATATGTTATTTCCCCATTCCAAACCCTGAAAAGTGTAAGGTTAGCTCAAGATCTAGTTACTGAAGGCATAGCCTACTGAATGTATACACATACTGCTTTTCCTTTTTAATGATTATAACACTGAATGAAGGCCCATCTTGCTTTACAGAAAACAGTGAAGGGAAGCAGGGAAACTTTGCCAATATTAAACCAGCTGTGTGTCATCGCAGTGTGTGCAGATGAACGGCATGGGGGGAAGCCCAACACGGTTCATCTGCACACACTGCGATGCCACACAGTTGGTTAAATATTGGCAAAGTTTCCCTTTAAATTTATTGTTTTCTGTCTCGATTGCCAGTAATGTGGTGGCTCAATTTTACACTGTGATCTGTAGCCTATAGTTAGACTTTATCTTTATAACCTGTTTTTGCCACTAAATGAGTCTGACATCCTGGTTATACCCTTTAAAAATATATTGGATGCCATTCTGTCTGCTTCTCCCTGAAATTTATTTTTCAATTTTCCAAAATTTGACAATATTTCTTCAGGGAGTGCGGTTAGTGACAGTGTGGGCTCCATGCTAGCTCTGACAGCTTGACGGATCATCACAAAGGGGGAAGGCTTAACCAAGAGTCTCTTGTTAAGGTTGCGGTCATGTGGTTTATGGTAGTAAAGAAGGAAGTAGTATAAAGAGCAAAAGTCTGCCTCAGGAGGCAGGCTGGGTCAAACAAACACAAAACTTTCCCCCAGGAGACTTATGTTTGTGTCCTGTGTAAAACACTGACTTATGTTAAGGTATGTCGTTACCATGTTTCTTTTCCTAAACCTAACCCAGGGAACCTGACAATGCCATTAGTTTGGTGCTGATTTGTTAGATATTATATATACTGTTAAATGAGGATACATTAACCCGCCCATAACAAGGTCTATAGACTATCTTTAGCAATCAAGTCTCTTCTTGGAAAGAGACATTGCTGTAGACTTTTCCAAATGTTTTTATTTTGGCACTTTGAGCACCACAGGCTGAGTGCTGTCTAGTTCCATTATATACGAGAGCAGGAAAACAGTTCTACAGCCAATATCTTTAACACTCAGCAACTCACACTAAAATAATCTAAATTAATAAACTGCACCAAAGGTATGAGAAAAAAATGTATTTTTGATTGGAGTGAACCTACCCTTTTAGGTATGGATACATAAATACTTACTGTCTAAGTAGAGGGTCTGTAGGGGTAAGGGCCTCCCACAGATCCTCAGCTCACATTCTTGAAAACACATCAAACATGTGCTCCAGCTATATGTTAAACTTTACAATTTATGTAAAGTACTACAAGGTGTTGTTAGCAATAATTAAAAATTACTGGACTGAATCATCAACACATCTCTCAGGCAAATATACCTTGTGGTGCTCATTAATAATGCCTGTGCCTATTAATGAATTTTGTTGACAACCTACAACGACCAGTGTAACAGTATCAGTCAAGCAAACAATCACAAAATCCAACAGCTGAGCGACCACACACATCTCAGGAGTGACTTAACAAAGCTCCATAATGCAGGCAAGTGAAGCCAGATGAAGCCATCCCTCATTGAGAGCGTGTCCCAGGATTACATCCCCTCTTGCTGGGAAGCATTTAATTTCTCCTTTCGGCACAGTGACACTTCAATCTTTTCCCTGTAATTACACATTATTAATGTTATGTAATTTGGCAAGACAGAACCTTGGATGCTGTGACACAGTTATTGACATTAGCTGGCGATGCTTCTTTCCTATGGCTTCAATGAAAAGACCGTGCCTAATTATGGCCCGATTAGGGTTTTTATCTCTGAGGCTGAGTGGTACCGCTGACAGCACATGGACACGACTCCGCAGTCTGTTTCCAGTGCCAGGAAGCTCAGTATTTTCATCATGTTAGACTATATTAGTAATCTCTGTAGAGTAATACATCATGAATCCAGTGGTTGTTGTACAGTAGATGTATAATTTATTAATGTCCCATGTCAGTTTATAATCTAACGACTGAAGAATACTCACCATATAATTGATGTCTGCACAGTGACAGTGGAGTGCCAGTGTAAGCTCCAGGAACTTTGGTCCTTATTCTTCCACAGAAACAAAGACGCAAGTTTTATCATCAAACACTCTCAGGAAAGAAAGAATAAAGTGAAAAATGCTCTCCATCTTCAGACTGCAAAATAAATAGTGGAGTGAAAGATGGCATTCTGAGATGTCGTTTCTACCAGTAATGGCTTGGTTGCTCTGACGTCTAAGCTCTCTATTGTAAGGTAATTGAGGTATTATTACATTGTGAAATTGGGTCAGTTTTATCCTGGGAGGAAATAGGCAACAAGACCGCAGACCCTTCTTTTCAGAGAGATTGCCATCTAAGGCACATATAGAGGTTTCAAGAGATGATCGATACTCAGAATCAGAAGTGGTGACTGTAGGTCGTGACCCTTAAGATTATTTCAAAAACCCAATGGTTTCTCTGTGACCTTTTGTAATATATCATTTTGTCATATAAAGTCTTCTTGAATTTTATTTTCATGCCTCGGTGCTTGCAGGTTTTTTTTGTTTTTTTTTTACTGAAGTCACGTTCTCATGCCAATAATAAATGTCTTATATTTAGTTGTCAGGGAGGGTGAAAAAATAGCTATATTTTTATATTGTGGCCAGCATGAACAAAGACTGTCAAACAGTGTTGAAAGCATTATAGGATGCTTAACCTTCACACACACATATACATCTAATAAATGGCAGAGAGAACTGCCTTAGAATGAAGAAATAAAGTCTCCAAAACGTTAAATGTACAACAACGTAAACTGTCCAGTGAAACCATGTATCTCAAAACCTGGTGAGCATACTGTATATTTTCTGATAAAATGAAGGATTACGTGCTACAATTTTGGTAAATTCTTTTTTGTTTTCAATCTCTAAACTATTTAAACACTCACTGAATTGTAACAGGACAAGATGTCTTATGTAGCTATAGCCAAATTGTCCAATCAGAAGTCAGAAAATTAAGGCTCCCTACCGTCCATTACTCTTGGTGGGTGATGACATAGATGCCTGTAAAGCAAAGGGTACTGCAATGCTTTGTGATCCCAATCACACTGACATGTTTAGCGCAATGACAGCTGCCTTACTGTTGCTAGGCAACCATGTAATAAGCTGTCTGTCACTTGTGTGTCAGCTGATACTGTGATAATATGGGTTACAGATAACTGTCTCTTATAATGATCAACAGCAGCTACACTAAGACAATCAAAAACAGAATAGTAACTTGACAAGCAAACACTATTGTTCCTCTGCTCCATAAAATGTGGGGTGCACATCAGCAGTGCACAGGATGTTTCAAACCAGAAAAAAGGCCATTTCTGCTGCCAAAATGGTAACCAATGTGTGATCACCAACTAAGTGGATATCTAACAGCTGGAGCCATGAGGGGTGGAGAGTTGATCTGCCCACAGAAAGTTTTGTTAGTGTCAATTTTGTGAATGAGAGACCATTATTAACTTATTGTTGAACACAGTCTAACAGAAGTATTTGAAATGGACACAAGCTCTTAACAACGCATCGTGTGGTGGTGGGCACAACATAAAACTACAAGCAAGCTAGCAAACCAAAAAACAGTGCCAATGGGAAGTCTGATGGTCACAATTTCAAACATTTCATCAACATGGCCAACATTATGAAACATTTGCAAAAAGAAAAGTACCTAGTTAAAGTCATTTACGTAGTTATGTAAAGTCTGTAGAGTCACATAACTACATTGGCCTTTGGTTCACAAACAGCGGTCTCCTGGTTAAAAGTCCATGTTGGTTTGACCTCAGCAGACTTTCTTTCTCTATATGAACAAAAGTTCCTCATTGATTTTGCACCAACATTGTTTTTTTTGTGTTGCCAGCACATAATTTTTTTTTTACACATTTTGTGTCCACCACCAGTTAATGCATTGTTTAGAGTTTAGAGAATTTCTATGAGATATGGTTGAATTGGGTTAAATTCACACTTATATTTCACTATTATTCTGAATATGAAATTATTTTAAGTTTGATATGGGCTATTTCAGATATTCAGAAATAGGCCTTTTTCCACTTTCGCCTTTCCAATTAGGACATGTGGGATATGCCGTTATTACTGGGGCTTTTATAGCATTAATGGGTATGTATACAGCCTGTTCAGAATGTGCATCTCAACTGTGGTTTTTATCACAGTTGGCCACACACTGCGTCTTGTCTGTTTATGGTCAGCTCTGTGCAATGTCATGGCTACAGTGTATTCAAACCAACTAGCCAACACCTTGCTAAGTATAAAATCATGCCCTGAAGAAATCCAACATTTCCGATCGCAAGGAGTAACACACTTATTTTCAAACATCATGAATGGCTTAGATGTTAACAGGTTTGTGGATATGCACAAATATCGCATAGCGTCAGCCTTTTCATGAGGGTTGATGAAGGCATGAAAGATGGAGGCTGTGTTGGCACAGTCCAATAAGTCCGTTCCCAGAAGAAACTTTGAAAAAAATCCCAAGTTGATGCAAAAGAGACAAAACCAGATAAGCGACTCCAAGCTGTTCCACTGTTCTACATTTTGACATGATAAATGACACATTAGGGAACGTTAATCTGAGTATGCAGGGCTGCGTGTAAACAGGAGTATTAGCAGGAATGTCGTCTTTTTTGAAATAAGGAAAAAAAGAACAGAATATTTTGTGCATGTAAATGTTGTCATTGTTATACATACATAGAAAAATCTGAGAAAAAAATGTCCCCCTTATTATACATATATGAACAATATTTCAGTTAAATCAACAATACTAGCTGATAGTCAGCCAAGAAGGAAACAACTGTGAATGAAATGGTGATTATGAAGCCTGAATGAACCAACTGGTGCTAATCAGCTCATACAAGCGCCACTTCAGTGTTCTGCCTGGACTTACACCATGCTTCAGCCACTTTATAGGATCATTGTTGTTAATTGCTCATATTTTTGTTTGGATATCATTCATATCAGTAATAAATATAATGGAATCACAAATGTAATTTGCAAAAAGGTACAGGTCCCACAGCAGTGTTGTAAAAGAAGTCCCATGAGGGAAGATACATAAGTGGTGTGAGGATTGTATGCTTATTGAAATTTACCTGTGCAATGGGGAATTGCTAATGACATTTTGGGCATGCTTACTGTTGGTTTCACCTCTAAATAAAATCCTTGAAATCATCCGGTTTAAATAATTATTGGCTTGTTTACAACCTGTCTGATCATTACTTGTGTGTTTTACCCTGAGGGGCTTAACTGTAGCCATGTTACATTACTCTAAGGAGTAGGATATTAATTGTTCAGAGCATCACTCATATAGGACATTAACAGAAATAATGGCCAAAACCATAAAAATAAGACCCTAGTTGTAATAAACCAACATTATCCTTTAACTACAGTGACCCAGCTCAGTATTTTGGATGGTCTACACCTCTTTACTTTGGCTCTGCCTTGCTTTGGCTGGGATATGACCCACTGGCAATTATTTTAAATACACACTTAATGTAACACAGCAATTTCCTGTCTAGCCACACTATTATGAAGCCAAGGATATAAATGTTGCTTTCAAAATGTAACCCTTTACAAACATTTTATTTTACGTAATTGTTTTGATCATGTCAACTCGTGTAACATGATGGCTCGCAGTTATTTTAATGTTACTGTGGCTCACTCACTGGCTGGCTGTATCTGCGCTATATAAATCCAGTGTGAGAAAGCAAGCTCTATTGTTTACTAAAGACTCCAAAGCAAGATTGAAAAGCAAAAGTTGCTTCCACAAGAGTGAGCATGGTGAGAGAGATCTTAAGGTTGCACCCCCACGAAAATAAATATGCTTATTGCTGCCAAAAGATGTCTTTGAGCAACTATTGCAAGGAGATGGCATGTCAGAATAAGACATTAAGCTTTATACAATGGAATGGGAAAAAAAACAGACACTAGGATATGTCAAAGGTTATCTGTATATCTTTTTAAAGCAGCAATGCACTGTCATTTCCAAGCCCTTGTGGGCCAGAAACAACACATCATCTAACCCTTGAGAGCATCTAAACATGTCTGTGTACTGCAGGGCCAGGGCGGCATGAAATCAGCCACTCTATGTGTAAATGGACTGTCAGATTCACAGGTGACTGGACACTGTCATTTTGAGAGACAAAAAAGAAACCACAGAAACCTTCCCGGCCGAGTGTCAGGCTCACAGCTGAAGTACTTATGTGGCTTTGTTTCTGCATGTTTTTTCATGAACAATTCCAGCAGGATGTCCCTAAAGTTCAAATAATTTACTGAGCAGAAAACATAGCTTCTGTGGTGTGAAAAGAAAGGATATGGGCATGTGGACCTTTACTGCAGCCTGTGTGTTTCTTTGCACTTGCTGAATATTTTGACAATACGTTTTGTGTATAGAGTTTGTATGTGCTGAGGTGAATTTTACTGCCTTGTGCAATTATGGAATTAGTGTAGAATCTTGGAATTTTAAATTGCAGTTTAAAAAAGAAACCAACAAAAAAACTTTGAATTTCAGTTTGTGTTCATGCAGTTGCCGTGTATTATAAAACAAACTATTGACACATTGAACATGCAATATGTATTTTTCTGCCACTAGGGGGTCTCAAACCAAAACAATAACAGAAGATGGAGTTGGATGACGTCACGAAGTAGCGTGGGATCATGGGAGTTGTAGTTATATAACAGATACAGATCCAACGTTCCTCACTCTGTGTAACTGAAACCGACCGTGGCAGTTTTTTTGGCAGAGCGAGCTTCAGCAGCAGAGAAATGCTCATGGATGAGGTATATTACTGAAGTTATATTCACTTTATGTTTCACTTTATGCAAATGGGGTCCGTCGGCCGGTGTAGCAGCCCGAGTCGATCTGGTACCTACACCGGATCGTCAAACTCTGATCTAACTATCAGTAGTAACGTTACTGTATAGGCTGACCAAATGTCCTCTTTTGCCCGGACATGTCCACTTTTCACGTCCGTCCGGGGCTTTTTTATAAACTGATCATAATGTCCGGTTTTCCGTGTGTTAAAGTCATGGCTCTCTTGTTTAGCGACTGTCTCGCTAACCTCAGTTATTTACACTCTATTCAGAAATGCTATACTTACTTTAGCTGAATGGTTAGCAATCTGCTAGTTATTTGACAAAACTGTTAGTTAATTAGCTTTACAGTTAGCGATGGCTTCTCCCTCTCTGCTGCTCTCTCTTGCTCAGTATGTCTTATGTTTAGCTATTCATCTGCCTCTTTTATAAATGCAGTTCATTTACCGACATCAGCTCAGCATTATAGAAACCTATCGTTAGATGTTGTGGTTAACCAGCCTCCGCTCCACACCACTCCGCAGTGGAGGCCGCTGGCCGGAGCGCTGGTGCCCCGGCGGGCAGCAGTGCTTGCAATACACTGGTGGAAATTATTAATATTTCGATAACATCAGCCAGATGTTTGCTTACTTGTCTAGTAGAACACACGCAAGGTCGGCGTCAAATTGTAGTCCTAGATTTTCACAAAGTTCTTTCCATCTCAGAAAGGCCACACCAATATTTATCCTGGATTTAGCTCTCTTCTTATCCCAAATGTGACCCGTACGTTTCCGTTTTACCGGGTTGTTTACCAGGACAGCTTCGGTGTCAGAAGGTGCAGCAACTGTCAATGCATAATCATGATCCATGATGACTTAGCTTAGCCTAGCAACAGTAATGTTCATTCTCTGACGTCTCATCCGGTCTGCTGCTTCTTCTTCTCCTTCATTTAATGGCTATGGTAACTGGAGTTATGCCGCCATTGCGACCTAATGACACGGTCTGTAATTGTTATTTCATATTTATCTGGGTTTGAAAAATTGTTGGAAACATTTCTGATAATCAAAGTACACAACTAAACAAAATATATAATATTGGTTTGGTCGTTTTTAGAAATTTTTATGTGGAAAAACTACATATTATACCTTTAAAGAACTTGAGGAATATTCCAGTCACATTAAACACATAAAACTACCTGGCAAATCAGACACTGAACTTACAATATGTGACTTAGGCCCTGTCCATATGTACAGTACACAGACATTTTTGTAAATCAACATATTCTCACTCCCCATCCATCACATATTGTTGCTTGGTCAGTGGACTTTTGTACTCTAGGTGTCCTGGGTGCCTCTGTCATTGACATCATCAGCCACCGTGTCAGTTTCTGTCTGTAATGCACCCAAACTCTAACATATTGCACGTATTTTAAAAGGCTGTGATCACGTGACCAATGATGGGAGTAATCAAATAAGCAGTCCTGAGAGGTCCTGCAAAGAAGTAGGTGCTGGATGGGTAAGAAAATCCCAGACCTTCCCCAGGCACTTTCCCCATACAAAATAAACTTAAAACATTAGTAAAATGCCTCTCTTTTTTTACAAATATTTCCTTGTGCACCAAACACACAGGTTGGCATCACTTCTGTTTACATTCAACAATGTTATCAAACACAACGGAGCTAGCTCGCCTCTCCCCCCCTCGCTCTCTGTGATTCTGTCATGAAGGAGCGATAGCTGCTAGTTACCCTGGATTTACACACCTGTTCAAGGGATAGTGCACCCAACATGAAGAATGATTTAACTCATTATCTGACTCACCCTCATGCCGATGGAGGCTCAGGTGAAGTTTTGAGTCCTCACAACACTTGCGGAGATCCAAGGGAGAGGGGCTAGCAACACAACTCCACCATTTTTAATGGAGGCTTATGGTGTCCCACATTCAAACATCCAAAAACACATAATTGAAACCACAAAATATCTCCATACTGCTCGTCCGTAGTGATCCAAGTGTCCTGAAGCCCCAGCGTAAAAAGTTGTTTGGAAAAACGTCATTTGAACTAACTGCCTCTCTGGACAATTCGCTGGTTGGTGCAGTCTGGACCCAAATGTTTTTGTTGCCATTTGCAGAGTCTGGGCTGCCTACAGAGACTGGACTTTTTCACAGCATATTCAGAGGACATGTAGCTAGCAGATCATAAGGAGATGTTTGCTGTATGTGACAAAAAGTTTTCAAGCTTAGGATGACTTAGAGAGCCTTTAAGTTTATTATCACTGCACCACTTCACAGATGAACAGAGATGACTGCTGCACCCAGTGTTTTACTCCACCCCAGCATCCGCGATTTACAGCCATCCATAAACTATGGTTTTGAATCAGGACCAGTCAAACCAGCAAATGTTGGGACACTTCCCAGAGTGGGATTGTTGTCGATGAGGAATGGAAGGAAAAGTTAATCATGTTCAGAGCATGACTCATATGTTTTGAGTGAACTTCTTTATCCTTAAGTCAGAGGGGAATCATTGGTGATGAGATTTCTAGTAGATGTTTTGAAACACCGATTAGCCTGTGCACTTTGCTACCTTTGTGACAAGGGGAGGCTACTAAAGAGAGCGACAGCACTGGTTACCACTGAACGTTTGGAGTTGTTTCTGTGGTCTTGTGTGGACAGAGATATTTTGTAAAACGAAGGTCATGTAAACAGATTTTTTTCTTTTAATGTTAAGGAAACATATTGATTGATAAAAACACTTTTCCTGTACCACTTCTTTATTTTTATCTTCATTTTACCAGCTGTATTTTTAATAGAAGACCATAATGGAGACCTTTGGTTGTAAGCTACTTTAGCCTGGCCTTTAGTTAAAACATGTTGGTAACATGAACAAGCTTTCATTACACTAGTGGACAGATGCCACTGCACAACACCAGAACTACTTCTCCTCTGTGGCAGTAAATACAACACATGGGCCATAACTATGGGTGCTTAACTAGATATTTAGGGCTGACAACATTATTCTGTGCTGGCACTCATAGACATACACACACTGGAGGTGAGTCAAATTCTAGGAAGGACGCTAGCTGAACTCCAACACAGGTGTCCATACCGCAGCTTTCTCAAACAGCCATAAATATACTTCTAATGACTATCACAGCACCCCTGGCCTTCTCGGAAGACATGTTGAACCAGACGGTGGCTACTCATGCTTAGCTCTGACCATGGATGCCTAGTTATAGCCTAGGTAAAAGTAGGAGTTGCATAAATTGAGACAGACAAGGAGAGGTATGGCAGCATAATTGCAATTTAATTAACACCCCAAAGTGTTATTTCCTGTAATACTGAGACTTCATTTTAGGGTTGTTAAAGGTGAGAATGTTCTCACTTCTCCCTAAAAATTAGACATGCATTTTAACATTTTTACAACTTTGTTGAAATCTATTAAAACTTTCAACAGTGCTCATGGCAGATGTAAAATGTGAAACTACACAAAGGAAAGGTTTAGAGGATATTGGCCTTATGTAGAAATCTACATTAAGCAGATGCTAATAAAATAATACTTTTTTTCTTTTACTCAGGTTTATATAAATAATAATGTAAAGAATGGGAAGGAGAGAGAGAGTGTCAGTGTGTGTGTGTGTGTGTGTGTGTGTGAGAGAGGGAGAAGGAGGGAGAGGGATATATATATATATATATAGAGAGAGAGAGAGAGAGAGAGAGAGAGAGAGAAGAGATTTATTATAGTATTCTGTACTTTTTAGCTGATTGATATTTCCCTTACCTGTAACTCTCTGGTCTCACACACCACAGCACAACCTGTAATGTTACAACTGGCTCAGCCATGTTGTTTAGTTAGCTAATATTAGTTAACTACCCAACAAAACTCATTCATTCATCTTCTAACCGGTTCATCCTCTTGAGGGTCACGGGGGGGCTGGTATTTCCAGTAGGTAAGAATGCATCTGTTATGGGAAATCCACTATTGTGTGTTACATGTGTGAAAGGGCAACTTCAGATGTGTGTACCAGGTTGTGTGGACATTGTCCAAAATTCTTATGAAAAAAAAGGAAAACATGTTTGCTCTCAAAAGTCTGAGTGGCGGTTTGGGTGCTCCACTTGCTCACATGCCTATCATGGCTCAGACTACGGATGCTGATGCCAGCATGTCAGCATGATACACAGGCCTGTCACCTTTATAGTTTAAGGGCAGCTGGCGGTGTCAGGAGGAAACCCGGCAGGACAACAACAAAAGTTAAGGGGGGTTAAACATTCTAAGTAGGGTCGGGGATGGTGAATGGGTCCAACTACCACTGACTTTCACCCAACTTTACCCTTTGAATATAAAACCAAATCTTGTTATTTTTTTCCTAAACCCAACCATGTGCATGTGTTGGCTAAACGTAACCATGTGCATTTGTTGTTGGAAGAAAAAAACGTCATGGAAAATCCACGATCAAATGTCGATATGCAACAAGGTCGGGATGAGAATGTGTTGGTCTGTAATTTTGGTCTAAACTGAAATATCTCAGTAGCCTGGTCTCATCCCCAGGGCATCAAAAATGTTGCTGGGGTAGTGTCCTCAGTGTCACATATGGTCACAGTTCACTTATAAGCATCAGTATAAGACGAAACCCTTTCGCATCAATATTAGACAGTTAGAGCATTGGACATAGTATAAAGAGCATGAAAGTCTGCTTCGACTGTGTGGGTGGGAAGATGCATGGGTCCATCAAACACAGGACTTAAACCCATGAGACCGGTGTTTGTGTCACTGTTTGTCTATCATGTCTGTGTCTGTGTCCAAGAAACTGCATCCTCATCGTCTATGAATTCAATGTGTTCCTGCCTACAGGCTTCTTAACTTAGTTCCTCTTTGCTGGAGTCTGTCAATCAGTGCTGTAGTGTGGGCACCTGTCCTCTAGGACTTGAAAGCTCCCTTTGGTGAGCTTTGAAATGAAGACACCTGCCAAATTGTTTGGATATGCCAAATTCAAACATCCGATAGCAACCAAAGCTTTGTCATGAAGACATGTAATAGTCAAAGGCTGAAATGATAAAACGTGATGTGGTTCTTCAATGTAACATTAGTACCTCGATTTGTATTGAATTAAAAAAGAAGTTCCAAAATAGATGTCAGTGATTGTATTTTTACTTTAAGTGCAGCAGAAATCTAATACTTAAGACAGTGTACGTTTGTGAACAACAGAAACACATCAACTGCCGGAAATTGATACTAGCTTTAGATTGCTATTGAATTTTCTCTCCTTTTAAATGGTTGGTAAAAACAGGATAGTCCATCATTGAGGAGCTTCATGTGCAGCCCTTGATATTTGCTCTTTGATATTGACCACACAATCAATAGAGCTTTTCTATAGCACAGCTAGTAATATTACTCAATTTTCACAGTTAGGTAATATTAGTCCCGTAAGAGCCTATCTATTGATCTGACCACACACAGAGCTTTTTCTTTTTTTTTTTTTTTTTTTTTTTTTACTATCAGGAGCCCTTCCTGGGATACAATATGGGAACCACAACACCTTCCAGTCAGGATGGCAGCATCAGCTAGTCAGACTCACATGCAGTACATTTGTTTCTTATTATCTCATAGTGTCTGTTGTTTGCCAAAAGTAATTAAGGCTGGACTGAAATCAAAGCAGGGAAATGTTAATCATGGAGAGACAATCAGCTGTAGTTGACTGAGATATAGTGATTAAAAATCTGTTTGAATGAAAACCAAATTTAATATAATCAACCCAATTTGTATGCCCAATTTACATAAAATATGAAAATGTGTTGGCTGCTTCACGTCTAACTGCAGTAGGATGTCTGTCCATCTGCGTCACCATTGTACTGTAGGTTTGTGTGGCATCATGTGATGTTAAATGTAAAGTGAAAATTTTGAACATTCGCAGTGCTATGAAGCACTGGTTTTATTACAGGGTTCTAGTTTGGTTTCATGCTACTCTGCTACATTGCTTTGCATGTTAATTGCTACCAACTGTCGATCAGCAATGTGCCAACACAGGCAGGGAAGAAGAGTACTAGCATGAATACATGCAGGTCAGCAATGCAGGATTTAAAATAGTTGTTTAAATTGGATTTGGACTTGGTAAATAGACTTGCATTTGTATGGTGCCTTTTCTAGACTTCTGACTACTCAAAGAGCTTTTACACTGCATGCCTCGTTCATCCATTCACACACACACTCAAACACAGGTGGCTGAGACTTCCCAGCATATTCTTATTTCAAGAAATGTACAGTTTCTGCTTTTCAATGCATACTGTCTTCATCAAAAAAAAAAAAAAAAAAAAAAAATATATATATATATATATATATATATATATATATATATACATGTCACATGTACATGTCATACCTCTGCAAAAGGTGCCTTTGTGCGTCAGTGTATGATTGTAACATCGCTGACAAAGCGACAGTATTTGACGAGTTGGGAATGAACACAGGCTGGGCTACCACACAAGGTGCCATCTACTCATCAGTTAAACATTTGCACAAACAAACACACCAATGGGCCACCAGGAGCAATTTGGGGTTCAGTATCCTGCCCAAGGACACATGAACATCTGGAGTCAGGGAGTCAGGGAACTTCCATTTAGTGGACAACCCGCACTGCCTCCTGAGCCACAGCTGCTCTGTATGTGCTTCACAAATGTTTTTAAGCAAGAAAATACATTTAAATGTTTGTTAGACGTCAACATACAATGTGTGTTGGTGATAAACACTGAAAACCACAGAGAACAATTTGATGTAAGTCAGTGTAAATTTTCTTATTCTCAACTGCTGTCTGGTGCGATATAACGGTATTTCAACCTTGTCAGGTGTTCATTAAAATTCACACTGTGCATTTACTTTTCTAAGTACCTAAAAAGAGTCCACATTTTACCAAGAAAAGTTATCTAAAATTATGAATTTCATTAATACATAAAGCCAACAAAAGACAACTTCAAAATAATAAAAAGAAAAAAGGAATATAAATGCATTCTTTGCTGAGATATTTGCAAATATTTTAAAAAGATTAAAGGTTTAAAAGGGATAATGATGTTCGTCTGACTCTAGTCTTTTCTTCTTCTTTGTGATAAACTAAAGACTTTTTTTGTTATCTCTTTCCACTTTCACTGATAGGTCACATCCGTTGCCCTTCCTTTATCTGGGTAATTTTTTGTTCGAAGTATTGTAAACCTGCACGTGTGGTTAAATTGAGCAAAATGTTTGTTTGCTTAGGAATATCTACAAACACCAAAGTGACTTAAAGCTAGGGTAGACAGAAAAAAGACAGTTTTTGCGAAAATACACAACCCTCCTGCAACTCACCCCTTTCTGTCCCAGCCTCTCCTACCAGACAACCACGGCCATATGCAAGCACTTTCTATGGTATCCCAGTGTTTCCCATACACTGCTTTATTTAATCTAATATCACTGTGGAGCTGTACACAGCATATTTGCTCACCTCCTCCTTGCCCTGCTCTCTATCTCTCTCTCTGTTTATCAGACCACAAATGAGACAAAAGTTAGATAGTTTGCCATCCCATGACCCCTCCGCCCTGCTCCCCACCACTGTGGACAGCTTCCCCAGGTGAGGAGCGGGCAGTAGCCCTGCACACTGACCTTTGGTCGGCAGCTGTAGTGGCTTGAATTTGTCCAGCAGAACCCCCCCAAGTGTAGGGTGCCACAGAGGGCTGAAAGCCAGTCGTGGTGCCTAGTCTGACCTGTGTGATGGCAGCAACAGAAAGTTTGCTAATCTGGCGGGTTGTTTCCCTTTACTTGGTTTTAGCCGCTGACTGGGATCCATCTTCAGAGCTGGGGCCCGTTCTGTTCCTGACAAGGTGGCCTGTAATGCCAGGAAGTGAGACAGACGACACAATATTCTTTGAGGCTCTAGCTAATGTTGAACTCAAAGCTACAGGCTGTTAGCAAAAGGCTGCAACATTTTCTCTTCATCTCCAAAATGTTTCACTGATATCAACACACACATTTTGTTATGTTTATTGTGAGATTCCTTTTTAGGCTCTCTTTTTGGGGGGGGGGGGGGGGGGGGTTGGTTTGCAGGTTGGGTAGTTTTTGCCAATGCTGGAATAACAGCTTTCCACTGCTGAATCAGGCTTTCACCATATGAAGGGATGCTGATTTTTTTTTTTTTAAAGCCTGAAAACAGAGCCAAGAGAAGGTGCAGAAGTCTACTTTTCTGTCACACCACTTGAATTACAATGCTGTTGTTTATTGAAAGTTTATTGTGGGATTTTTGCTCTATGACAACAAAATAAACCTGCCTACCCCAGCTTTAACAGCAGTGCTTCTGTACCAAAGAGAATCACTGAACTAAATATTTACCTTCCTTTTATTTACCCCCTGCACCATCTGTTGCATGTCTGCCAGCAGAATATCAGAGAAAAGTTATGCACTGATTTTCAAAAGAGACTGGGTAAGATTTCTCTAAAAAAGTGTTTATAACTTCTCAACAGATTCCAGTAACACTCTTAAAGTGTTTGTGTCAGACACACAGTAAGGAAAGGCTAAAACTTCAGTACGGGCCCAATTAAACAAATGATGGTTTTGTTCAAACTTGCCTGATTCTACAGCTGCCATGTGCAGAGGTGGAATGGCAGTCCTATTGGCCACTAAAGAAATAAGGTGTAAATTGATCACCTGGCGTTGTGATAATATCACTAAGAAATGAAAAAAAAGGAAATGCCGAACAGGATCATAGCCAGGATTTTAGTAGTACTGAAGCCATGGACCACCTTTCCCCATTGCATATTTATGTTCCAACATCAAAGCCTTCTTCATACTGCCTGAAATAAAATTCTGGTGGATAAATATTGAATCATTTACTGTATTATATCAGTATATTCTGAGTACCAATGAGTCCATGTCAGTAAGTATATAAAAGTCTCAAAAGTTGGTATTTAATGCTTTCTTTAATTCCTTGATTAAGTATTCCTTGATGTAAATCACGGAATGTTTCTAACTTGGGGCTATATTTTATTATTTTATCCACCTTTTTTTTTTTTTTTACTTATTGCATTGACAGCTTCATACATTTTGTCAAATGATAAAAAGACTAAAAACTTGTGACCCTTTGCTGCATGTCAGTCCCCACTCTCTCTCTGTCTCCCCATTTCACCCTCTGTCCTGTCAATAAAGGCAAAAGCCAATAAAAATAATCTAAAAACCTAAAACCTGAAGACTAAAAACCTGTTTGCAGCTCCCAGAGTATGATTTCTTTAGGGCTGGGTATCAGTACCAGATAAGGCTTCGACTGAAATAACCTGGTGCCACGAAGTATTGAAACATCTCCAATCAAAAATACCTGCATTCGATCCTTTTTTATGACGTGGATCTCTCCTGACTCCTTGCTGGATCAGCAAACTTTCTGTTGCTCATGTTTCCAGAGCTTCTCTCCTCAGCCAACAGTCAATTCAGCAACTGCCCGGTTAGCACAAGCTAACATAGCAGCATGCAACACTGATGCTGACAAATAGTCCCTACAAACTTTGTTGCTGCCTTTTTAAGCTGCTCTGCTGCTCTGAGTTCAGTGTCTGCTAACAAAGCTAACAAAGCAGCAGCAGCTAACTTACAACACCACAAAATGACACCGAACTGCCTGACTCCATGTTAAACCCCTAATAACCATTAAGTAACTTTTGCCATGCGATGCTAACAGATAGCCCTGCCACTATAGATAGGAATTGTGCAAATTGGCAGGAAAGCCCAATCAGTCTTTAAAAACAAGATCGGGGAGTGCAGCAAAATGCTGCCTACCTACTTTTGTTTATACAGAATGTGCCTTTTTCAGGGTAATGGGAGTGAGCAAGTAACAAAGGTGTAGCTCAGCGTGTAACCTAAACAGTGACATGGGAGGAAGACTAGTCAGGTGGCGGTAGTCAGATGGCGATTCTCTCGTAAGTCTGCCTGTTCTTTACCGTTCCCGTCATCTGACGGTTAATGGCCTCTTCGTTTGCGAGTGCAAGGAGGGCACGCAATTCCTTGTCTCCTCAGATGCTCATCTTTACAGTGTCTGTCAGGTTTGCATTTCGCTCTTGCTACGAGCTGCTTGCTAATTCCTGCTATCAGCTGTTTCCTGTTTATCCACCGCCAGTGGGTTGCACGTGCAGCGTCATCAACAGCTCCTCCCACAAGTCATCAACAGCCCTCCCACTGCCTCTGTCTGTTTAAACTAAAAGGGTTCTGCCCATACGACTACCCTCCGAGGCGGAAAATTGGGCGCCTCAGATCAACCCGCCTTTCCGCCTCTGTGTGTCTAAACGCTCGCAGCTTGCTGGCAAATCGTCCAGACATTCGCGGAAAATCTGGCAGTGTAAAGGGGCTTATGTGTGCAGCCAGGAGGACTCTCAAAGCTGTCCACAGCACGTTCACTCCAGCAGCAGCAGCAACTACAACACATACAGTTTGTGGTAAAGTCAAGTGTGGTGTTCTGATGATGT